>NC_139254.1:13204516-13634022 GCF_977018435.1 Lepisma saccharinum | reverse complement strand
AGAGCGATTCCAAACATAAAAAAAAATCCCAACACGCGGGTATTGTAGTATTTCAGGCAACTCATTGCACAGAATATGGTTTCTGACTGCAGGAACGAGGCAATGACCGAGTCATCCGCAGAGGTTTTTCAGAGGCTTGGCCACCTTGTTCTCCGGACTTGAACCCATGTGAGGCTGCGAGGTTTCGAGAGATAGCGTTTATCAGGATTCGCGCTGTGTTACGCTTCCGAACGGTCATTCGCGCTGACAGCGCACATATTGAACAACGCTAATAGCACACATATTGAACAACGCTGACAACACTCATATTCAACAACGCTGACAGCACTCATATTGAACAACGCTGACATCAACTGAGAATAAAAGTTTCGCTTCCTCATTGTCTCCTTATAATGCCTATCATGTCTCATCGCAATCTGTTGCCTCAAACAGACTCCAGAAGGCTCTGAGTAAGGGGACTTTACAATTTTAACAAGCCTATACATATTGTCCAATAGGAAACGCATTTCTTCGACATTACGCATCACACCCATCAGCAAATCTCACAGGCTACCTCTGTCGCTATATATAGGGTGTCCGAGAAGTCTTTGTATGAAAACAAAAATTAACTGTATCCGCTATATGCAACATAGACATGAAAAAATAGTACCAAAATGTTCGGAAACTATTCAAGTTTTTTTTTGTTTCAGATTTCTGTACCGTTGAAGTAGTGTAGCAGTGCCAGTGTCCAGCAAACCGGAAATGTACACAAATCAGAAAAAGGCTGAGTGTGTCCTGTGGTTTCACGTGAGCTGGTCACAAAAAACAGTGCAGATACAGTTTCAAACATCGTGCGTATCTGGGTTAAAGAGCCCCCTCATGAGGTGAGGAAGTCGACCATGGGCAACCCGAAGGTGAACGTTTGGTGCGCACTGCTGCATGACAGAATAATCGAACCATTCTTTTTCTGTGAGGACACCGTAACATCTGGAGTGTATCTCGACATGTTGCAATTGTTTGCTGTTCCTCAATTGGACAAACGAGTGTGGCGCCGAGTACGTGAGGTTGTGCCGCCGGTATTCCGCGACGCGACCCCTCGTAGGATTGGAAATCGGTCGAGTCCGCTCCGCCACTGGACATCACCGTGTGCGTAAATGTGTGCTCTTCCCATAGCCAAAGTTTGATGTAATTCGGCTCACTGGGCACGGAGTTACAGAAGAAAGTTCCCGGAAAATTTAGTGAAAGTGCCACCTTATGGGTAAAGTGGTAAAAAAAATGTGCATCTTGTGGTGAAAAAACACTTCCAGTGACCCCCCCCCCCACCAGAGCCGTTTTACCTCTGAGACCGCACCCACCCCAAAGAGGAGATTTCAGTGAACGTATAGACACCTCGACCGACGCAATCGGGTGAGTACAAACTTTTCTACATAGGTTAAACCTCCCCCATGCTATCCTTATGCAAGGATTAGGCTTAAAAGGACTAAAAGTGCATTCTGTGTCTACCACCCGATAACTCGAGAACTAGCCCTTGCTAAGGGGCGGGACTTATACCCCCGAAGAGCCCCATCCTTCCCCCGAGCACCAAGACCATTACCCCCCCTTCAAGTGAAAAAGAGACTCTACCACCCCCTTCAGAGTGACGGCATGTGTTGCAGTTAAATCGCTGTAGCGGTGGGACGTAGACACGGGCGACGACCCAGGCTTGACACGTCCTGTCTTCAAGGGATGTGACGTGGTGATACACGTTTGATGTTGTGATCGGTTGACGTTTCTCAGCGCGTGTCAAACAATAACAAACTCCACGTGCGCTCTTAGCGGGAAAGCTGTCTTGTGTTCTCCGCGAGTGATACGCTGTTTTGTAACGCAACGAAGTGCAGTGTGAAGGATGGCTCCCACGGGGGCCACCCCTAAGAATACCAATAACCGCCACAGCATGGATTATCCCTCTGAGCAAACAACCGACCCCTTTAGAAGGGGTGGAGGGTTAGCACGCACACCCCCTTCCAAGAGGAAGCACTTGTCGGATAGCCCAGAGCATACAGTTTCGCAGCAGGAGAATCCCGGTCAGACCGCTGCATCCCAACCACACCTAACTCCCACCCCAAACCCCCCAGGAAGCCAAATAAGCACAATTGTATCAGACTCGTCAGAATACAACTTGGGAATGTACCAGAGGCTACATTTGGATATTTCTACCGTGATATCGAAAGATAAGAATATTACGGCGGACAAAAAGACGCTACTACTGGAAATCCTGGCCAAAATGAATCAAGTGTATACAGAAGCCATAGTAGAGTCCCGTTCTTTAAGAACGGCGTGCCGTATTTTGGAAACTAATAATAACCCCCAAACAGTAGCAACTCAACAAAAGCCAACATATGCGCAAACATTGTCCAATCCAGTACAGCAGGGAGAAAAAGCTGCATAAATACAAAAAATCACCAGCAAAGCAAAACATACCGTATTTATCACAGTGCAAGATAACCAAAAGGTTCGTGATATATGGGATAATTTCACTATAGCAATAAATCCAGTCCGTGAGAGGGTAAAAATCGAAGCTATGCGAACCACCCCAAAAACCCTTATTGTGGAGACCGCCACCAGAGAGGACATTGAAAAAATAATGAATAATCAAAACGTCAAATCCAAGAAACTGAATGTAGAACTCCCTAAAAAACGCAACCCGCTGATGATCATTTATGAAATCCCAATCAAAAGAGAAGAGGAGAATAAAACAGAGGAATTTTATGCACTGAATGGTATCGAGGAACACTTGAACATGTCTCTAGATGAATTCAAGACCAAATTCAAGTTTCGGTTTAAAACCGGGCCCAGGAACCGACCAGTCTTGCACAGAGTATACGAGGTGGATCCCGTAATTAGGAAACTTATCCTAAATATGAATAAGGTACATTTAGCCTATCTGTCCTTGTCAATGAAGGACTATTTAGTCGTCCCGGTTTGCCTAAAGTGCCTGGAATATGGACATGTCGCGAAGCACTGCAAAGGGGAGCAATACTGTATAATATGTGGAGCTGAGGGACACTCTAGAGAGGAATGCAGAAAGGAGAGGGTATAAAAATTATGCATACCCTGCATGAGAAGGAAAAGAACGTGCAACGCCGATATAAAGGATTGCCCTACAATGAAGTTCTTTCAGCAGAGATTAATAGAAAAAAACAATTATGGAATTTAAACAAATAAGAAAGAGAAATAGGAACACCCCTAGCCGCCGACGCCGTAATGCGACAAGAGCGGCGACATACGCAGTAAGGAAACAGGGTGAACTTCAGGAAATTCTAAAATACCGTTTCACAATAGATCTTCCTCTCCACCTCAATACCTTAATCTCCGGAGAACTACTTTATCCCCCCACCCCTCCCCGCAGCAACTTATCTCTTCATTCCACACGAACGCCGTTACCTACTCACTATAACTGTCAAAAACCCATTCTTAGCACACCGATACCTGGCCTGAAACCATGTGCCTTCATTATTCCCCCTCAGTTATCCATATCCCCCCCGCCATCGCCACTCTCACTTTCTCCCCCTGAATCAGTCCTACTCACACCACCGCACTCACACTCTGCACAATCCTCGCCAGTCTCCTGGTCTTTCTCACACACCCCATTCAGCCCCACCTCATACTTCTCTCATAGCTATGAAGACCCCCAGAATGACCCCTGCCCCAATCTATCGTCTCATTCTCCTTCCCTGATTGACCTAGTCGAACCTCCAAGTCGGTCAAGTCTAAACCCGGAAGCTCCTCCCTTCCATGTACAAACAAAATACTTAAATTTTACCGCACCAGTCATAATGAACCCACCCCGACCAGAACTCAAAGATACCCCAAAAACGAACATCAACCCAGCAACGATATACCGTAAATTCGAACTTGATCTACAACTTAGCCGGCTTGAAGAGAGGGATAATTTAATCACTGCGCTGCGTTTGCTGGTTAGATTAAAACACGATAACGGAAAATCCATTACATTCCCTTACCCGGAGGCTGTGGATAAGATGATCCTAAGATGCAGCAACATCCCGGTTAGTCCGGATGAATTGCACGACTTACTAAAACAAACGTTTCACCGAAGGGACCTAAAGCTAGACTTAGAAGAGGTCTACAAAGATTTCGCAAGGGGATATGGAAGAGTTGTCCAGGATGCCACCAAGCCTTGGCCGTCGTGGAGCTCTGTAATAAGACATTAACGAAAAACAAGTTAGGCATACTGCAGGTAAATCTGAATGGATCGAAACTGGCCACGGAGGAGATTGTCATCTTAGCTAGAACAATCAACGTCGACTTGCTGTTGTTACAAGAACCTTACATTCTAAACGGAAAGGTGATACATGCACCGTTGGACGCTATACTAGCCTATAACCAAAACCAGAATGCCAAAACTGCAATAGTAGCACTAAATAAAAACATAAATATGCTCAAAATAGAACAGTTATCTGATTCACACACAAACTGCGTAGAAATAGGATACAATAAACAAAATTTTACAATCATAAACACCTATTGTCAATATAGTCACAGCATCGACAAATATATAGACCACATCAGAAAAGCCTGCAGGGCCTATTCATACAACAAGATTCTGGTGACTCTAGACAGCAACTCTTCCTCACCCCTCTGGTTTGGCAGGGATATGGATTCCAATGGCGAAAAAAATGATGAACCTTCTAGCTGAATTAAACTTAAGTGTAGAAAATCAACCGGGTAACCCACCAACTTACCGGGGTAGAGCGGGGGCGAGCAGTAATATTGATCTAACTCTATCCAACAACCGCATGAGTCCTCTTATAGAGGGATGGAAAGTCCTGGACATGGTAACAACCAGTGACCACAACGTCATTGAGTTTTATGTCAACCTGGAAGGTGCTCCAAAAACCCACACGATGAGACCACCTACCTACAACTGGGCAAAAACGGACAAGACTGCTCTGCTAAACAACATCGATCTGCCAGAATGCTCTAGATCTGCAAATAACGCAAATGATTTGGCAGAATTGCTCACGAAACAGCTTCAAGCAGCCATGGAGGCATCCACGCCTAGGCACGATATGGACAGACCTCCTAAACCATGGTAGTAGTGTTATTTGTGGTATTACTGGGTCGATAAATGATGAGCCCCCCTCAGGCAGATTTGGCTACACTTAAAACTAGCTCAAGATGTGCATATGAGCTTATTGCTCAAGTGTGGTACTCTGTCTAACCCAAGATTTTTGTAAAAATGCCCTCGGGAATTTCCCGTGAAATGATGAGCCCCCTCAGATTGATTTGACTACACTTACAAAAGCTACATCTGTGAGATTGTTGTCCATAAGCTTCTCAAAAATATGCCCCTCTTGATATTGTTTTGGCTACACTTAAAACTAAGCTAAAAATGCTCATAAAACCCACACCCACACCCACCCACACATATTTACTTCCGGTCCACTTCCGGTTCACTTCCGGTCCACTTCCGGTCCACTTCCGGTTTACTTCCGGTTTAAGTTCAATTGGACACCAGGCCCAACTTGCATATCTAGTACTAAGACAATGTAATATGCAGAGGCTTTCTAGAATTGCTCTGTGACTCTCTCATTTCTTACATCATAAACATATGATTTTTCACCTATAAGAATAACACTACATATGGTGTCATCAGGGAGTGTATCATGGAATTCACAGATAATTTTAATGTTTGTCCTGTCATTAACCACAACATGTTTCCTTTAGGTGTTGATGACAAACATGGGTCTCTGTGCTTTGAATTCATCTGGTGAGTAATACATGTCAGTATTCCCGGTTGTAACCCTTTTGTATGCTGTAAATGCTTCATATAATTTAAGAAAATCATCCTTGGACATGTTTAAATTATAATTTTCTCTAGGAAACACCTCATTTCTGCCAAGGGCCATGGTATGAAATTATTACTTAGTACCCCTCAATTAAAAAAATTACAGCAATCTAGAAAAAAATTGCATACAGGGGGCTTCATATTTAGTATCTCGGCCATCTTAGCAGCACTTGGTGCTGTTGGGAGCTTGGCTGGGGGATCAGCTGCTATAGCAAAAACAGTAATAGATGCCAAAAAGAATAAGGCAGAATTAGATGAATTGAAGCGCCATAATCTGGCCATAGAAAAACAAGGCAAAGGTCTTAAGAAAGCCATGAATAAGTTTAAAAAAACAAGAGCCGCTTACAAACCAAGATATTGAAGCTTTAATCAAGCCACTGGGCATCAAAAATTTTAGAGGTGTGTACATGTCTGATTCTTTACCAGAACAACCACTCAACAAAGAGTGTGGCATAGTTAATTTGGATAAGAACAAAAATCAGGGCACTCACTGGATCTGCTATCTTAAATATTCAAACAATGAGGCATTTGTGTTTGATTCATTTGGAGGTATTCCACCTGAAAATTTAGTAAAATATCTAAAATCAATTAATCTTTATTACAATAATGCCCGTGTTCAAAACTTCAAAGATGTTAATTGTGGACATCTGTGTTTATCTGTTCTTAGATATCTGTCTCAAATAAATAAACCATCAATTGAAGATTTTCAAAAGGCCCTGTGGTATCTGAAGCATCATGGGAGTATTCCATCTCACCAGCCAAAATTCAATATTGAAACTTAGATTACATGATGATATAGTATATCCCAAAACAATAGCTCTCAGAGCATTTTATGGCATGTACTTGATCCCTAATATTACACACCACAACAACACAATCACAGTTGGTGATCAAAAAATTGTCATCACTCCAGGGCAGTATAACCTGTCTACTCTAAATGCTCAGTTACCCAGAGGTATAGTGTTAACTCAAAATTCTGTCACTCACAGAGTAGAGATTGTGTCTGCTACAGAAACTGTAGATCTGGGTACTATAAGAGAGCTGTTAGGCTTCCAGAACAACACAAAAATTGAACCAGCCATCAAACACACTGCTATTAATATACCTAAATTCTTAGCCATAGAGACTCTGAATATTCACTGTAATGTGGCCGAGGGTATGATCACCAAATCAGATGGCATAGGCACTCACAAACAAACTGGCATCATTGCAACATTCAAACCTAACTCTGAATTTATGGAACCGATCATCTACACTCCATCACCAACATTATATTTTCCTGTGTGCCATAATAGAATAGATTATATTGAATTGATGGTCACTAATGAAAAAGAAGAATTAGTTGATTTTGCTCGAGCCACAACAACTGCTATCATAGAAATTAATATTTAAATAAAAATAATAAAAATACATACAAAAAAATGGAAAATATTGAGAGTTATGAGCTACAATCATTCCCTCCAAACAGGAGGACCTTTGCAAATTTAAATCTACCCAACACAGAGATTGTTGTTGATCTTGATGTAGGAGATGGCTTTATACACCCTCACAGAGCAGATCTATATATCAAGTTTGATGTTGTAAAGCTCGATGGTACAGATTATCCTGCTAACTCAAATATAAGATTGGTAGACAATTTTGTGCCACATCTGTTCTCTGAAATTGAGATCAGAAAACATGGTGTTGTTATAAACAGAGTAGATTACCCTGGTATTACCTCTACAGCTTTGGCCACACTAAAATTATCCAAAACCGAGGCTTCTTACTACAAAATAGGTGGATTTGAGGCTGGTGATAAAATAATATCTAAGAGCCACACTGTGCTGTTTCCTATGCGCCTGTTGCCAGGATTCTTCTCAGATTACAAAGATATTATGTGGAAGGGTGGTTTAAGAATTACATTTAGAAGAGCTGCCAATGATAATAATGCTTTGATGAGGTACAGTTCATTAAACTCTACTGGGGAAGCTCTGCCTAATACCCTACCTGATGAAGGCAAGTGCCTTATTCAGACTATGGAGCTAAGAATTCCAGTTGTTGAATATGAAGCCAGTTATGCTCTTAAATACAAAGCAGATATCCTAAAAAATCCACAGGTGCCTTTACAATTTTATACATATCAATGTGTGCAGAAGCCTGCCACTGGTAGCTATTATGAATTTGATGCTACAAACTCATTCTCCAGTATACAATATGACATGCCAGATTTTGTGGTGGTACTTTTTCAGACTGGAAGACACAATAATCAAGAAAAAATTCAAGTAAGTTTGATAGCTGCAACATCAAGAACATAAATCTTAAAGATGGCAGAAATGAGGTGTTTCCTAGAGAAAATTATAATTTAAACATGTCCAAGGATGATTTTCTTAAATTATATGAAGCATTTACAGCATACAAAAGGGTTACAACCGGGAATACTGACATGTATTACTCACCAGATGAATTCAAAGCACAGAGACCCATGTTTGTCATCAACACCTAAAGGAAACATGTTGTGGTTAATGACAGGACAAACATTAAAATTATCTGTGAATTCCATGATACACTCCCTGATGACACCATATGTAGTGTTATTCTTATAGGTGAAAAATCATATGTTTATGATGTAAGAAATGAGAGAGTCACAGAGCAATTCTAGAAAGCCTCTGCATATTACATTGTCTTAGTACTAGATATGCAAGTTGGGCCTGGTGTCCAATTGAACTTAAACCGGAAGTAAACCGGAAGTGGACCGGAAGTGGACCGGAAGTGAACCGGAAGTGGACCGGAAGTAAATATGTGTGGGTGGGTGTGGGTGTGGGTTTTATGAGCATTTTTAGCTTAGTTTTAAGTGTAGCCAAAACAATATCAAGAGGGGCATATTTTTGAGAAGCTTATGGACAACAATCTCACAGATGTAGCTTTTGTAAGTGTAGTCAAATCAATCTGAGGGGGCTCATCATTTCACGGGAAATTCCCGAGGGCATTTTTACAAAAATCTTGGGTTAGACAGAGTACCACACTTGAGCAATAAGCTCATATGCACATCTTGAGCTAGTTTTAAGTGTAGCCAAATCTGCCTGAGGGGGGCTCATCATTTATCGACCCAGTAATACCACAAATAACACTACTACCATGGTTTAGGAGGTCTGTCCATATCGTGCCTAGGCGTGGATGCCTCCATGGCTGCTTGAAGCTGTTTCGTGAGCAATTCTGCCAAATCATTTGCGTTATTTGCAGATCTAGAGCATTCTGGCAGATCGATGTTGTTTAGCAGAGCAGTCTTGTCCGTTTTTGCCCAGTTGTAGGTAGGTGGTCTCATCGTGTGGGTTTTTGGAGCACCTTCCAGGTTGACATAAAACTCAATGACGTTGTGGTCACTGGTTGTTACCATGTCCAGGACTTTCCATCCCTCTATAAGAGGACTCATGCGGTTGTTGGATAGAGTTAGATCAATATTACTGCTCGCCCCCGCTCTACCCCGGTAAGTTGGTGGGTTACCCGGTTGATTTTCTACACTTAAGTTTAATTCAGCTAGAAGGTTCATCATTTTTTTCGCCATTGGAATCCATATCCCTGCCAAACCAGAGGGGTGAGGAAGAGTTGCTGTCTAGAGTCACCAGAATCTTGTTGTATGAATAGGCCCTGCAGGCTTTTCTGATGTGGTCTATATATTTGTCGATGCTGTGACTATATTGACAATAGGTGTTTATGATTGTAAAATTTTGTTTATTGTATCCTATTTCTACGCAGTTTGTGTGTGAATCAGATAACTGTTCTATTTTGAGCATATTTATGTTTTTATTTAGTGCTACTATTGCAGTTTTGGCATTCTGGTTTTGGTTATAGGCTAGTATAGCGTCCAACGGTGCATGTATCACCTTTCCGTTTAGAATGTAAGGTTCTTGTAACAACAGCAAGTCGACGTTGATTGTTCTAGCTAAGATGACAATCTCCTCCGTGGCCAGTTTCGATCCATTCAGATTTACCTGCAGTATGCCTAACTTGTTTTTCGTTAATGTCTTATTACAGAGCTCCACGACGGCCAAGGCTTGGTGGCATCCTGGACAACTCTTCCATATCCCCTTGCGAAATCTTTGTAGACCTCTTCTAAGTCTAGCTTTAGGTCCCTTCGGTGAAACGTTTGTTTTAGTAAGTCGTGCAATTCATCCGGACTAACCGGGATGTTGCTGCATCTTAGGATCATCTTATCCACAGCCTCCGGGTAAGGGAATGTAATGGATTTTCCGTTATCGTGTTTTAATCTAACCAGCAAACGCAGCGCAGTGATTAAATTATCCCTCTCTTCAAGCCGGCTAAGTTGTAGATCAAGTTCGAATTTACGGTATATCGTTGCTGGGTTGATGTTCGTTTTTGGGGTATCTTTGAGTTCTGGTCGGGGTGGGTTCATTATGACTGGTGCGGTAAAATTTAAGTATTTTGTTTGTACATGGAAGGGAGGAGCTTCCGGGTTTAGACTTGACCGACTTGGAGGTTCGACTAGGTCAATCAGGGAAGGAGAATGAGACGATAGATTGGGGCAGGGGTCATTCTGGGGGTCTTCATAGCTATGAGAGAAGTATGAGGTGGGGCTGAATGGGGTGTGTGAGAAAGACCAGGAGACTGGCGAGGATTGTGCAGAGTGTGAGTGCGGTGGTGTGAGTAGGACTGATTCAGGGGGAGAAAGTGAGAGTGGCGATGGCGGGGGGGATATGGATAACTGAGGGGGAATAATGAAGGCACATGGTTTCAGGCCAGGTATCGGTGTGCTAAGAATGGGTTTTTGACAGTTATAGTGAGTAGGTAACGGCGTTCGTGTGGAATGAAGAGATAAGTTGCTGCGGGGAGGGGTGGGGGGATAAAGTAGTTCTCCGGAGATTAAGGTATTGAGGTGGAGAGGAAGATCTATTGTGAAACGGTATTTTAGAATTTCCTGAAGTTCACCCTGTTTCCTTACTGCGTATGTCGCCGCTCTTGTCGCATTACGGCGTCGGCGGCTAGGGGTGTTCCTATTTCTCTTTCTTATTTGTTTAAATTCCATAATTGTTTTTTTCTATTAATCTCTGCTGAAAGAACTTCATTGTAGGGCAATCCTTTATATCGGCGTTGCACGTTCTTTTCCTTCTCATGCAGGGTATGCATAATTTTTATACCCTCTCCTTTCTGCATTCCTCTCTAGAGTGTCCCTCAGCTCCACATATTATACAGTATTGCTCCCCTTTGCAGTGCTTCGCGACATGTCCATATTCCAGGCACTTTAGGCAAACCGGGACGACTAAATAGTCCTTCATTGACAAGGACAGATAGGCTAAATGTACCTTATTCATATTTAGGATAAGTTTCCTAATTACGGGATCCACCTCGTATACTCTGTGCAAGACTGGTCGGTTCCTGGGCCCGGTTTTAAACCGAAACTTGAATTTGGTCTTGAATTCATCTAGAGACATGTTCAAGTGTTCCTCGATACCATTCAGTGCATAAAATTCCTCTGTTTTATTCTCCTCTTCTCTTTTGATTGGGATTTCATAAATGATCATCAGCGGGTTGCGTTTTTTAGGGAGTTCTACATTCAGTTTCTTGGATTTGACGTTTTGATTATTCATTATTTTTTCAATGTCCTCTCTGGTGGCGGTCTCCACAATAAGGGTTTTTGGGGTGGTTCGCATAGCTTCGATTTTTACCCTCTCACGGACTGGATTTATTGCTATAGTGAAATTATCCCATATATCACGAACCTTTTGGTTATCTTGCACTGTGATAAATACGGTATGTTTTGCTTTGCTGGTGATTTTTTGTATTTATGCAGCTTTTTCTCCCTGCTGTACTGGATTGGACAATGTTTGCGCATATGTTGGCTTTTGTTGAGTTGCTACTGTTTGGGGGTTATTATTAGTTTCCAAAATACGGCACGCCGTTCTTAAAGAACGGGACTCTACTATGGCTTCTGTATACACTTGATTCATTTTGGCCAGGATTTCCAGTAGTAGCGTCTTTTTGTCCGCCGTAATATTCTTATCTTTCGATATCACGGTAGAAATATCCAAATGTAGCCTCTGGTACATTCCCAAGTTGTATTCTGACGAGTCTGATACAATTGTGCTTATTTGGCTTCCTGGGGGGTTTGGGGTGGGAGTTAGGTGTGGTTGGGATGCAGCGGTCTGACCGGGATTCTCCTGCTGCGAAACTGTATGCTCTGGGCTATCCGACAAGTGCTTCCTCTTGGAAGGGGGTGTGCGTGCTAACCCTCCACCCCTTCTAAAGGGGTCGGTTGTTTGCTCAGAGGGATAATCCATGCTGTGGCGGTTATTGGTATTCTTAGGGGTGGCCCCCGTGGGAGCCATCCTTCACACTGCACTTCGTTGCGTTACAAAACAGCGTATCACTCGCGGAGAACACAAGACAGCTTTCCCGCTAAGAGCGCACGTGGAGTTTGTTATTGTTTGACACGCGCTGAGAAACGTCAACCGATCACAACATCAAACGTGTATCACCACGTCACATCCCTTGAAGACAGGACGTGTCAAGCCTGGGTCGTCGCCCGTGTCTACGTCCCACCGCTACAGCGATTTAACTGCAACACATGCCGTCACTCTGAAGGGGGTGGTAGAGTCTCTTTTTCACTTGAAGGGGGGGTAATGGTCTTGGTGCTCGGGGGAAGGATGGGGCTCTTCGGGGGTATAAGTCCCGCCCCTTAGCAAGGGCTAGTTCTCGAGTTATCGGGTGGTAGACACAGAATGCACTTTTAGTCCTTTTAAGCCTAATCCTTGCATAAGGATAGCATGGGGGAGGTTTAACCTATGTAGAAAAGTTTGTACTCACCCGATTGCGTCGGTCGAGGTGTCTATACGTTCACTGAAATCTCCTCTTTGGGGTGGGTGCGGTCTCAGAGGTAAAACGGCTCTGGTGGGGGGGGGGGGTCACTGGAAGTGTTTTTTCACCACAAGATGCACATTTTTTTTACCACTTTACCCATAAGGTGGCACTTTCACTAAATTTTCCGGGAACTTTCTTCTGTAACTCCGTGCCCAGTGAGCCGAATTACATCAAACTTTGGCTATGGGAAGAGCACACATTTACGCACACGGTGATGTCCAGTGGCGGAGCGGACTCGACCGATTTCCAATCCTACGAGGGGTCGCGTCGCGGAATACCGGCGGCACAACCTCACGTACTCGGCGCCACACTCGTTTGTCCAATTGAGGAACAGCAAACAATTGCAACATGTCGAGATACACTCCAGATGTTACGGTGTCCTCACAGAAAAAGAATGGTTCGATTATTCTGTCATGCAGCAGTGCGCACCAAACGTTCACCTTCGGGTTGCCCATGGTCGACTTCCTCACCTCATGAGGGGGCTCTTTAACCCAGATACGCACGATGTTTGAAACTGTATCTGCACTGTTTTTTGTGACCAGCTCACGTGAAACCACAGGACACACTCAGCCTTTTTCTGATTTGTGTACATTTCCGGTTTGCTGGACACTGGCACTGCTACACTACTGCAACGGTACAGAAATCTGAAACAAAAAAAAACTTGAATAGTTTCCGAACATTTTGGTACTATTTTTTCATGTCTATGTTGCATATAGCGGATACAGTTAATTTTTGTTTTCATACAAAGACTTCTCGGACACCCTATATATAGCGACAGAGGTAGCCTGTGAGATTTGCTGATGGGTGTGATGCGTAATGTCGAAGAAATGCGTTTCCTATTGGACAATATGTATAGGCTTGTTAAAATTGTAAAGTCCCCTTACTCAGAGCCTTCTGGAGTCTGTTTGAGGCAACAGATTGCGATGAGACATGATAGGCATTATAAGGAGACAATGAGGAAGCGAAACTTTTATTCTCAGTTGATGTCAGCGTTGTTCAATATGAGTGCTGTCAGCGTTGTTGAATATGAGTGTTGTCAGCGTTGTTCAATATGTGTGCTATTAGCGTTGTTCAATATGTGCGCTGTCAGCGCGAATGACCGTTCGGAAGCGTAACACAGCGCGAATCCTGATAAACGCTATCTCTCGAAACCTCGCAGCCTCACATGGGTTCAAGTCCGGAGAACAAGGTGGCCAAGCCTCTGAAAAACCTCTGCGGATGACTCGGTCATTGCCTCGTTCCTGCAGTCAGAAACCATATTCTGTGCAATGAGTTGCCTGAAATACTACAATACCCGCGTGTTGGGATTTTTTTTTATGTTTGGAATCGCTCTCCATCCTATTTTCATTAATCACAAGAATGAAGATGATTAGATGAAATTGATGAAGGAACATAAATAACACTCATATATAAGATGCGGATTAGTGCATATTTGCCGTTTTTCCCCTTTGCAGTAAAACATATGTCTTCATGTATAAAATTTATTTCATGGCGTTTCTAGTTCGAAAACGCATTTTTATAGTGCCTATAAATGCCTATTTCGAGGGTTAGTATCTATTTTGCTTAATCGTGCTTAAAATGCCTATTCTGCAACTTTTGCTTACTTCAGCTTTTTCTTACTCGCCTTTGGCTTTCCATACATTGAAGAAGGTAAGCTTTACTGATTTAATCTGGTATTCGCCAGACTTGAGGTTCTCAAATGATGTCAGATCTTTGGAAATTTCAAATGTCGCTTAATCCCCTTTCTTTTTTTCCACTTGAAAGCTTGTAGCAAGCAGTCAGTCAGTACTAATTTTCTTTGTTGTGTGTGTGTGTGTGAAAGGAAGTAGATAGTAATATGTGGAGATATTGTGTTCATGTGTTTAAAAATGCAAAAGCACAAGGTTCCTAGATGTGTATTAATAAAACAAAAGGATTGCTGCAGAAGCTTGTTTTACCACTGACAGGAAATTTGATTTTTGTTATTCAGCGTTCCTTTCCTCCACCTTTGGCTAATCGCAACAATGAGAATGAGTGATGATTTGATGCAAGTGATGGAGGGACACTTACAAAGCCCAACCATGGCGGGATCGAACCCCGGAATCCGGGTTCGACACCCGGGGGAGGCACATACTGGTTCGGATTCCACTTTAAACTGTAGGTCCAGTCCCGACAATCATCAATCAACACAAAACCCGGGATCCCTGGCGTCGTAGCCGTACTGTACTAACCACTCCGCCACGCAGGTCTGTCCATTGCATTGACAGAGAAGTAATATCACTATCTGTGGTAATATTCTGTCAAGCTTGGAGGCACATGGCACAGTGGTTCGGATTCCACTTTAAAATGTAGGTCGAGTTTCGATTAGCCTTTTTGTGCATAAAGTGGACTTAAAACAACAAATCAATCAATCAACAAATCTGTCAAGCTTGTATGAAGTAGATAGATATAACTGTTAAATTACTTTATAAATAAATATTTCTTTCCGACATGGGAAATACATGTACACATATAGTCTTATATGATGACCTTGTTCTAAACTCTCGGCTGCTGACGTGATTTTCAGCTCCTCTGAAATGTTTTTCTTCCTCTCGCATTATTCGGAAACAAGGATAAATGGTGAACAACGTACAGTGTGACGAGCCGTGATCTTACATTACATAATTTCTGAATACAACAGTGGTAAGTTATGTACAAAACTTAGTTTAGTGGCCTTATGTTGCTTGTAGAGAATTACACTAAGCAGCGCTTGAAGTGGAAAATGTTAGCTGGAGGGAGCCTTGGGGTTAGCTGGGGGTAATCTCGTATGGTTAAACATGTTGAAAATGAGATAGTTGAGCTGGGGGATCACATCCTCCCGCACCCGCCTCACTTCGAGCGCCTACATTAAGTCAGACCATCATGTTTATTCTAAAATTTCGGTTCCCGGGTTCGAATCTCGGCCTGGGCATGGATGTTTAAGTGTCCATTCATCACTTTCATCATATCATCACTCATCCCCAACTTCGCAAATTAGCCAAAAGTGGCAAAAAAGCGAGTTAAATTTTTTAAAAAAAACAACCAATTAATCAAATTCTAAAATTTCATGTGCATACACAGATAAACAGCTCCTATACTCATGACAAAAAATACAAGTAGTGCTTTAAATTAATCAGGTTCTCTCTTCCCTGCAAATGAAGATTTGTTAAAATTATTGTCTATTGTTTGTGAAACATTTGTGCCAATTAGTAGGCTACAACGGGTAGCACAAATTATTTTTTCAGAGAAGTGTTAATTTGAACACCCTCTAAATTATAATTAATATCTTTTTCTTCCTAAAATGGTGCACATTGTTTTTCATCACTTTGTTTCAATTACCACAATCGTTTGTAGAAGTTCATGTTGTGAGAATTACTTTAACTGACGATTCCTCGCAAATGTGAATTTCGATCAAACTGTTTGTGAATCGTTAGCCCACTTTAATGTATAAACTATAGTGCTGATGCACTATAACTGTGCATTGGAAGAAGAAAATTGAAATAAGTTCATGTTCACTTTCTATTTTAGTGTCTTTTATTTTAGGATGCCTTTTAGGCGTCTATTTTAGTTCCATTTCATACTTTATAGCTATTTTTAAGTGCCTATTTGCATAATTTTTGGTGCCTATTTTGCTACCCATTTGAGAGGTTGTTAGTGCCTATAAATCCGCACCCACCCTGTATAGCCATGAGTTCCCCACGCGTATACCAGTGTTACAGCTGGCATTTTTTGTATAAAGCATTTATTGGTTGTGGACATATTCATTACACCAGTTAACAATTTATAAATTTAAGGTCTCGGGAGTAAAACATGGTAAGTAACAAAATGCAGGTTTTGAGATATTAAAAGTTGATGCTTCCAAAAATCTGAGTTACAAATTAAAATAAATATCTAAACTATTTACAGCAAATGTGATTCACTTGTATGCTTACTATTACTATTACTAATTATTTTTTCTGTGGTGCTACATGCGATAGTATGATTTAACCTGCAGTAGTTGTGAGTTGTGAGGGAACTCCGTGAGAGTCGAATATGTTTAAACCAGCATTCCTTTGGAATTCTTTCCTGTGTGGAATTAGCTACACCTTACTGCATTGGGTATTCGTTCACAAACTTTAGCAGCCACTAGGAACAGTAAAATCTCGTGAATCCGAACTAATGGGGGGATAAGTTGACCGGTTTAATGAAAGTCCGGATTAACTGAAATAACCTAAAAGAACAGTAGAAAGTGCATTAAAACTCCGTTTATAGCAACAAAACACGTTTATTATGGTGTATTAAAAGGACATAGGCCTAAATACACTATACAGTACAGTACCATGTCTGCGGGAAACAGAATTTCATCAGTGGTTGACTGCCTTTTCTTTGGGAAGTTCTCTTGTTGACTTCTAGCCATATTTAAAACCTTGCATTTTGCAATTTTTTTCCCTCTTGTTTGTCCGGATTACGCGAAGTCCGGCTTATCGGGGTTCCGGATTAACGAGGTTTTACTGTAATATTTATTAAATATGTAATTCCAAAACTACATTCGGCAACTTTATTGAAAACGGCCGTTGGATTGTTTGATTAGCTGCATATTTTGCCAAAGTATCTGCTGTATTATTCCCATCTATTAAAGAATGTTCAGGTGTCCAAATAATGTTGTTATCATATCCCAATTCAGTGTCAGTATTCTTATGTTAACAATATATTATTCCCTGTGACATGACCACGATGTAAACAATAATGAATTTAGCACAGAGGCTGAGTCGGTTGCAATTAAAACTGAATTCAACTTCTTCCCTTGTACATAAAACAATGCCTGTCGTATTGCGAGAGCTTCTGCAGTGCAAATGGACAGATACGAAGGCAATGGAAAATTTTTGAATTCTGCAGAATTATCACAGTAAAATGCTGCTCCTGTTTTTCCCAGTTGGCATTTAAAAACTCAATATCAACCACTTTCCACTTACTTTTCAAATCTAATTCTTTTCCTGGATGTCCGCAATGGACGAAAAAAGAAACCCATGTCACTGTGATCGGAACTTCGGATTTAACACTTGAAATAGGTAACTAGCCGAAATTATATTACTGCTAAGTAAATACTAACAATTTGGAATGATTTTCGTATGTCACGAAACCATAGAAATAAGGAAAATATTGTTGCCAGTGAGAGACATTTGTTGTCAAGTTCAAAATCGCAAGGTTATTAGAAGTATACAGAATCGGTGCAAATAAGGTGCAATGGATCCGTCGGGAGCTTATCGTGGTCTGGGAATTTTAGTGTGATGGAAGTTCAAGGCCTTCACAATTCGCTCGAAATACCTTTCTAACATAAAGTTGCATTTACTACACTTTGTCTCGGGAAACTTTGTTTTATCCTTTATACTGATTGATTGATTTGACTTATTCTACTTTGCTCTTCTGCTAATAAGATAATGATGAATGGTAATAAGAGCCCCCTCTTATTTTTTTCTGTTTACAGTGGATAAAATTAGGTTTTTGGCTTCTTGTGTGTGTGAGAAAAAAATAATATGACGATAATTTAAGGAGAGAAATAATAATCGAGGCAAGACGGAGAATGTTCTATAACCTTGTTGATAATAGCACGTATCCAGGGGTTCCCATTTCCCTCAAGACCCCAGACGCAGTCCCCCAAAATTCGTTCATCATATTCCCCCCCAAATTATTTTAATAAATATATATTGATCTTAATTTGGATTCAATAGCCTGTCAAGTGGTCGATAGTTTCATCTTAAAATGTAAATTTTCGACACGCAGAAAGCTAGCACATTGCTTCATTATATAATTTGAAATGTCAGAAAATAAGTTATGTATAGTGTTTTTGGATGGGGAATAAATGTTAAAAAGCCCACAACTTAAGGATAAGGTAGACAAATCTAACTGGGCACACAACTGGCGGACGCAAGATTTTTGAGGGGGCTGGAATTGTAAAGGTAGATATTACATAGCTGCGTTCTGGTAAAGGACGGGATACAGTATAAAATATTTCCTATATATCATTTTTTTTACCTTCATTTTAAAAGTTGATCAAAGACAAAAATTGTTATCGGGGGTCGTTTTAAGAGGAGTATGCTTTTCTTATTTTGCATATTCCCGAGTTCTTTACTGCTTTCATTTCAAAAAAATGATTTTCTCAAGATTTCAGAATTTCAAATTTTCTAAAAAAATTATAATTAAGGAACTGCAGCAGCACCATAACTCCTTCCAAACCCCACCCTGCGTACGCCAATGAAGCATACCAAATAATCGTGCTGCAGTTTTCTTAACCAAAACTGGTTTGCTTCTATAACTGATTCAATAATTATTGTTTCATACACAGGGTTGTAGACAGTGAAAATAGATTTTGGTGCCTCCTGCAACAAATTCTCCTCCCATGCTTAGAGAATTTCATAGTCAACATTTTCTGGATATATCTCAAGTATTATATCTTGTATCGGGTTATTTACAATGCGTTTCTATGTAGTATATTTAGTAAAATTATTACAGCACAGGGAATAGACAATTCAGTAGTATTTCTAATAGAACAACATCGTTAAACTGATGCACCTGCAGGAAGAAATCACCCGGGCCAACCTAATTAAGTGCATCATCTCCTGAAAATTTACTAAAATATTCAAACAAACTCGTATAGTAGTATACAAACACTAAGGATTATATTTTAAAATCTGGTGTTATTAATCAACACCAAGAATGTTGTTCGTGTCTGGTAATGCAGCAGCCGACCTTCGTGAGTAGTTGTATTGGTACTATAACCAGCTCAGGAAAGGAAGAGCCCTCCCCAAGCAGATTTGGCTATACTTAAAACTAGCTCAACATGAGCATATGAGCTTTTTGCTCAAGTGTAGCACCCCCCTCTAATCCAAGATTTTTGTAAAAAAGCCCTCATGGATTCCATGAGAAAGGAAGAGCCCCCTCTGATTGATTTGCCTATACTTACAAAAGGCACTTCTGTGAGATTGTTGTCCATAAACTTGTTAAAAATATGCCCCTCTTGATATGTTTTTTGGCCACACTTAAAACTAGGCCACCCACCCACATACACACATATTTACTTCCGGTTTAAGTTCAATTGGGTACCAGGCTCAACTTGTATATCACCCACATACACATACACACCCACCCACACCCACCCACACCCATACATATTTACTTCCGGTCCACTTCCGGTCCACTTCCGGTCCACTTCCGGTCCACTTCCGGTCCACTTCCGGTTTGCCGCAGAGACCCTCTAGAATTGCTCCGTGACTCTCTCATTTCTTACATCATAAACATATGATTTTTCTCCTATGAGAATAACACTACATATGGTGTCATCAGGTAATGCCTCATGGAATTCACAGATAATTTTAATATTTGTTCTGTCATTTACCACAACTTGTTTTCTTTTTGAAGTGTTAATTACAAACATGGGTCTCTGTGCTTTGAATTCATCTGGTGTGTAATATATGTCAGTATTGCCAATTGTAGAAAACAGTAAACAAAATTTGCTTGTTTTAGAAATATTCCAAAAATATGTATATATTTGATAAGCAACAACAACAGGGCCATCTATGTGCAAATGTCTGAACTCGGTGAACACTTGGGAACAAGTCAATATGTCAATATTTTTAACTCTTTTTGCCAGTAATAGGGAATGGTAGTAAGCATTAGACAAAGTACTTTGGAGCCGAATATGCCTTTCTTAAGACGTCGTATATTGCTAAAATATCTTTAATTCACATATTTCTCATACCGCCGTATCTTGTTCTATTAGGCCTCTTCAAGAAAATTGCCAATTAGTGAAAATTAATTGAGCACAACAGCAAAAGAGGTGCTAATAGGGCAAGCATACAATGATATGGGGATATGTGAATTGTTGGTTTCTTCGATTCAGATAAATGGATCGAATTGAAACTGGGATATTTTGCATTTTTTTTTATACAAAATCTGATATTTGTTACATCCAGCTTGTTTGTTGTAATCTATTCATATTTAGAGTCAGGCTTATATCTGTCCAAGTTGTTAAAATCAATACACATGGCATTAGGTCAGTGCCTTCTGGGACATGCATGTTTGTGCAGGTATTTGTGCTAGGTCAGTGCCTCTGAAGGCCGCTGCTTTCTTCTCAAGACCCAGTTCTCAACCGGCCTGGGAATCAATATATTGATTTGTTCTATTGCCTTCAGCAATTCCATTAGCAGCTCCTGCAGTCTTATTAGTAGTTTTATTGCCAGTTGGAGGAGCAGTTCCTCAAATTCTCGCATGGCGCTGTGAGCATCGGATCGCTGTGAGCATTGGATCAATACATTAGTACCTCGGATTCCCGAGGTGTGGGTGTGTAGGGGTGGGGGCAGCATTGTGGTACGATCAATACTTGAGGAAGTTTTATTTGCCTTCAGCAATTGCCTTGATGGATTAGTTCCTGCGAGCGCCAGGGCATGGCGTGCAGTGTTGATTGCATGTACACCCAGCAGAAAAATGGGAGGTACGCACAGGAGAAAATACTCCAGCCATGCAGAGTCACCCACAAGTGGGGGATAGAACCTGAACAGGCTCCACCAAAGTATAGGAGACTTGAAGCATATAATTTGGCGAAATAACCCAAGTAAGGTCATAGAAACAATATACACTAATACAATAAAAGCCAAATTTTTGGCAGGGGGGCCAAAGTGGTTCCTAAATACAAATCTCAAGAACTAATTGACATAGAGCTATGCAGTTTTTTTTGTCTGCACTGAACCCAACTGATCCAGTATAGAGTTTTGATTTGATTCCCAGGAAATTTTATATAAATACCAAAGCCAAAAAATATTAACACACACACACATATATACACACACACACACACACACACACACACACACAAAGCACAGTGCTGAACCCAACTGATCCAGTATAGAATTTTGAATTGAATCCCAGGAAATTGTATATAATAAACAACAACAAAAATGCCGAATCAAAAATATTGTAATCAATGCAATAAAAATATATTTAGCTCTAATTGGGCTAGACACCAAAAGATTTGTGACCCAGACAAATACAGAACCCCCACAAAAATATGCCCCAAATGCCATAGAAAATACAGCATGCAATACTTTACATATACACATAAAGGCACTTGCTCTGCACAGTCATCAATATTGCCCCCACAACCATCCACTTCCGGTCTGAAAAGGAAGCATGAAGCATCTGTTAATGCTGGACCGGCAAAACAGCTACGCTATGCACCTATCCATAGCAGTTTTAATGCCCAACTTAGGGATTATCGGTTTGTATCAGAGCCAAGATGTGGTATTAAGAATTTTTTGAACAATATAAATCCTGATCTGCAGGCAATTCTAAATGCACATCTTGGCTCTTATAAACTGTCCCTCAAATTGTTTGCACAATATAAGAAACCAAACGGCACAAAATTTACACAGCCCCACATAACAGAAACTATACCGGTATATTCAAATGCAAATTCAGACACAATAATAAGCAGTTTGATAGAACAAATGAATATTAAACACTCTGAATTTGCGGCAAAAGAGTCTGGATGGAGCCTATGCGGCTCTCCACACAGGTTATATGTTAATATTTCTGAATTCAGCCCATTACAAGGATCTACATATCTGCCATTACCTGATAATATTAAAAACAAACAAGCCGTGGTTAATATTGAAAATAATGATGAGAAATGCTTTTTGTGGTGTATTTTAGCTGCTTTGTATCCAGTTTCAAGAAATTCTCAGAGAATAAGTTATTACAAACAACATGAACATGATTTTGACGATGCAATGGAGGGTTTAGAATATCCAATGTCTCTTCAGAATATTGATAAATTTGAAAAAAAGGCCCGGGATATTAATGGAAAACAATTATCTATTAATGTATTTATTTGCTCCACTGGCAATTGCTTGATAGAACCTCTCAGAATCAGTACATTTGATGATGATTCTGCTGTTCCGATTGATCTGCTCTTAATTGAAGGGGATGGCACATATCATTACACTCTGATACATAATCTTGAAGCTTTAGTGAGAACACAACTAGACAAATCCAATACAATATTCAAGTTGTGTAGAAGATGTTTAAGTGTATTTGATGGCAGGAAAATGGTGAATGGGGTTCGGGAAGTGAATGCAGAAATTGCTAAAAACAAATTAATTGAGCATCTGAAATACTGTGGCAACTATAAACCTGTTCATATGGTGATGCCCAATCCAAGTGAAAATTGCAAATTCAAAAAGTTTGAAGCCTTGTTGGAACACCCAGCATATATTGTCTGTGATTTTGAATCAAACCTCAAACCTCTTGCATTCTGCAATCCAGATCCTGAAGAATCTTCAATTACACCATACCAGCTACATGAACCTTCCAGCTTTTATTATGTGGTTGTACAAGATGGTGTTGTTACTAAAAAAGATTCATACATGGGACCAGATGCCATCAAAATATTTGCACATAGAATAGAAAATGAGTGCCGTGACATAGCATCTAACATCTTATTAAAATCAAAACCCATGTTGCCTTTAACAGAGAAACAGATTGAAGATTTCAACAATGCAGAAAAATGCCCGGTATGTGATTCTGAATTTTCAGATACAAATATCAAGGTGAAACACCATTCTCATACAGATGGTAAATTCTTAATGGCCCTGTGTAATAGCTGTAATATTAAGATCAAGAGACCAAAATTTGTCCCCATATTTTGCCATGGAGCATCCAATTATGATTTCCATCATCTGATCAGATATGAGGGGTTTGACAAGCAGAATTTAAATATTTTAGCTGAAAATGATGAAAAATATATATCTATTAGCAAAACAATTAAAGTTAATGGTGTTCCTATTCACATGAGATTTCTTGATTCTTACAGAATTTTATCTGCTAGCCTGGCTACACTGGCCACTCAATTACCTGATGATCAATTCAAAATCACACGTGCATTGTTTCCAAATCAGGACCTGAAATTAATTAGGCGGAAGGGGGTATATCCATATGACTATGTCACAGATTTTTCCAAATTTGATGAGTGTTCCCTGCCTCCACAAGAACAGTTTTACAGCAAAATCAGAGGTTCTGGAATCACTGATGATGATTATCACCATGCCCAATTGATGTGGAACAATTTAAAATGCCAGACATTTGGTGATTATCACATGGCATATTTGAAACTTGATGTGACCATCTTAGCTGATATATTGCAGGCATTCAGAAAATCATCAATGCAAAATTATTGACTGGACCCAGTGTATTTTTACAGTGCCCCGGGCCTAGCATGGGCTGCAATGTTTTTAAACACCAAAAAGCAATTGGATCTTATCCAAGATCAAGATATGTATCTGTTTATGGAGCAAGGTATAAGAGGAGGGATGGTGCAATGTTCTCAGAGATATGCCAGAGCAAATAACACATATATGCATGATTATGATCCAGCACGGCCATCAAATTATATATTGTATGTGGATGCAAACAGCCTCTATGGTCACGCAATGATGCAAAAACTGCCATATGCAGGGCTTGAATGGGTCGATTTCAATATTGAAGATCTTCAGGGTTTTGATGACAGAGACTGTGGCCTCTTCTTAGAGGTTGATCTGATATTTCCAGATCATTTACATAACAAATTTTCTGATCTGCCCCCAATTCCCGAGGTTCAGTGCTCACCTGGCTCTAAACAGAAGAAGCTCATGATGACTCTGGAGCCAAAACAGGGTTGTGTCATATATTACAAAAACCTCCAGTTCCTGATGAAACATGGTGTTCAAGTGACCAAACTTGGAAAAGTTTTGAGATTCAGGCACTCAGAATGGTTGAAACCATATATTAATACAAACACGGAGCTTCGAACATCTGCAAAGAGCCAATTTGATAAGACCTTGTTTAAATTGATGGTTAATTCTGTATATGGCAAAACAATTGAAAATGTCAGAAAACATACCGATGTTAAAATAATTACTGACCCCAGCCTGAGCAAAAAATTGGTTGCAAAGCCTAATTTCAATTACAGAAGAATTTATGATGAAAATATGGCACTTTTCAACATGAAAAAAACAAAGATTAAGTTTGATAAACCTATTTATGTAGGGGCTGCAATATTGGAATTGTCCAAATTACATATGTTAACATTGTATTATGATGTGTTGAAACCTTTTTATGGTGATAATATAAAATTGATGTACATGGACACGGATAGTTTTGTTCTTGATATTCAAACAGAAGATGTTTATCAAGATATGACCCAGCCTGAATTGTTTCAATACTTTGATACCAGTGAACATAAAAAGATTCAACAACACCACAACAAAAAAGTGCCTGGCAAGTTAAAAGATGAGACACTTGGTGATGTTATTGTGGAATTTGCTGGGTTAAGTGCCAAGATGTACAGTTTTAAAACATGTAGTGCTGTTGTCAAAAAGGCCAAGGGTATTGGCAGAGTAACTGTTGAAAAAGAGCTCCAATTTGAAGATTATAAAAATTGTCTCAAATCCCAGAGTTTAATCAGAACATCAGAATCCAGAATTCAGAGTGTGGATCACCTATTGACTTCAAATGTTGTAAGAAAAATGGCTCTGGACCCACATGATGATAAGAGATGCATTTTATCATGTGGCATTCATACTTTACCATGGGGGCATTGTGATTTGAAAAATGGGAATCAATGCCCAATTACAGAGCATGATTTGAAATAAATAAACATGCCTATGAACTTATTTGGGTTCAAAAAACAAGGTATTATGGATCTGCCAGCACCACAACCCTCTCCTGATATAATATCTAAACTGAGTGGCTTGTTAATTATTCATCTGAACAGCATACTTACAGATGTTGATGATGAAACAGGCAAAACATTGTACATATTTAACAATAATTTAAATCATTACCAATTACCTGTAGGTGGGCAATTGCAATTTATTACAACCCCTGAGGGTGATGTTAAAATTTCAGTAGGGAGAAATATTTACAGAATTAAGCACTCAAACATGGTTTCTGGCACTGTTTATACTGTTTCTGCTGGTGACTGCTTATATATTGAGGTCCCTGGATCTTATGATAAGCTTATACCCTTTTTTATAGAATTAAGAATCAGATACTCTATAATAAATAACTACTAAATCAAAAATGCCTAATGATATTTTTGGCCATACAAGACATGAAGATCACAGTGATGAGATTCTGATGCTTGATGTCAGAGTCAAGAAATTAAGAAGTGATTTACAAGCTTTACAAACCACACTCAATGCCAGTCTTCAATTAGAAATTACAAATTTGCAATCACAATGCATGGACCCTCTTCTTAAAATTGATTCTGAACTCAAATTGTTGCTTCAGAAATATACTGATTTGGCCACATTGGATAATTTTCAAAGTTTGGAAGAAGCTGTTGCAGCTCTTCAAGCCAAATTTAAGACCCAGGCCACCAACTCTGAGCAATTGAAACAGCAATTGGAAGAGCAGATAAATAATGTCCAGGCACAGCTCCAAACAATTGTCAAAAGCATAAAATCACAAGAAGATTTTGATCTAGTGATTTCCACTCTAAAGGAACAGATTCAGTCACTCCAAATACCTAATCTGGACCCTCTGAACAATGCCATAGCCGAGGTTAAAGAAAAAATTGAGACACTTGAAAATTTTATGAACAATTTGCCATCTTCTGATGCTTTGAATGCAATAACTCGGAGTGTAGCAAATATTAAGCTGCAACTTGAAACATATGAAGATTTTGGAAAAATTCAAAGTTCCATAACCCATCTTGAAGGTACAATAGCAGCAGTGCAAAGTGATTTGGCAAATGTACTTGAATCCCGATTGCCTGGGATTGTAGATACCCTTGTCAGTGTCCAGCAACAAATCACAAAGCTTGAAAACCTCAATACTGAATCTGAACTGTCTCATTTTCATCATTTGATAGATGATATCCAAACAAAACTTGAAATTTTACAACAATCAACACCCTCTCAGGCAGATATAGCCCTGCTCCAAAATGCTATGCAAAATGTTGCTGATGCTTCTGAATTAAATGATGTGAAATTGGCACTTGAATTTTTACAAAATACAGTATCAAATTTGCCTACATCACAGGAACTTAAAAATATTAAGAGGGCAGTGAATCGCATATTGAAATCAGAAGATATCAAAAATATCCAAGCAGAGATCAAACATCTCACTCAGACAGTGGCCACTCTTCCAACCAATCAACATATTAATGAACTGCATGCCCTGTTTGAGGATATCAGAAGACAGGTCCATGATCTTACAGCTCAAAATTCAAAATTGGCAGTTGTTGAAAATTTGCAACAAATTGTAGCTAATATCAAGCAACAGCTAGGGACCATGGAATCCAATCAAGCAAATGCTCTGTCTGTTTTTGCCACCCAGCTACAAGAAATTGTGCAACAATACAAGAGACTTGCTGTGGACATAAAAATCAAGCCAGGCCATGATGATGTTGTTAGGACCATCAATGAGCACCTTGAATCTGTAACAAGCAGATTGCTAACAGCAGAAAAAGAAATAACAGGCATAATTGAAAATCCTAAACATACAGTAATTCTTGAATTGTACAGCATCCCCAACAAAGAATATGATTCTCCATTTACACCAGGAGGCAAAATATATATGCTGTCCCCTGCACAATTTTATTATCAGTTTTTTGTTGGGGGCACATTGAGACCAATCAAGATCAAATATTGGCTACAGCCACAGGCACATCACTACCCTACCTTATCAATAACAAATGCTGATAACAAAGTGAAAATCACCAGTGTAGAATTGGAGGATTTTACAGACCCCAATACATTAGAAACAGCCTATACTGAAGATGATGGCACTTTGGAATTTAAAATACAAATAGGGGACAAATTATATTTAGAAAATCCTGCAGTTTCAGCTGCTGAACACCCCATAGTTGCAATATTCTTGTTTACATATTATGTCTAGACAAATTATTGTTGATGAATTACACAGACAAGCCAGACATAATTTTAAGAGACTCCCAGTAGTCACAAAGGGCATAGATGATTTATGGCAAAGCGACTTGATTGAAATGGCAAGTGGACAGTTGAAAAACTTAGACAAAATCAACAAGGGCTACAAGTATCTACTCACTGTCATAGACACATTTTCAAAATTTGCCTGGGCTGTGCCACTCAAATCCAAGACTGGGGCATGTGTTACAGAAGCCATCAGGACAATCATCAATCAGAGTGGAAGATCCCCGCGCTATTTGCAAACAGATAATGGCAAAGAATTTTATAATTCAGTGTTTCAACAATTTATTAAAAGCCAGGCAATAAAACATTATTCGAGTTACAGTGATCTCAAAGCCTCAATTGTAGAGAGATTCAACAGAACCCTAAAAAATCTTATGTATAAACAATTTACACTGCAGGGTAATTATAAATGGATTAATATTCTTCCAGAACTTATACATAAATATAACAACTCGGTCCATTCCACAATCAACATGAAACCCTCTGAAGTAACTTCATCTGATGAGCAAAAATTGATCAGGACTGTTTATTATCCTAAATATCGGCCAACAACAAGAAAGGCCAAATACAAGGTGGGTGATCAAGTAAGAATCAGCAAATATAAGCACTTATTCAAGAGAGGGTTTACAAGAAACTGGAGCACTGAATTATTTACAGTGGTTCAAATCAAACCTGGGACTCTTAACACATATATAATAAAGGATCACCGAGGAGAAATTCTCAAAGGCAGGTTCTATGAACAAGATCTCAGCAAAACTAAACAGCCTGACACATATCTCATAGAAAAAATCATCCGCAGAAAAGGCAACAAGTTACTTGTCAAATGGCTAGGACTTCCAGAACACAGCTGGATCGATGCAAACAAAATAATAATATGAGCACCTGGGATGTTATAAAAAGGCTGCCAGAACCTGAACAACAGAATAAGAGAAATTGAAAATTGCTACCTGATAATATTAGGTGTCTTATTGTTGGGCCATCTGCTTGTGGTAAAACTACACTAATGGTTGATAATTTTTTATTGGCACCCAACTGGTTAGACTGGAAAAACAGGCACTTGTATATCTTCTCTAAGAGCTTGGAACAATTAAAATATCAGCAGCTGATGAAGCTATATGATGGATTGGATATTGCCACTTTTGAACCAGATGTTAAGCCACTCCATGAATGTCTCGATAATTCTGTTGTTGTGTTTGATGACATTATATTGGATAATCAAAACAAGGTTAGAAACTTCTTTACACAGGGCCGACACAAAAACATTGATTGCTTCTACCTGGCACAGACTTTTTCTAAAATTCCGAAGCAACTGATCCGAGACAACAGCAATTTTATATGTGTATTTCATCAAGACCATACCAACCTCAAACACATACATGATGAATATGTAGGTGGGGACTTGAGCTACAATGATTTTTCCAAGTTTTGCAGCAGGTGCTGGAACCAGGACAGTTATGGGTTTGTCACAATTGATATGACAAGAACACCCAATAGTGGCAAATACAGAAATAAAATCAACAATTTTCTAGACATTGAAACATAAATAAATAACCATGAAAAGGCCAATCATTGATGATCTTAAATTAAGAGATTATCTTGTAAAAAGATTTAAAGGATGGAAATCAGAGAACCGTGGAATTTATGAAAAACACAAACAAACAGAACAGCCTGTAATTGATGCTATTAATAATTTAGGTAAGAATATCAAAACTGTTACAGAGCAGAATCAAAATTTGCTCACAGAGCTTGTACCTGTAGCTGCAAGGAACATATTAGATTATCCATTCACCCCACTTTCAAGTATTCATACACCTAGTCCTATTGCTCCTAGAAGAATTGAGGCTAGTCAGGATCCTATTGAATTGGGTCTTCTTGCTCAAAAATATTTAACCACACCTAAAGACAATAAAGATGAGGTCTTTGGCTTATATGCTGACACAGAGCTTGATGGCAGCATCATACATAGAATTGGCAATTTCAGAGTAACATTTATGGGAGATGATATAATTGTATATTCAGAATCTCGACTTGGAGAAAAAGGTGCTTTTGTTAAATATGCCGGAACACCCGGATTGTGGGAACTGATGACTAGGAAAAGGCCTGGCAGCTATACAGATCAAGATTATGAGGATTACAAAGAAATATTAATAAAATCAGATGCTCTGTACCAAAACAATGATCCCACACAAAAAAGAGTCAAGTCGAGCAGTGGGGCAAAATACAACAATTTAATCAAGCCCATATGGTCACAAATCAAGACTGGCAGTGGAATCAAACAATACAACACCCTGCCTAAAGAATTTGTCTGGGTTGATGATGTCAGGAAACTTGTAGATAGGTTATTGGTGATAGCTGGGGAGGAAAATGCTGGGAACAACAATTTTTACAATGAAAAAGTTGGAATTATGGACATGATAAGCACCAAATTGTCTAATTTTATAGTGAATGACACTAAGGGGATTGGATATCTTATAAAAATAATTAATACTCTACCCCCCAAATTTTGGAATATTTCTGAGGGTCGGGGCTTGGTTAATGACATTATAAATAAGCTGCCATTTGAACTACATATTCCAGGCTATCAGTATTGTGGTCCAGGCACAAAATTGGACCATAGATTAAACAGAGGTGATCCTGGTGTTAATCCCTTAGATGCTGCTTGTAGAGACCATGATATTGCATACAACACACATTCTGATCTTGACAAGAGACATGTTGCAGACAAGAAATTAGAAGAGGCTGCATTTGTCAGATTTGTAAGCAAAGATGCATCTTTGAGTGAAAAAATAGCAGCATTGGGAACCACCATAGCTATGAGCACCAAACAAAAATTGGGGTGGGGGTTGTGAATATATATATAATAAACCTACAATGAAGGCCAAGGGTGTTATGTATCAAATACCTTATGCAGGTCTCAAATCTCTTAAAACTATTGATAGTCTTTTAACCAAAAAGCAGCGCAAGAAAAAAAATTCTTGTATTGCCAAGGGACATGGTATGAAATTGTTGCTCAGCACCCCCCAATTAAAAAAATTACAGCAATCAAGAAAAAAATCACATGTGGGGGGATTTATATTTACCATCCCTGCCATCTTAGCTGCTCTCGGGGCTGTTGGGAGCTTGGCGGGGGGATCAGCTGCCATAGCAAAAACAGTAATAGATGCCAAGAAGAATAGGGCAGAATTAGATGAATTGAAGCGCCATAACCTGGCAATGGAGAAAAAAGGCAAGGGTGTTAAGAGAGCCATGAATAAGTTTAAAAAAAACAAGAGCCGCTTACAAACCAAGATATTGAAGCTTTAATCAAGCCACTGGGCATCAAACATTTTAGAGGTGTGTACATGTCTGATTCTTTACCAGAACAACCACTCAACAAAGAGTGTGGCATTGTTAATTTGGATAAGTACAAAAATCAGGGCACTCACTGGATTTGCTATCTTAAATATTTAAAAGATGAGGCATTTGTGTTTGATTCATTTGGAGGTGTTCCACCTGAAAATTTAATAAAATATCTAAATTCAGCTAATCTTTATTACAATAATGCCCGTGTTCAAAACTTCAAAGATGTTAATTGCGGACATTTGTGTTTATCTGTTCTTAGATATATGTCTCAAATAAATAAACCATCAATTGAAGATTTTCAAAAAGCCTTGTGGTATCTGAAACATCATGGGGGTATTTCATCTCACCAGCCAAAATTCAATATTGAAACTCAAATTACATGATGACATTGTATATCCCAAAACAATAGCTCTCAGGGCATTTTACGGCATGTACCTGATCCCTAATATTACACACCACAACAACACAATTGCAGTTGGGGATGAAAAAATTGTCATCACTCCAGGGCAATATAATCTATCCACTCTAAATGCTCAATTACCCAGAGGTGTAGTGTTAAGTCAAAATTCTGTCACTCACAGAGTAGAGATTGTATCTGCTACAGAAACAGTGGATCTCGGTACCATAGGAGAGCTGTTAGGATTTGAGAACAACACAAAACTTGAACCAGGCATCAAACACACTGCTATGAATATACCTAAATTCTTAGCCATAGAGACTCTAAATATTCACTGTAATGTGGCTGAGGGTATGATCACCAAATCAAATGGCATAGGCACTCACAAACAAACAGGCATCATTGCAACATTCAAACCTAATTCTGAATTTATGGAGCCCATCATCTACAATCCATCCCCAACATTATATTTTCCTGTGTGTCATAATAGAATAGATAATATTGAATTGATGGTCACTAATGAAAAAGAAGAATTAGTTGATTTTGCTGGAGCCACATCAACTGCAATCATAGAGATTAATATTTAAATAAAAATACATACAAGAAGAAAATGGAAAATATTGAGAGTTATGAGCTACAATCTTTCCCCCCAAACACGAGGACATTTGCAAATTTAAATCAACCCAACACAGAGATTGAGGTTGATCTTGATGTAGGGGATGGATTTATACACCCTCACAGAGCAGATTTATACATCAAATTTGATGTTGTAAAGCTCGATGGTACAGATTATCCGGCAAATTCAAATATAAGACTTGTAGACAATTTTGTGCCACATCTATTCTCTGAAATTGAGATCAGAAATCATGGCGTTGTTATAAACAGAGTGGATTATCCCGGCATTACCTCCACAGCTTTGGCCACACTAAAATTATCCAAAACCGAGGCTTCATACTACAAAATCGGAGGATTTGAGGCTGGTGATAAGATATTATCTAAGAACCACACTGTGCTGTTCCCCATGCGCCTATTGCCAGGATTCTTCTCAGATTACAAAGATATTATGTGGAAGGGTGGTTTAAGAATCACATTTAGAAGAGCTGCAAATGATAACAATGCTTTGATGAGGTACAGCACAATAAACTCTACAGGGGAAGCTCTGCCCAATACCCTACCAGATGCAGGCAAATGCATTATTCAGACTATGGAGTTAAGAATCCCTGTTGTTGAGTATGAGGCCAGTTATGCTCTTAAATACAAAGCAGATATAATAAAAAATCCACAGATTCCATTACAATTAGTAGTGGGTCTTGTGCTATTATAAGGACCACTTACAAGTGTAGGAAAGGCGAGGCTATTTTGATTGAACAATCAGATTTGCTTATACTTGAAACAAAGCCAAGAGGGGGCCTATACCCCAATTTTTCAGGTGTGATATGCTCTGATTTTTAAGAAATTCAGAATTTCTAGTGTAGGAAAGGCGAGGGCCCATAATCCGATTTGCTTACACTTGAAATAAAGCTAAGAGGGGGCCTATACCCTAATTCTTCAGGTATGGAGGTTCGGGTTTAAGTCCTCATAAAATGTGAAGCCTCCCCCGAAGGCAAAATGATAATATTGTTGCCTTGTAAACAAATGGCTCTCGGTTCGAGTCCTGATAGATTGAAATACATGTGGCAAAAATAAAATCTCCATAAGTGAGATTTTGAGAATAATTACTGCTACTTGATAGCCCCCAGATCTGAAACCCTTCTTTCTCCTCTCCTCAGACAGATTCGGCCATGTGTGTAAAAGCTATATCTGTGTGATTGTTGTTTATAAACTTGTCAAAAATATGGCTTTTTTGTATGAAAACATGCAATCCTGAATACAATTCTGGTTTTGTCTTGTTCTGTTAATATAAACACAAGTGAGACTTACAGAATATTTATTGCACAGTTCAAAATCCAATTTTGAATTGTATTTAGTTGATATAGAGATGAGGTTTTAAACCTGGTGAAGTGTGTTTTACATCAGCAAAACTATCACCAAAACCTAGTTACTGCTGTTGTTTAGGTATAAAAGCACCAGCTCAGCCATTAACTGCTGAACCCAACTGATATTTTTATTAAGTATAAAATTTTGAATTGAAGCCCAGAAAATCTTATATAATAAACAACAAAAAAAAATGTCAAAACAAAAATATTGCAATCAGTGTAATAAAAATATATCTAGTTCTCATTGGGCTAGGCATTGCCGTATTTGTAAGCCTAGGAAATGCAGAAAGGCCATGAAAATGTGTCCAAGATGCCATAAAATATTAAGCAAGGCATATTACAAATGGCACAAGTGTAATTCTTATGTACAGTCATCAGCATTGCCCTCACAACCATCTACATCTGGTCTGAAAAGAAAGCACGAAGCACCTCTTAATGCTGGACCGGCAAAGCAGCCACGCTATGAACCACCCATCCATAGCAGTTTTAATGGCCAATTAAGAGATTATCGGTTTGTATCAGAGCCAAGATGTGGCATTGAGAATTTCTTGAACAGTGTAAATCCTCATGTGCAGGCAATTCTAAATGCACAAAATGGCTCTTATAAGCTGTCCCTCAAATTGTTTACACAATATAAGAAGCCAAATGGCACAAAATTTACACAGCCCCACATAACAGAAACTGTACCGGTATATTCAAATGTAAATTCAGACACAGTAATAAGCAGTTTGATGGATCAATTGAATATTAAACACTCTGAATTTGCAGCAAAAGAGTCTGGATGGAGCCTATGCGGCTCTTCACACAGGCTATATGTTAATATTTCTGAATTCAGCCCATTACAAGGATCTACATATCTGCCATTACCTGATAATATTAAAAACAGAAGAGCCGTGGTTAATATTAAAAATAATGATGAGAAATGCTTTTTGTGGTGTATATTAGCTGCTTTGTTTCCAGTTGTAAGGCATCCTGAAAGAATAAATTATTACAAACAACATGAACATGATTTTGACGATGCAATGGAGGGTTTGGAATATCCAATGTCTGTTCAGAATATTGATAAATTTGAAAAAAAGGCCAGGGATATCAATGGCAAACAATTATCTATTAATGTATATATTTGTTCCACTGGTCGTGATAATTGCTTGATAGATCCTCTCAGAATCAATGATGATAATTCTGCTGTCCCGATTGATCTGCTCTTAATTGAAGGGGATGGCACATATCATTACACTCTGATACATAATCTTGAAGCTTTAGTGAGAGCACAACTAGACAAATCTAATAGAATATTCAAGTTGTGCAGAAGATGTTCAAGTACAGTTGATGGTAGAAAAACAGTGAATGGGGTTTGTAAAGTGAGTGCAGAAATTGCCAAAAACAAATTAATTGAGCATCTGAAATATTGTGGCAACCATAAACCTGTTCATATGGTGATGCCAATGCCAAGTGAAAATTGCAAATTCAAAAAGTTTGAAGCCTTGTTGGAACACCCAGCATATATTGTCTGTGATTTTGAATCGAATCTCAAATCTCTTGCATTCTGCAATCCAGATCCTGAAGAATCTTCAATTACACCATACCAGCTACATGAACCTTCCAGCTTTTGTTATGTGGTTGTACAGGATGGTGTTGTTACCAAAATAGATTCATACATGGGACCAGATGCCATCAAAATATTTGCACATAAAATAGAAAATGAGTGCCGTGACATAGCATCTAACATCTTATTAAAATCAAAACCCATGTTGCCTTTAACAGAGAAACAGATTGAAGATTTCAACAATGCAGAAAAATGCCCACTATGTGATTGTGAATTTTCAGATACAAATATCAAATTGCATCACCATTCTCATACAGATGGTCGATATAAACAGGCCCTGTGTAATAGCTGTAATATTAAGATCAAGAGACCAAGATTTGTCCCCATATTTTGCCATGGAGCATCCAATTATGATTTCCATCATTTGATCAGGTACGAGGGGTTTGAGAAGCAGAATTTAAATATTTTAGCTGAAAATGATGAGAAATATATATCTATTAGCAAAATAATTAAAGTTAATGGATTTTCTATTCAAATAAGATTTCTTGATTCTTACAGATTTTTACCTGATAGCCTGGATACACTGAGCACTCGATTATCTGATGATCAATTCAAAATCACACGTGCAGTGTTTCCAAATCAGGACCCGAAATTAATTAGGCGGAAGGGTGTATATCCATATGATTATGTTACAGATTTTTCTAAATTTAATGAGTGTTCTCTGCCTCCACAACATGAGTTTTACAGCAAAATCAGAGGATCTGGAATCACTGATGAAGATTATCACCGTGCCCAATTGGCGTGGAACAATTTAAAATGCAAGACATTTGGTGATTATCACATGGCATATTTGAAACTTGATGTGACCATCTCAGCAGATATAATGCAGGCATTCAGAAAATCTTGTATGCAAAATTATGGACTGGACCCAGTGTATTTTTACAGTGCCCCGGGCCTAGCGTGGGCTGCAATGTTTTTAAACACCAAAAAGCAATTGGATCTGATCCAAGATCAAGATATGTATCTGTTTGTGGAGGAAAATATAAGAGGAGGGATGGTGCAATGTTCTCAGAGATATGCCAGAGCAAATAACAAGCATATGCCTGATTATAATCCAGCACTGCCATCAAATTATATACTGTATGTAGATGCCAATAGCCTGTATGGTCATGCCATGATGCAAAAACTGCCATATGCAGGGCTTGAATGGATCGATTTCAATATTGAGGATCTTCAGGGTTTTGATGACAGAGACTGTGGCCTCTTCTTAGAGGTTGATCTGATATTTCCAGATTATTTACATAACAAATTTTCTGATCTGCCCCCAATTCCCGAGGTTCAGTGCTCACCTGGCTCTAAACAGAAGAAGCTCATGATGACTCTGGAGCCAAAACAGGGTTGTGTCATATATTACAAGAACCTCCAGTTCCTGATGCATCATGGTGTTCAAGTAACCAAACTTGGCAAAGTCTTAAGGTTCAGGCACTCAGAATGGTTGAAACCATATATTGATACAAACACAGAGCTTCGAACATCTGCAAAGAGCGAATTTGATAAGGGCTTGTTTAAATTGATGGTCAATTCTGTATATGGCAAAACAATTGAAAATGTCAGAAAACATACCGATGTTAAAATAATTACTGACCCCAGCCTGAGCAAAAAATTGGTTGCAAAGCCTAATTTCAATTACAGAAGAATTTATAATGAAGATATGGCACTTTTCAACATGAGAAAAACAAGGATTAAGTTTGATAAACCTATTTATGTAGGGGCTGCAATATTGGAATTGTCCAAATTACATATGTTAATATTGTATTATGATGTGTTGAAACCTTTTTATGGTGATAATGTAAAACTGATGTACATGGATACGGATAGTTTTATTCTTGATATTCAAACAGAAGATGTTTATCAAGATATGTCACAGCCTGAATTGTTTCAATACTTTGATACCAGTGAATTGCCAGGCCATTTGAATATTCAACCCCACAACAAAAAGGTGCCTGGCAAGTTAAAAGATGAGACACTTGGTGATGTTATTGTGGAATTTGCTGGGTTAAGTGCCAAGATGTACAGTTTTAAAACATGTAGTGGTGTTGCTGCCAAAAAGGCCAAGGGTATTGGCAAAGTAGCTGTGGAAAAAGAGCTTAAATTTGAGGATTATAAAAATTGCATCAAATCATGTAGCACAATCAAAACATCAGAATCCAGAATCCAGAGTGTGGATCACTTATTGACTTCAAATGTTGTAAGAAAAGTGGCTCTGGACCCACATGATGATAAGAGATGCATTTTATCATGTGGCATTCATACTTTACCATGGGGGCATTGTGATTTGAAAAATGGCAATCAATGCCCAAGCACAGAGCATGATTTGAAATAAATAAACATGCCTATGAACTTATTTGGGTTCAAAAAACAAGGTATTATGGATCTGCCAACACCACAACCCTCTCCTGATATAATATCTAAACTGAGTGGCTTGTTAATTATTCATCTGAACAGCATACTTACAGATGTTGATGATGAAACAGGCAAAATATTGTACATATTTAACAATAATTTAAATCATTACCAATTACCTGTAGGTGGGCAATTGCAATTTATTACAACCCCTGAGGGTGATGTTAAAATTTCAGTAGGGAGAAATATTTATAGAATTAAGCACTCAAACATGGTTTCTGGCACTGTTTATACTGTTTCTGCTGGTGACTGCTTATATATTGAGGTCCCTGGATCTTATGACAAGCTTATACCCTTTTTTATAGAATTAAGAATCAGATACTCTATAATAAATAACTACTAAACAAAATGCCTAATGATATTTTTGGCCACACAAGACATGAAGATCACAGTGATGAGATTCTGAAGCTTGATGTCAGAGTCAAGAAATTAAGAAGTGATTTACAAGCTTTACAAACTACACTCAATGCCAGTCTTCAATTAGAAATTACAAATTTGCAATCACAATGCATGGACCCTCTTCTTAAAATTGATTCTGAACTCAAATTGCTGCTTCAGAAATATACTGATTTGGCTACATTGGATAATTTTCAAAGTTTGGAAGAGGCTGTAGCAGCTCTTCAAGCCAGATTTAAGACCCAGGCTAACAACTCTGAGCAATTGAAACAACAATTGGAAGAGCAGATAAATAATGTCCAGACACAGCTCCAAACAATTGTCAAAAGCATAAAATCACAAGAAGATTTTGATCTAGTGATTTCCACTCTAAAAGAACAGATTCAGTCACTCCAAATACCTAATCTGGACCCTCTGAACAATGCCATAGCCGAGGTTAAAGAAAAAATTGAGACACTTGAAAATTTTATGAACAATTTGCCATCTTCTGATGCTTTAAATGCAATAACTCGGAGTGTAGCAAATATTAAGCTGCAACTTGAAACATATGAAGATTTTGGAAAAATTCAAAGTTCCATAACCCATCTTGAAGGTACAATAGCAGCAGTGCAAAGTGATTTGGCAAATGTACTTGAATCCAGATTGCCCGGGATTGTAGATACCCTTGTCAGTGTCCAGCAACAAATCACAAAGCTTGAAAACCTCAACACTGAATCTGAACTATCTCATTTTCATCACTTGATCGATGATATCCAAACAAAACTTGAAATTTTACAGCAATCAACACCCTCTCAGGCAGATATAGCCCTGCTCCAAAATGCTATGCAAAATGTGGCTGATGCTTCTGAATTACACAATGTGAAATTGGCACTTGAATTTTTGCAAAATACAGTATCAAATTTGCCTACATCACAGGAACTTAAAAATATTAAGAGAGCAGTGAATAGGATATTGAAATCAGAAGATATCAAGAATATCCAGGCAGAGATCAAACATCTCACTCAGACAGTGGCCACTCTTCCAACTAATCAACATATTAATGAACTGCATGCCCTGTTTGAGGATATCAGAAGACAGGTCCATGATCTTACAGCTCAAAATTCAAAATTGGCAATTGTTGAAAATTTGCAACAAATTGTAGCTAATATCAAGCAACAGCTAGGGACCATGGAATCCAATCAAGCAAATGCCCTGTCTGTTTTTGCCACCCAGCTACAAGATATTGTGCAACAATACAAGAAACTTGCTGTTGACATAAGAATCAAGCCTGGGCACGATGAGATTGTTAGGACCATCAATGAGCACCTTGAATCTGTAACAAGCAGATTGCTCACAGCAGAAAAGGAAATAACAGGCATAATTGAGAATCCAAAACATACAGTAATTCTTGAATTGTACAGTATCCCCAACAAAGAATATGATTCTCCATTTACACCAGGTGGCAAAATATATATGCTGTCCCCTGCACAATTTTATTACCAGTTTTTTGTTGGGGGCACATTGAGACCAATCAAGATCAAATATTGGCTACAGCCACAGGCACACCACTACCCTACCTTATCAATAACAAATGCTAATAACAAAGTGAAAATCACCAGTGTAGAATTGGAGGATTTTACAGATCCCAATACATTAGAAACAGCCTATACTGAAGATGATGGTACTCTGGAATTTAAAATACATATAGGGGACAAATTATATTTAGAAAATCCTGCAGTATCAGCTGCTGAACACCCCATAGTTGCAATATTCTTGTTTACATATTATGTCTAGAGAAATTATTGTTGATGAATTACACAGACAGGCCCGACATAATTTTAAGAGACTCCCAGTAGTCACAAAGGGCATAGATGATTTATGGCAGAGCGATTTGATTGAAATGTCAAGTGGGCAATTGAAAAACTTAGACAAAATCAACAAGGGCTACAAGTATCTACTCACTGTAATAGACACATTTTCAAAATTTGCCTGGGCTGTGCCACTCAAATCCAAGACTGGAAAATGTGTTACAGAGGCTTTTAGAACAATCATCAATCAGAGTGGAAGATCCCCGCGCTATTTGCAAACAGATAATGGCAAAGAATTTTATAATTCAGTGTTTCAACAATTTATTAAAAGCCAGGCAATACAACATTATTCGAGTTACAGTGATCTCAAAGCCTCAATTGTAGAGAGATTCAACAGAACCTTAAAAAATCTTATGTATAAACAATTTACACTTCAAGGTAATTATAAATGGGTTAATATTCTTCCAGAACTTCTACAAAAATATAACAATTCGGTCCATTCCACAATCAACATGAAACCCTCTGAAGTAATAAGCTCATCTGATGAGCAAAAATTGATCAGCACTGTTTATTATCCTAGATATCAGCCAACAGCAAGAAAGGCCAAATACAGGGTAGGGGATCAAGTAAGAATAAGCAAATATAAGCACTTATTCAAGAGAGGCTTTACAAGAAACTGGAGCACTGAATTATTTACAGTGGTTCAAGTTAAACCCGGGACCCTTAACACATATATAATAAAGGATCACAGAGGAGAAATTCTCAAAGGCCGATTCTATGAACAAGAGCTCAGCAAAACTAAACAGCCTGACACATATCTCATAGAAAAAATTATCCGCAGAAAAGGCAACAAGTTACTTGTCAAATGGCTGGGTCATCCGGAAAACAGCTGGATCGATGCAAACAAAATAATAATATGAGCACCTGGGATGTTATAAAAAGGCTGCCAGAACCTGAACAACAGAATAAGAGAAATGGCAAATTGCTACCTGATAATATTAGGTGTCTTATTGTTGGGCCATCTGCTTGTGGTAAAACTACACTAATGGTTGATAATTTTTTATTGGCACCCAACTGGTTAGACTGGAAAAACAGGCACTTGTATATCTTCTCTAAGAGCTTGGAACAATTAAAATATCAGCAGCTGATGAAGCTATATGATGGATTGGATATAGCCACTTTTGAACCAGATGTTAAGCCACTTGATGAATGTCTCGATAATTCTGTTGTTGTGTTTGATGATGTTATATTGGATAATCAAAACAAGGTTAGAAACTTTTTTACACAAGGCCGGCACAAAAACATTGATTGCTTCTACCTGGCACAGACTTTTTCAAAAATACCCAAGCAGCTGATCCGAGACAACAGCAATTTTATATGTGTGTTTCATCAAGACCATACCAACCTCAAACACATACATGATGAATATGTAGGTGGGGACCTGAGCTACAATGATTTTTCCAAGTTTTGCAGCAGGTGCTGGAACCAGGACAGTTATGGGTTTGTTACAATTGATATGACAAGAACACCCAATAGTGGCAAATACAGAAATAAAATCAACAATTTTCTAGACGTAGAGACGTATATAAATAAACATGAAAAGGCCAATCATTGATGATCTTAAGTTAAGAGATTATCTTGTAAAAAGATTTAAGGGATGGAAATCAGAGAACCGTGGAATTTATGAAAAACACAAACAAACAGAACAGCCTGTAATTGATGCTATTAATAATTTAGGTAAGAATATCAAAACTGTTACAGAGCAGAATCAAAATTTGCTCACAGAGCTTGTACCTGTAGCTGCTAGGAACATATTAGATTATCCATTCACCCCACTTTCCAGTATTCATACACCTAGTCCTCCTAGAAGAATTGAAGCTAGTCAGGATCCTATTGAATTGGGTCTTCTTGCTCAAAAATATTTAACAACACCTAAAGACAATAAAGATGAGGTGTTTGGCTTATATGCTGACACAGAGCTTGATGGCAGCATCATACATAGAATTGGCAATTTCAGAGTAACGTTTATGGGAGACGATATAATTGTATATTCAGAATCTCGACTTGGAGAAAAAGGTGCTTTTGTTAAGTATCTCGGCACACCTGGATTGTGGGAATTGATGACCAGGAAGAGACCTGGCAGCTATACAGATCAAGATTATGAGGATTACAAAGAAATATTAATAAAATCAGATGCTCTATACCAGAACAATGATCCCACACAAAAAAGAGTCAAGTCAAGCAGTGGGGCAAAATACAATAATTTAATCAAGCCCATATGGTCACAGATTAAGACTGGCAGTGGAATCAAACAATACAACACCCTGCCCAAAGAATTTGTGTGGGTTGATGATGTCAGGAAACTTGTAGATAGGTTATTGGTGATAGCTGGGGAGGAAAATGCTGGGAACCACAATTTTTACAATGAAAAAGTTGGAATTATGGACATGATAAGCACCAAATTGTCTAATTTTATAGTGAATGATCCTAAGGGGATTGGATATCTTATAAAAATTATTAATACTCTACCACCTAAATTTTGGAATATTTCTGAGGGTCGGGGCCTTGTTAATGACATTATAAACAAGCTGCCATTTGAACTACACATTCCAGGCTATCAATATTGTGGTCCAGGCACAAAATTGGACCATAGATTAAACAGAGGTGATCCTGGTGTTAATCCCCTAGATGCTGCTTGTAGAGACCATGACATAGCATACAACACACATTCTGATCTTGACAAGAGACATGTTGCAGACAAGAAATTAGAAGAGGCTGCATTTGGCAGATTTGTAAGCAAAGATGCTTCTTTGAGTGAAAAAATAGCAGCATTGGGAACCACCATAGCTATGAGCACCAAACAAAAATTGGGGTGGGGGTTGTGAATATGTATATAATAAACCTACAATGAAAGCCAAGGGTGTTATGTATCAAATACCTTATGCAGGTCTCAAATCTCTTAAAACTATTGACAGTCTCTTAACCAAAAAGCAGCGCAAGAAAAAAAATTCTTGTATTGCAAAGGGTCATGGTATGAAATTGTTGCTTAGCACCCCCCAATTAAAAAAATTACAGCAATCAAGAAAAAAATCACATGTGGGGGGATTCATATTTACCATCCCTGCCATCTTAGCTGCTCTCGGGGCTGTTGGGAGCTTGGCGGGGGGATCAGCCGCCATAGCAAAAACAGTAATAGATGCCAAGAAGAATAGGGCAGAATTAGATGAGCAGAAGCGCCATAACCTGGCAATGGAGAAACAAGGGAAAGGTGTTAAAAGAGCCATGAATAAGTTTAAAAAAAACAAGAATCGCTTACAAACCAAGATATTGAAGCTTTAATCAAGCCATTGGGCATCAAACATTTTAGAGGTGTGTACATGTCTGATTCTTTACCAGAACAACCACTCAACAAAGAGTGTGGCATTGTTAATTTGGATGAGTACAATAATCAGGGCACTCACTGGATTTGTTATCTTAAATATTTAAAAAATGAGGCATTTGTGTTTGATTCATTTGGAGGTGTTCCACCTGAAAATTTAATAAAATATCTAAATTCAGCTAATCTTTATTACAATAATGCCCGTGTTCAAAACTTCAAAGATGTTAATTGTGGACATTTGTGTTTATCAGTTCTTAGATATATGTCTCAAATAAATAAACCATCAATTGAAGATTTTCAAAAAGCCTTGTGGTATCTGAAACATCATGGGGGTATTCCATCTCACCAGCCAAAATTCAATATTGAAACTTAAATTGCATGATGACATAGTGTATCCCAAAACAATAGCTCTCAGAGCATTTTACGGCATGTACTTGATCCCTAATATTACACACCACAACAACACAATTGCAATAGGGGATGAAAAAATTGTCATCACTCCAGGGCAATATAATCTCTCCACTCTAAATGCTCAATTACCCAGAGGTGTAGTGTTAAGTCAAAATTCTGTCACTCACAGAGTAGAAATTGTATCTGCCACAGAAACAGTGGATCTGGGTACCATAGGAGAGCTGTTAGGCTTTGAGAACAACACAAAACTTGAACCAGGCATCAAACACACTGCTATGAATATACCTAAATTCTTAGCCATAGAGACTCTGAATATTCACTGTAATGTGGCTGAGGGTATGATCACCAAATCAAATGGCATAGGCACTCACAAACAAACAGGGATCATTGCAACATTCAAGCCTAATTCTGAATTCATGGAACCTATTATCTATAATCCATCCCCAACATTATATTTTCCTGTGTGTCATAATAGAATAGATTATATTGAATTGATGGTCACTAATGAAAAAGAAGAATTAGTTGATTTTGCTGGAGCCACAACAACTGCAATCATAGAGATTAACATTTAAATAAAAATACATACAATGGAAAATATTGAGAGTTATGAGCTACAATCTTTCCCCCCAAACAGGAGGACATTTGCAAATTTAAATCAACCCAACACAGAGATTGAGGTTGATCTTGATGTAGGGGATGGATTTATACACCCTCACAGAGCAGATCTATACATCAAATTTGATGTTGTAAAGCTCGATGGAACAGATTATCCGGCAAATTCTAATATAAGACTTGTAGATAATTTTGTGCCACATCTATTCTCTGAAATTGAGATCAGAAAGCATGGCGTTGTTATAAACAGAGTGGATTATCCCGGCATTACCTCCACGGCATTGGCCACATTAAAATTATCCAAAACCGAGGCTTCTTATTACAAAATAGGAGGATTCGAGGCTGGTGATAAGATATTATCTAAAAACCACACAGTGCTGTTCCCGATGCGCCTATTGCCAGGATTCTTCTCGGATTACAAAGAAATTATGTGGAAGGGTGGGTTAAGAATCACATTTAGAAGAGCTGCAAATGATAACAATGCTTTGATGAGGTACAGTGCAATAAACTCTACAGGGGAAGCTCTGCCTAATACCCTACCAGATGCAGGCAAATGCATTATTCAGACTATGGAGCTAAGAATCCCTGTTGTTGAATACGAAGCCAGTTATGGTCTTAAATACAAAGCAGATATTCTAAAAAATCCACAGATTCCTCTGCAATTTTATACATATCAATGTGTACAGAAGCCCGCAACTGGTACATATTATGAGTTTGATGCTACAAATTCATTCTCCAGCATACAATTTGACATGCCTGATTTTGTGGTAGTATTGTTTCAGACTGGAAGACACAATAATCAGGAAAAAAATTCAAGTAAATTTGATAACTGCAACATCAAGAACATATATCTTAAAAATGGCAGAAATGAGGTCTTTCCTAGAGAAAATTACAATTTAGACATGTCCAAGAATGATTTCCTCAAATTATATGAAGCTTTTTCGGCTTTCAAGAGGGTCACTACTGGCAACACTGAGATGTACTACACACCAGATGAATTCAAGGCACAGAGACCCATGTTTGTAATTAACACTTCAAAAAGAAAACAAGTTGTGGTGAATGACAGAACAAACATTAAAATTATCTGTGAATTTCATGAGGCTTTACCTGATGACACCATATGTAGTGTTATTCTCATAGGAGAAAAATCATATGTTTATGATGTAAGAAATGAGAGAGTCACAGAGCAGTTCTAGAAGATATTTGCTCTATTATCCTGTTGTACAACACACAAACCTTAACTGTATATCAGCTAGCAGTGAATATCTTATGTGTGGGCAGTTGTATGTATTTCAATCTTATACAGAACTCAAACCCAAAGCCTCTGATTACAATGCCACAATATTAACGCGTCTCCAAATAGAATATGCCCACATTTTACTGGGTTCTGAAGACCTTGATACAGACAAAATTGGATTTTGTTTCTGTTATAATATTCTCCAAGTCTTGCCTAGGTTCGTATTATCGGAATAGAATTGCTTTCAACATGAAGAAGAGCAGTTCATTGCCTCTATGTCAGACATGTTACACTTTTCGCATAGAAAGATTAATAACCCCTTCAGTGAATCGCACAGAAAAATCATTAATGTCCCTCCTTCTAGCGTGTAGATTTTATCTCTTGCGTGCCGGCAGGACATGCAGGCAAAACATTAGTCATTTGATAGATTAATATCAATTCATGCATTTTTCCGAGCTATAATTGCTTACCCCAAGCAATGGAATTGTAGAGCATAGAAATATGGCCAAAAACAATATTAAAAAGCCATATTTTTGACAAGTTTATAAACAACAATCACACAGATATAGCTTTTACACACATGGCCGAATCTGTCTGAGGAGAGGAGAAAGAAGGGTTTCAGATCTGGGGGCTATCAAGTAGCAGTAATTATTCTCAAAATCTCACTTATGGAGATTTTATTTTTGCCACATGTATTTCAATCTATCAGGACTCGAACCGAGAGCCATTTGTTTACAAGGCAACAATATTATCATTTTGCCTTCGGGGGAGGCTTCACATTTTATGAGGACTTAAACCCGAACCTCCATACCTGAAGAATTAGGGTATAGGCCCCCTCTTAGCTTTATTTCAAGTGTAAGCAAATCGGATTATGGGCCCTCGCCTTTCCTACACTAGAAATTCTGAATTTCTTAAAAATCAGAGCATATCACACCTGAAAAATTGGGGTATAGGCCCCCTCTTGGCTTTGTTTCAAGTATAAGCAAATCTGATTGTTCAATCAAAATAGCCTCGCCTTTCCTACACTTGTAAGTGGTCCTTATAATAGCACAAGACCCACTACTACAATTTTATACATATCAATGTGTACAGAAGCCTGCAACTGGTGCATATTATGAGTTTGATGCTACAAATTCATTCTCCAGCATACAATATGACATGCCGGATTTTGTAGTGGTACTGTTTCAGACTGGAAGACACAATAATCAGGAAAACAATTCAAGTAAATTTGATAACTGCAACATCAAGAACATATATCTTAAAAATGGCAGAAATGAGGTCTTTCCTAGAGAAAATTATAATTTGGACATGTCCAAGGATGATTTCCTCAAATTATATGAGGCATTTTCGGCATTCAAAAGGGTCACTACTGGCAATACTGACATGTATTACACACCAGATGAATTCAAAGCACAGAGACCCATGTTTGTAATTAACACTTCAAAAAGAAAACAAGTTGTGGTAAATGACAGAACAAATATTAAAATTATCTGTGAATTCCATGAGGCATTACCTGATGACACCATATGTAGTGTTATTCTCATAGGAGAAAAATCATATGTTTATGATGTAAGAAATGAGAGAGTCACGGAGCAATTCTAGAGGGTCTCTGCGGCAAACCGGAAGTGGACCGGAAGTGGACCGGAAGTGGACCGGAAGTAAATATGTATGGGTGTGGGTGGGTGTGGGTGGGTGTGTATGTGTATGTGGGTGATATACAAGTTGAGCCTGGTACCCAATTGAACTTAAACCGGAAGTAAATATGTGTGTATGTGGGTGGGTGGCCTAGTTTTAAGTGTGGCCAAAAAACATATCAAGAGGGGCATATTTTTAACAAGTTTATGGACAACAATCTCACAGAAGTGCCTTTTGTAAGTATAGGCAAATCAATCTGAGGGGGCTCTTCCTTTCTCATGGAATCCATGAGGGCTTTTTTACAAAAATCTTGGATTAGAGGGGGGTGCTACACTTGAGCAAAAAGCTCATATGCTCATGTTGAGCTAGTTTTAAGTATAGCCAAATCTGCTTGGGGAGGGCTCTTCCTTTCCTGAGCTGGTTATAGTACCAATACAACTAGTGGTTAGCTACGATGCCAGGGGCCAAGGGTTCGAATTCCGGGCTGGACATGGGTGTTCTTTGTGAGTGTCCCTTCATCAATTTCATCATATCATCACTCATTCTCATCGTCGCGATCAGCCCAAAGTGGAAGAAAAGCGATGCTAAATAACAAAACTCAAATCAAATGAAATCGCAATGTAGCTATAGTATAATCCTTGACAATCATCTTATCAGGACGTCAAACATATACAATAGCGAGCGAAGCGAACAGGAAAGTTTTTGTACAGTCTGTAAATATATGCATTTTTTACGATTACAATCAATCTCGACAGCTATTATTGTTTACACTCATAATCGTCATTTTGGAATGCGTTCTAACTCAGCTGAGAAAATATTTATTTCAATATCTGCTTCACAATCCAGGGCCAAACATGAAATAATGTGGAAGGAAGTTCAACATGTTGATCTTTCAATTTCAACTCTCTACGAATATATCAATCTTGCTATGCTTATCTCTAATGATTTAGGCACACGCATAAACTATTCAAATGCAATTGACTTCCTTTAATATTGCTGAAGAAGTGAATTAATGTAGGCTGTCAATTCCTCTTACATACAAGAACACGCTCCAGCGTTCGCAAGTTCAGACTCACTTGCTTAAGTCACGGTTGCGTTGCGGGGCTCGTATTTTTAGTTCACAACGCAACTTTTCAAATGACGTAATAGTTGTGATTGTTGCATATTATTTTCTTGTGATTTTACATCTAGATATTTAGTTTCCTTTATTATCGTAAGATTCTTTTCGCTGAATGTTATTGGTTGGTGTCTATTACCATTCAGTTTACTCTCGAGGATTGTAAAGTGGATCTTCTGGGTGGTAATGGTCAATCATACAGTCCTCCAGAGTGTTTATCGCAATACTGGACTGTTTTTCTACTCTGTTCTTGAATTATCTTCTATTACAATTATTACGTCATGTGCATAGTCAATTGTGCTTTTGATCTCCTAAATATTTTCTAATGTTTCGAGATATGGCTTCAGGTTTAAATTCCACAATTCGGGGGGGGGGGACTTGTGAACTTGGACGGTCCATAACACTGCTACCTCTCATCTGCGAGGTACAAAATTCGTCCTCCACACACACACACGTATAAATTATATATATATATATATATACACACACACACACATATATATAATGTTGTGGCATGGAAGATTCCATTTTAGAAGAGCACACACGGATTTCTTTTACAGAAATACATTTTATTTCTTATTAATTTTTAGAATTTATAGTTATTTTAAAAAAGAGATGATTCCGAAACATATAAAGCTCTAGACCTCGTCTTGGGCTCAATTGGAATGTGATGGAACGGAAAATCACAATTTTGTCATTTGAAAGTAGTGAACAAACATGAATCTATTCATTTTAATGTAGGCGGACCCCACTTTAAACTGTAGGTCCAGACCCGATTAGCCTTACTGTGCATAACTTAAAACTTAAAACATCAACTCAATCAATCAATTTTAATGCAGGGTGCGATCTGAAGGGGGATAGGAGAAACCCCCCCCCCTGTTTTGAACCATCAAATCTCTGGTTAGGAATAACACATCTCAACAGGAGAACATTATTTCCAACCCACTTGTAAACTATATCGTACTAATGGTGTTCCAGTTGAATTCAATCAAGTTTACCTCTACATACAAAAATTTCGTTACGCAATTTATGACGACTGTGTACAGTGGCGCCAATTTATATGCCGTGGGAGTCCGTGGGGCTCGAGCCCACCCAATGTTATTTTAAAAATTGGTGGCCCTGCCTGATTGTCTCTTTCAGATGCCACGTATTCTGTATTTTTTCAGACTTCTGGTGTTTCAGAAGTACTTTTGTATCGAATACTAAAACTGGGCTTTGTTTCTGACTTATGTTTGGTAGCTTCGTAGTTTAATCCTGTTCGAGAGCTTGTTCAAATCTGTAGTGTTTTGTTGTGTCTAATAGAAATAAGTCGAGATGGTCCCCGATTGACTCGTAGGAGGTTCAAGTTTGAAGTATTGGTAAAACAACAAAATGATGGAATTTGCTGTTTTAAGACTCCACAAGTAGCTACTGAAAGTACTAACATTGTATATGCAAAACCAACATCCTTCAGTTCTTAGAGCAAAGCAAGAAATTGACGTGCTTACTCTTGAAAAATTGAAAACGATCGGTTCATCGTGTAAGAGGACGGTAGTTCGGTAGTTAGAGGAAAACGATACGTTCGAAAGCATGTTTTTCAATCTTTGGTGCACAATATGAATGGCCGGTTTGAAGACTTTGGTTTCTCTTCGCATGTAGTCCTATTAAATGCACACACATGGCATTTAGATGATTAAGAATGTGTGTTTTATGGCGACTCAAGTGAACTTTAATGTTTGCGAACGCATCTGTGCGTCAGTACAGGGGTGCCCCCCCCCAAAGTCCATGACGCACTCCCCCCAAAACGGTAGAACATTTCCCCTCCCCTGTTTATGCCGAATCAATTACTCAAATTACTTTTGTCAGACAAAATTTGCAGAAAAATATAATACCAGAGGTACAACCACGAATTTTTGTCGGGGGGGGGGGGAGTACCAGGGTAAACGTACTACATGCTACTTTTTTTTAAATATTACAAAATTAAATTAAAAAAGTAAAATATTGTAGCAAGAACAAAAAAGTAAAACTATTTTCCTGCGATTAGCATTTATGTAAATAATTAAATAAAACTGTTAAATATTGTAAATATTCGTTATTTTATGGTACGTCAACACTAAGGTTATTTTCAACCCGTCACATGTCTGTTGCGGACATTAAAATACACCCATGCCCTCGCTGGGATTCGAACCCTAGACCTCTGGATCAAAGCGAGTTGAGTCGACCACCCAACACGCTCGGCTACCGAGGCCGGCATAAAACTGTTAGGTTGGCCTCGTAATGTAAATACATACTTTTCAATAAAAAAGCTATCTAAAAAACAAATGAGCAGAAACAAAAGACATAAAGAGACTTTGAAACATTTTCTAAACGTTGTTCATGTTACATTTCATTTGCATGAGGAATATAATAGCTGCTTAAAAACTCCTATACGAAGACGTAATTTTTATTTTTAAAAAAGGGAGGGAGTAAGTCATTCATTCATTTATTTCAGTGATCAGAGCCCCCCCCCAATAATTTTGACAAGTCGGCGCCCATGCATGGAATCAAGGCTTACCAGTTTTTCCATTTACTTGCTGTCATGATAGTTTAAAGCCAAAAAATCTTCGAATAGTAAACGGTCAAATGTTAAAATATGTTTTAGGTGGTTTGTATTAAATTTTTATTGTTTACATCCAGAATGCGAAATCATTGATGTCTGGTGGTGGGGGTGAAACATCTGAATTTACACACACACACACACACACACACACACACACACACACATTGTCTGTGTGTCATTAAATGCATATGTATAAAGGAATTAATTTGTTACTTATATATAGACAGTGCTTGTTTTCTGGGAAGAAAGACTCTTCGTTCGATACCCGGTGGAGGCACATAGTGGTTCGGATTCCACTTTAAACTGTAGGTCCAGTCCCGATTAGCCTTGCTGTGCACAAAGTGGACTTAAAACATCAACTCAAACCAAACCAAATCAAGAAAGACTCTTCAACTTGGTTGTTGTGTTCATCATAAGAACTCATTGGCATCGGCAATGGGAGAATTCTTGACCCCTAATTTGGAATAAAGAAAAATTGCTTAGTACTCCTTTGTCCCCCTTTTATTTATAACTCTTTTGTCTCTGTCTGTCCTTGAATCTTCTAGCTAACGCGGTATGGTAAACCGTTGCGCACCGCCAGAAAAGTTATAATGTCACTAAATTACATAATAGTTAAATTCAAGAATGTATCTAGAACTATGTATATTTCGGGAAGGGTTCGCACCTCCGAACTAAGTATCGCACATGTAATAATAATAATAATAATAATAATAATAATGATAATAGAGATTATTAACTGGTAGGTGAAAATTGTTAGCTGGTGGATGTAGAGGGCCACGTATAAATATTTGTAGTAGTCAACCCTCATTTTGCCATATTTTACTGCCCTTGAAGTTTTTATTTTTTAGGAGTAGGCTACTGGCCAAGATGAAGTTGATGACTCCCATCAACCGCCCTTTGGGCGCGCCACTGCGACATTATCCTTAGTAAAGTATATTTGAAGTCAAACATAATTGTTGATCTTTGCTGTTGCAACAAAAACTCTCTCCTAGGAAATTTTTGGTGAAGTGTTTCTTAGGACGATATTATTGATGTGGGAGATCCACACGTCCCTGCCGTGATTTCGCACCGCGTTTACGTCGCCTTTTTTCCCTTCACGTTTTACCAATCATGATGATAAGGGTGCATTGTGGTTAGATGAGATTCCTGAAGGGACATTTACAGAGAGAAATCAAGACAAACTGGTGCGCATTTGTCCTTATTGATCTCTGTTCTGCTGGAGAATTACTATAACTTAAGCCCAGAAATACAGGCATTTACATTGTGAAATATAAACAAAATAAACCGAAAAAAGTGGCAAATTTCAAGTCACTTATATCTACGTATAATTTCATTCAAAAAGTTAAAATCTACGTGGAAATAACTTTATACTTTAGTAGTTGGGATCTGAGATAAGGACGGTCGCTATTTAATATTCGCAATTTAATTGCACGTACTTATAACTAATTTGCACGTACTTAGAACTAATTTGCACGTACTTAGAATTCATTTGCACGTACTTAGAATACTTTACATTTATGTATTTGCATGTTTATAACTTTTTATGAATATATAATTATTTATTTTATGAAAAATATGTATATAGAAGGTAATTAGAGGTACTAAACGCTATGCATATGGTTTTATATTCATTAATTCAAAGTATGTAATGTATGAATTGATAATAATTAATATTTATAATATTGAAAATAAGTTTTCTATGGTTTATGAACCGCTATGAACGGTGGTAATGGTACGAAAGAAGACGGTCCCGGTATTCGAACCCGCGATATGCAACGGTAATAAATGGTTAGGCCTATACTACGTATGTAGGTGTATACTACGTATGTAATAATGTATGTTATTATGTTATGAAAGACGATGGTACGAGATGCCAGACAGGAGACTGTGAACTCCGCGCAGGTAGAGGAGAAAGGAATTTGGGGGAGTGTGCGTTCAAGGTCAAATGACGTCAGAACGTCAGCACAAAGAAGGAACCTGATTCACCAATCAGAGAACGCGTCGGTAGATTTTCAGAACCGGTTTTTCCAAGGTTAACCAGTACGCAATAACAGGGGAAAGCTATGCAATACTGTAGGGCAGGGGAGGGATTCAACCAGACAACAAAGGATGTCTGGAATGCGCAGCAAGGGTCAAATCTCTGAAGCTATGCGTCGCTTGTAGAACTGGTTTCCGCCGCCAATTAATATTCCGCTCAGGGTTGCCCTAAGGCACAGGACGCTTTAGCGCAGGTTTTTTTTTATCTGTACTATGAAGAAGGGAGAGCTATCAGGGACGGGGCCTACAGTTTTCACCATTTGCTTTTATCACGGGGTAACGAACCTAGGACCCTTTGATTATTGATTTAGGTAGTAAATGTATGTTACTGTGTGCTATTTAACTTAATTTTGAGTTTATTTTTTACCAAACTTTGACTTTATGTCAAACATTTTCACAGCTTATTCTTATTTTTACAAAAATAACACTATTTGTACTATTCAGGCAACTTTTTTATTAAATTTTGGACTCGCAAAGACATTTTTTCAACTTTTAATTTATTATTTTACAATTTTATGTTAATTTTTACCAAAATAACACTATTATATACTCCGCACAGCCCGTTACACAAATTCTATAACGTGCTTCGTTTTCTTACCAAGAAGTTCCTTTGTCCCCTTGTACACGATTCGAGTTTTGTTCTCGATTAAAATAGATAGCTTCTCGTCGGATAACATGTTAGCGTATCGATCTGGTAAAAATAGACTGTATTGTCCGTCGAGCAACAGACGCACCTTGGGAACATACTGGGTAGAAACGATTGAACCGGAAGTTATCGTGTAAGGTTTATCCACTTCCAATTCCTGAATTTTTACAAACTCGACTGACAAATTTAGCATTTGTTTTAATGCTTGGAGATCACTCATTTTTTTTCACTCATATCGAAGAGAAATTTCAGAGTGTTAGAGAAATTTAATTTTTATTCACGATGTGTGTTATTTACATATACTTTTTTTCACGAGATTTTTGTATCGAAGATTTTTTTGTCAGTGTTAGAGAAAGAAAGTCCGTGCTTCGGAAAACGCGATGATGTGCGTGATGATTTCTTCGGTCTCCTGTTTAGACTTGCGCCAATCATCCGTGTATCGTCTTCTCCCCTGCCTCGCCTCGTGCAGTTCGTCCAACCTATCGTTTAATTTTTCCCCTGCAGCCGAAAGAAGAGTGTCGAGATCACCGCACATCATGCCACTGATCTCCCGAAGACGGTCCTTGACAGCCATTTCACAAGGGATGCGAAAATCCGGCGTTGATCTCGCTATGATTAAAAGTTTATTAACATCTCCGTTTACTGCATGTTGGAATATTTTACACAGTAGCTCGGGCGGCAAATCAGTTATACAAGACATGTTGTTTTTTTTACTGTATGTTATTTATTTATACACCCCATCCAAATTTTTCTTTCGTGTTCATGGCGATGGTGGTGCCCAATGCTGCAACTCTTTCACCCAGCGAAGCGTCTCTGCTGACGAATCTTTCGAAAGCGGCATGTTCCAATTTCTTGTCTGCTTCGTGACGTGCATCCAGATCCGTCTGCGTGTTGTTGTAAGCGATGTCGTGATCTTTGCATGCAGCGTCCAACGGATTCACACCCTTGTCTCCTCTCTCCAATCTTTTCTCGAGTTTCGTACCCGGTCCGCAGTACTGGTAGCCAGGTAAATGCATCTCGAAAGGTAACTTGTTGATGATGTCGTTCACGAGTCCCTTTCCTTCGGCCACGTTCCAGAATCTCGGAGGCAGCGTGTTGATGATTTTGATCAGGTAACCTATGCCCTTGTCGTCGTTCACGATGAAGTTGGAAAGTTTCGTGTTGATCATGTCCACGATGCCAACCTTCTCGTTGTAGAAATTACGATTGCCTGCATTCTCTTCGCCGGCTATCACCAACAATCGGTCCACGAGCTTCCTCACGTCGTCCACCCAAACGAATTCTTTGGGTAACGTGTTGTAGCGTTTGACGCCGCTGCCTGTTTTGACCTGGTTCCATATCGGTTTGATGAGATTCCTGTACTTCTCGCCGCTGCTCGATTTCACCCTATTCTGCGAGGCATCGTTGTTTTGGTACAAGGCATCCGTCATGATTAGAATTTCCTTGTAACTCTGGTAATCTTCGTCGGTGTAATCTTTCGGCTGCTTTTTGGCAACGAGTTCCCACAGTCCCACCGTACCCGGATACCTGGTCCAACTATCCTTCTCTCCTAAATTAACTTTAATGTCGTTGCCTTCGAAGGTCACCTTCGATTTTCCAATCTTCCTCACCACACCGCCTTCGTTGCTCTCCATGCTCGGATACAATCCGAACACTTCATCCTTGTCGAACTTCCCCGTGCTCAGGTAGTCTCGTGCCAAAGGTCCCAGCTCGATTTTATCCAAAGACGTGCTACCTATGGCTCGACGTCGTACCGGTACGTCCTTCAGTTCGAACGGCGTCGAAGGAATGCTCGAAATGGGCGTGGGTACAGCGTAACTTTTAGCTGCGAGTGGTACGAGTTCGTTGATCAAATTTTTATTTTGTTCCGTGACACTTTTAATTTCTTTACCTAGACCGCTGATGGCATCGATCACAGGTTGATCCTGACGCTTCTTCTCTTCGTAGGATCCGCGATTCTCGGATTTCCAACCTTTGAAGCGTTTCACTAGATATTCCCGCAACTTGAGATTGTCCTCTTCTTGAAATTGACGTTTTGACATTTTTCTATATACGTTGAAACGTTTCTGAAACGTCGAATTCTCAGCCTATACGTTCGGTTCTCGTAGTTTTCTGCTGTCACCCGCTTGAGACTATCCACTTTTTCTAACACTCACTTTTTGTTGTAATGGTTATTTTATATTATTATTGTCAGACGTTTGAAAAAAAAAGAACGTTTTTTCAAATTTTATTTTTTAGATTCTCGACTTTTTATTTTTTTTTTATTTTTTTCTTCTTGTTGCAAATCTGAAATTGTCCTCTTGTTAGCCTTTGAGACGTCTAGATAAACGTTTATTTCATTTCTATATTTTCCATGGTTTGCTTTTCGAGTCATGTCGATGGTCACGAATCCGAAATCACCTTGGTTTCAACAGTGGGAGCAGAATTTAGAAAATAGATTGTAATTCATTTCAGCCCCCACGTAATCATCGTGTGCGTGTTTTAAATTGGTGTGGTCTTGTCGAAACAAACATATGAAATTAGCATTATCGCGTAGCAGTTGTTTCGGAACCTTGGAAAAAGTTTGTGCCAGGTAGAAACAATCCAATCCTTTGTGACGACATCGAGTGAAAAAATTACGAATCTCGTTTTGATTTTCCAAGATCATGTCGTCGAACACCACAACGGAATTCTCGAGACAATCGTCCAGTGGAATGATTTCAGATGCGAAAGTTGCAATGCCCAGTCCCTCGTACAGTTTCATAAGTTGCTGGTATTTCGGTTGTTCGAGACTTTTCGAAAATACGTAGAGGTGTCTGTTTTCCCAGTCTAACCAATTGGGTGCGAGGATAAAATTATCAATGAGCAGTGTCGTCTTTCCGCACCCCGAAGGTCCTACGATCAGACATCGTATGCTGTCGGGGAGCAATTCGCCGTTCCTTTTCTTCGTTTGACTTTCCGAATCAGGTAGACGTTTCACGACATTCCACGTACTCATAGAATCACTTCGTTTGAATCAATCCAACTTGTTCCCGGAAGTCCCAGCCATTTCACCAAAAGTTTGTCACCTCTCTTGCGCAAAACGTTTTCGATAAGGTACGTGTCGGGGTATTTAGTTTTAGAGAGTTCCTCCTCGTAGAAGCGCCCCAATAAAATTTCACCGCCACTGTCCTTTATTATATACGTGTGACGGTTCCCGGGTAAAACTCGAACCACGGTAAAAAGTTCCGTGCTCCAGTTTCGTGTGAAACCCCTGTCGAACGTTCGCTTCAATTTACTGATCCTCACCTGGTCTCCAATTTTGTATTTAGCTTTTTTTGTCGTGGGTGTGTACTTTGGACAGTAAACGCTAGAAATTAAACGTTGCTCGTCGGACTTGGTAACGTCAGCTGGTTTCATGCCTATCGTTCTGTGCACCGTGTGATTATAGTCGTTAACGAGTTCCGGAAGAATGGTGACCCACTTGTAGCTTCCCTGAAGCGTGAAGCGTGACCACATGCGCGATTTCAGAGTGCGATTGAATCTTTCCACGATGCTGGCCTTGACGTCACTAAAGGTCGAGTAATGTCGAACGTCGTGTTTCCGAATAAACTTTTGGAATACGGCATTGTAGAATTCCTTCCCCTTGTCCGTGTGCAGAAACCGAGGTCGTCTGCCGCCGCTTTCGCGAAAAATTGTCTTGAATGCTTCCGTGACGCACGTTCCTGTTTTCGCCTTCAAAGGTAGAGCCCATGCGAATTTCGAAAATGTGTCTATGACAGTGAGGAGGTACTTGTTGCCCTTGTTCAATTTATGTACATTTTTTAACTTACCGCTGCTCATCTCGACGAGGTCGCTTTCCCAGAGGTCGTCGATGCCCTTGGTTACCACCGCTAAACGTTCGTAGTTGCGGCGTGCAGGTTTATGCAATTCTTGGACGATGGCTTGCCTAGACATTTTTTTTTTTTTAGAGATTACGTTTGAAGAGAAGCACCAGCGTGATGGGATTCAAAGAGGGTGGCACCTCGCTCGTGTTTTGAATGATCAGCTTATCGCCGGCACTCACGTCGAAAACTGTAAGATCTTCGTCTTCGTGTATTTCATATATGTTGCGCGTTTCGTTCCAACGTGCCAGAGGAATGTTTCCTGCTTTCTGGACACCACGATTCGATATCAAGGTCATGGTGGGAACGCTGGCTTTTCTGCCGTGAGACCAGTACGAAAATTCGTTTATCTGAATCGTGCCATCGAGGAGAAGCTTGTAGTACGGATGATAAGGATGTAACATGTACAGTTTGTTACCTTCGACGAACGTGGAGATTCTCTGCTGATTGGGTACGCTGTTGATTTCGATGGCTTGCAAGGTGAACAATTTAGCGAATTTAGTGTCGACGCCGAGCAGATTACTGTGAACGTGTCCGAGTTTATTTTCGATGGGCAGCAAATGCTCGACTATGGTATCCTTTACGGCAGAAAACGACGGTTTGATTTTCACTTCCACGTTCAACTGCTTGTAGTTTTCGTTGAGTTCTTGCAACTTGGCACCGAAAGAGGCCAGCGTCGATTCCTGCGTGGATTCCAGCACTCCAACTTGATCTCTGATGTTGACGACAATGTTCTGAAGGTTCTCGACTTGATTCAATTTCGAGCTTTTCTCGGTAAGATCGTTCACGATGCTTCGCATCTCGGTAAACTGCGTGTGAAGATCGGCGACGCTCTGCGAAGTGGGCAACGTCGACACCAGCGAACTAATTTCGTCTCGAATCTGTTCCACGTTCGCCGTTTCCGTTTCCAGTCGTTTCAGCATACGTGATATGTTCCTTTTCAAAGCGTGTAATTCTTTGGAGGTGGGGAGATTGGCCACCCTACTCTCGAGATCGCTGAATGAACTTTTGATGTCGCTCGATTCGGATAGTGCCGTCACCGCCGTTTTCAATTTTTCCAAATCTTCGCTCGAAGGCACGCTCGTCCGTAACGATTCCAAGTCACCCTGTATGTTGTCCAGTACGTGATGAAAATGAGCAAGGTTCGATTCGACGTTCAAATTTTCTAAATATTCGATCTTCTGCTGAACCGTGCTTAACGTGTCTTGTATTCTCGTCAACGCACTCGCTTGAACTCTAATATTTTTAATTTCTTCGTTGATCAACTCCAGAGACGCCTGAAGCGTAGCGATGGTGGTTTGAATGTGTTCGAAATCTTGATAAGCCTCCAATTGAATTTTTATGTTCGCGACGCTTTTACCGATGACCTGCAGTTCGTCTGACGATGGTAGGTTCGTCATGGTATCTTCCAAAGTCTGTAACTTGGATTTAATTTCTTCCAACGTGCCGGTGAATTCTTCTTGTAATTTGGAAACGACGACATGCAAGCGTTCTACATCAATATCGTTCACGACGGTTTGAAGTTCAGAGAAATTATTTTCTATTGCGGAAGTTCGTTCTTCGATTTCGAGTTTCAATTTTTCCAAATCTTCATTTTTCGATTGAAATTGCTGTAATTTGGCCAAATCATTTTGAAGCGAATCAACGCTCAACTGTATATTTTGAACGTTGTCGTAAGAAGGTACGTCGACATAATTTTTTATGAGCGTTTTCAGTTCGGAATCGATTTTCAGAATGGGATCGAGACATTGCGTTTGGAGCGTAGCGATTTCCGATTCTAAACTTTTGTTTAAGGTCTCCTGCAAAGCGATCAAATCGCTCCTCAACTTCTTAACACGAATATCCAACATGAGAATCTCTTCTGCGTGGTCTACACGCTTGGTGTTACCGAAAATGTCGTTAGGCATTTTGGTTAACGGTTATTTATAATAGGATAGACGATTCGTAATTCTACGAAGAGAGGAACGAGTTTGTCGTAATCTCCTAGGAGTTCCACGTAAAGACAATCTCCTGCAGACACATCGTACGCCATGTTAGAAAGTACCTTGCCGTGCTTCATTCGAAAAATGTTCTTGCCGGTAGAAATTTTGATTTCGCCTGCGTTCTCCGGATTCACGGTGATTTGAAGTTTCCCACTGATCGGACTTTCGTAAAAATGTAAATTGTTATTGAAGACGTAAAACATCTTGCCCACATCGTCATTCAATTTCGTCCAAATACTGTTGAGGTGTACAATTAGTAGACCATTGAGTTTAGATAACACGGAAGGTAAGAGGTTATTGGAATTTGGTGGTGCAGTGTCCATGATGGTCTGTTTCCGGAAACCAAAAAGATTCATTGTCCTTGTTAGTTATTTAAATTTCAAGAGAAGATTTTCCTCTGCGGCGATGCAATTCAAAAGGCTCGAACATGTAATTATGTCATTAAATCACGATGAAGAAGAAAAAAGTAAGAGTTGAATTTAATGAGCCTCGTTTAGAGCGGGCTTAACGACATAATAACAACTTCCAACTTTTCATCGCCCGAGGGCCCCTCTTTTCCTCCGTATGTTTTTGAAGAATGGCAAAAGACACAGCGGACTTCATGGCTATGGGGTTACAGTTAACACACGTCACATTTATCGCTTCCATTGCAGTGGCCCCACTCTCTCGTGTGGATTTGACAATCGAGAACACGTAATTTGTTGTCTCTGGCATCCAATGCGACCTTGGTTACGCGCGTCGTGTACAGTTCGTGTAATTTATTCGCAATGCGATGATCTGTGCTGAGTTTTCTTTTACCTTGAAACAGGCATTCTTTGTAGTCTTTCATGCTAAATTTGCTGGTACTTATTTCTCCTACCCCTTTCGCTTTCTTGATCTCTTTTTCTTCTGCAATCTTGACGCAGTACATTTTGGCACGAAGCCCCGCAAATTCACTGATGTAATTACCAGCCGCTTCATCTTTGAACTTTCCTATGGTCATTTTAATATCTGTCGAATGCAAGTGATGGCCTGATGGTAAGTTGCTAAAATCAAAAAGATGCTTCATCTTAGTCAGATCATGTTCGAGGCTTGGTGTTTGGATTAAAAAAACGAAGCTATCCGTGTCAATGTAACATATTTGGATGTTATCTCCATAAAAAGGTTGAAACTGATCGTAGTACGATTGGTACATGTGCAATTTTGATAGTTCAAGGACGGTGGCACCTATGGCAATCGGCTTGTTGAGCATCACTTGCTTCTTGTTCTTCTCGACGAATACCAGATTCTCGTCGAAAATGGTGAAGTTTTTGAAGTAGGGGGACGCGACAATTTTCTCAAATTTCTTTTCGTCCGTGACCAACGTTGCGTCGATGTAATTACGCACGTTCTCCATCGTCTTGCCGTAGATGGCGTTATTGAATAGTTTGTACAGATCCTTGTCTGCAGGCGATGTCGATTGCGCTCTGCGTTGCATGTTCTCGGCTATGTAGGGTTCGAGCCACTTGCTCTGTCGGAACTTCAATCCTCTATGTACTTTCTTCAGCTGCAAACCGTGACTCACGTAAAATTTGAGGAGTCGGTAGTGCAGAACGTAATTCCGCTTGTTCTCCATGCTTAGTATTAGTTTTGGCTCCGATCCTCCAGGTGGCTTCTCTTTGGTGGGGGCCAGGGCCAATCCGTGATGTTTCTCGTGAAGCGTTTCGGGATAATCGAGATCCATTTCCAAGTAACAGCCCCATTCGTTATCTTCGCTCCAGTTGAGAAAATCCTCGCAGGAGAGTTCCTCTTCGGTCATCCACGCGTAGTCGCCGATGGGAAGACACTGGGACATGGAGTGCCCATACAAGTTGTTGACATCCCAGTAGACGATGTAGGTGTTGGGCTTCGATGCATCGTAACCAGGCGTATGAGGATTATTTGCCTGAGCATGGCGTCGAGGACATTGGACGATGCCACCGCGTATCGCACTCTCCATGAAGACATACTGTTCCTTCTCTGCGATGAGCCCCAGTTCCACGTTGGTGTATTTCATCATCGATTCCCAAGTCAATCCCGGCGTCGTGAAGAAATACGCAGGATCCAACTTGTAGATCGAGATGCATCTCTTGCGAAACGATTCGAAAATGTCCATGAGAAGTGTCACGTCTAATTTCAGATAGAGATCGTGATAGTCACGAAAAGTTTGGCAATTGAAGGCCGTCCACACACTACGAGCGTGTTCGTAGTCCTCTTCGGAACAGACGTCCTCCGTGAGATGAGAATAAAATGCCTCCCGGGGTGGAAGTTCCGTCTCGTCAAATTTGTCGAAATCGTTGACGTACTCGTAGGGGTAGATGCCCTTGCGACGCAACAGATTCAAATTCTCATCTCTCCCCGAAAAACATTTCTGCTTGGTGGCCACAAGATCTTCGTCGCCAAGTTGAACTGCATGGGTGGCCAGGCTGGAGGACAGGAAATTGTAAGAGTCCAGGATTCTAACTTCCACACTTCCTCCTTCTTCGAGAGGGATCCACACTCTCACTGCAATATACTTCTCGCTCGTTCTCGGAATGATCCTGATTCGGGTCGTGATATTGTAGAGCTCTTTGACGAACAGATGCGTATCGTATTTTTCCGTGTAATGCAGAAACACGGCAACGAAATGCGACTCCTTAATTTTAAGATTGCAGGAATTACAGATCGTGCTCAGGAATAATCCATTCTGGTGGTCATGGTGTACGACCTTGTGATTTTCGGGGGTGAAAGCCTGGTTACACTCCGCGCATCTTGTCGCCGTGTCATGTCTCCGCTGTTGTTCCGTCGTGAGAGCAGGTGGAGAAACGTAAGAGCCTTTCAGGCTGGGTGCAAGTTCTCTCGCGCATTCCGCTATCTTCTTAACAAAATGTTTTGCCGCATCGGGTCCGCAATACAACAATACAAGATGACATCATTTAATTTTTCTCCGTAAATGGAGAAACTGCAAGGCTCGTGGTGAAAAATTTGGATTGTGCTTGAGGTAGAGGGATCAGGGTCGCAAGACGTCATGGGAACTTGGAAGCTTTCAAAGTCGGCATAAAGGACGACGGGATGGTGGAGAATAGCCTGGTGTTTCTGAAATTTCATCTTGGTTCCGGGTTCCGGCATGACATCTTCGGGTTCTGCATTCACGGAGCCAAAACACTTGTGCTGTTCTCTCATCTTCTTTCCCACGCGAAAAATTCTCAAGCATCGATCGCAAATTTCGATCTTATCGTGATCCTTGGTGATCTGTCTTCCTACTAATCGTGAGAAATTCCGTATCAAACTGTAACGGCCATCTACAAGCAAGAGTCGAATTACATTATTCTGGCTTCTCGCAGGTCTTAACACACGAATATTGCCGGAATCGTCAACCCCAAACATAGAAATATCGATATCTTCTCCTTTTTCCTCTCTATAGTTTTTTTCAAATTGATTGATCTTATTCAGGGGCACAGGATAGGAAATTCCTCTCATCATATTCTCGTATCTCCCCTCGTATCCTCTGTAATTGGACAGGCGTTTCGGGTTTTTATCATTATTAGCTGGGTGTAATGCGGCGATGACAGACCATAGGAAACTCTTCTGATCATTACTTTGTATGTTCAACAATGCATTTTGCTTTTTTTTTTTTTTTTTTTTTTTTTGAGCGCTGCGTAAGGGTTTGAAATTGCAGACTCGAAGCTCTAACATGTGGCTGCGACCGCAAAGACTCCATCCACTTCCTCTACCTTCAAACTCTTCTTGTTTTTGTGTCAGGTGCTCAAATAGCCGTGTCACAATTTCCTCCAGATCGTCGTGATTGCCTTCGTGTAAGCTTTCACACCCTACGTAAAAGCTGAAAGTGCTTGACTCGGACGAGACAACTTTCTCATACAGCAGGGTCAAGACGAGATGAATTTTAATTGCAACATTAACGAGGCAATCACGTAATTGATCGACTACCAGAGATTTCACATTGTCGAGGAAGGTGCTCGAGTCACATTTTTCATCACCTCCAGATTTATACATCATGATGCGTGCACTTTTATTCAAAGCACCGCCTTCATGCGCATCAATGCGAGATTTCTTTGCCGGAGGGACGACATCATGTTCCGGTAGACGACATTTTTTTCAAATGCCTAGCAATATTAGGTTTCGAAATTAATTTTCCACAGTTGCGACATGCCACTTTCCCGCAAAGACCGGAGGGACCTGCTTGCGGTTCCATATTTCTCTGTTATTTATATATACAGAGAAATTTTTTGGGGGGTTGTGGTGGTGGTAGGGGAAAGCGCACTGAAACAGAAGAAAAAAAAAGTTGAAAAATGCTAGACATTTTTTCCTTCCACATATATATATATATATATTAGACGCGAACAGTATGTATGTATGTATGTATGTGTGTGTGTGTGTGTGTGTGTGTGTGTGTGTGTGTGTGTGTGTGTGTGTGTGTGTGTGTGTGTGTGTGTGTGTGCACTGTTGTAGGAGGTAAAAAAAATATGCGACATGTAAGTGTGTGTCAATTTTTATGACTCCTCTGAATATGTGTGTGTGAGACGCAAAACAAAATATAAATATATCACGAAAAAATAAAAACTTACCTTTCAAGAGAGATAGAGAGACTTCAAAAAAATAAAAACTTGTAGCTCACTAAAAAAACTTCCACGATGATATGTATGTATGTATACTGCCAGACAAACAAATTAAAGAATACTGAACTGCCACGATTGACGTTCACCTTCCAAGAGAGATGGAGAGAGACTTCAAAATAAAACTTGTAGCTCACTAAAACTTCCACGATGATATGTATGTATACTGCCAGACAAACAAATTAAAGAATACTGAACTGCCACGATTGACGTTCACTATGATAATGATGTACAAAAGAAGAAACTGTTACGTTATATAGGAACCCCCCCCCACCCCACGCGACCCCCCTTTGGTGAAAACACAATGAGCGCTATAGTCAATGTCCTAGCAAATAAAAACCCCGTTGACCGATTCACTCATACGTGTTGCCCTGGTACAAACGAACAATGCTATACTTTTTTTTTTCAACAAAAGACTTTTCGATGCGCACAATATCCTGTGGGGGACAAATAGCAATGAACGGGCGTTGACAGTTCCACCCATGCATGTTGTCGATCACTTCCTCGGCCTCTTCCACGCCCCCGCCAGGGTGTGGTGTGTGAAACGGGCGACCCCCAGCTCTGCGAGAACCAGCACAAAACTCAACCATGCCTGAAACAAAAACGGTGGACGCTTCGTTTCGTGCTTGTGATTCCATAAAAATAATACGCGAAAAGGTTGAAAAATTCCACGTGCAACAATACAGCTTTTTGTTGGTCGAGCATAATGTGGATAGATAAATTTCCAAAGCGGAAGATGCTGCTGTGCTCGCTTCCGCCGCATCCGCTTCTGATTCGATTGTTATCGGGGATGTGGTGCATTCTTCATTCATGACCGTGGAGGCGAAAAAAAAAATAGATCCGCTTAGGGTGGAAGCGGATGCGAGCTGAATGGGTTCGGGGAGTTGTCGTTGTTTGTTGCGGCGGCGGGGTTTCCGAGGTTGGGGGTCGTCCGCTGCGGACGCGGGTAGCATGGGCAGTACGGCGATTATTTCTTGCGCCCTCGAAAAAATAACGTTGTTTCCCAATCGAGCACACGCGCTTGCAAGAAAAGACAAAAAACTTGCGAGCGAAATTTGCGAAATCGTTCCAATATGCGGGCGCGGAGCAAAAAAAAACGAGTGAGGTTTCGAAGCCACGACGAACGTTGGATTTCCGCACCACCACCACCTGCACACGTCGCCGCCTCTAAAATTGCGTCGTTGTACGATGTTAGTTTCGGAAACGCTTGCAATATATTTTGCACGTTGCGCGAAAACAACAATTCCATTTCGGACGTAATTGTTTCTTGTCGTGCAAGCTCCGGAATGGTTAACGTTTGGGGTGATGCTCTCATCGAATCGAAAATCGATTTCAATTTTTCCGCACCACACTCTCGAATGACATTCGATAATTTCGAACGTGTTTTTTTGCAGAAATTTTTTCGCATTGGTTTGAAAAAGCGTTTGGTCCGTGATAAAAATATTACATTGAGCGACGAAACACAATTTCTCCACGGGGACCGAAAAAGATTCAGTTCTACCGAGCGTCGCTATCCACGCAAACATCAGAAATTGCGTGAATGCTTTGGGGGGCTTCGCATAGGATTATTAATTTATTTTTCATGGAATAATCTACGTAAGATTCCAGCATCGAGAACGAACAACGTTGATTGAATTTTTTGGCAGCATTCGCAATACAAATCCAAACTCGTGATTATTTCGCCACCACGCACCCTGGCGAGGTTATAGGGGCCAGGAATCCTAAAAAACAACAATTATTATTTGCTTGTTTGCGTCACAATACGGAAATAATAAGAGGCACGCGCGCGCGTGTGGCACATCGTTCCCCCGAGAGGTTTACAAAGGTCACGATATATAAACATGACCCCCGGACTTGGAAAATTACGATAAGGTGCATTCATCCTTCAAGGATGAGAGGATGAGAGAGTGCATTTCACTCATCACTGCTTTTCTACGCTGTGAAACATCGTCAGCGCAATAAATGAGGCGCGGAACGTGGAGAGAAAGTGAGTTTTTGAGGTTTTGGTGGTCGTGGGGTCAAGAAATCAGGGTTGCAGTAGAAGGCATATTTGTGACACTACTGATTTGCTGTATTTTACTTAGCTTTGTGTGCCACTTTTGGCTAATTTTCGAAGATGGGGATGAGTGATGATAGGATGAAATTGATGAATGGACACTCACAAACATCCATGCCAAGACCAGGATTCAGTTGCTGTGCACTTCGCGTTTTGTCCTGAAGTAGCAGACGGAATGTATAATGTACTATATATTTGGTATCTCCATTGGTTACATTGAAAGGTTCAAAAACTCTGTTTTTTAAAGACAAGGATAATTTCATTTTTTTCAGTACTTAGTTCAATAAGACTGCAACGTGTATCTGAATATTTACACTGTACGACCACTTTCTTGGAGTAAAGCCTTAATAGATATCTTCATGTAAGTCAAGGGGGTAAGGCAGCGCAGCCTGCCTAGAAAATGAATGTCAATCTAAAGTTATTATATTTCACACATACAATTTAATTTCAGTCAGTAATTTTTGTTAATCAGTGGCGGCGATTAGGCGTGCAGTTGCCCCTGGTTTTTGCTATTTTTGTCCCCGCACTATGCTAAACTGTCCTTGCCCCCTCGTTTTGGCACCTTGCTTCCCAGGTTTGAAAGGTTGCATGTTTCATGGTTCTCCTTATTTTCAGCATCTCACCCCCTAAATTTCTTTCCGCACCCCCTCAGCACCCCTTAATGATTAATCCTGGCGCCGCCGCGGCTTTGGGTACACCACCCTACCGCCTGGTAGGCTGTGATGGAACTAAAAACAACAGAATGCCTACACGCGCTCACACACGCACTGAATGTAGATTGCAGCTTCAAGTAAAAAAGTCCAGACAAGTTATCTTTAATAGTTTCTCTGTTAATAGTTTTGGGACACTCTGTATATCGAGAATTTTATCGCATGTCTTGCAGATATTTCCATGATGGTCTTTTAAAACTCTAGAGGAGAAGGAGTCCAAACATTTCGAGATGAGATCGAAACAGATCTCTGTAAAATCAAAACTAGACGAGACTTCGTTTCCAAGGTACTCTGTCTCGTACGAGCATGATATGGCATTCGAAGAATTAACCTACAACAAATGTACAGTATTATCCGAAGCCACTATTTGTCCCGTTTTATGAAAGTCTAGGAGTTACCTTGAAAACCAAGTCTAAGTTAGAGAGACATTTCTTGCTAAAGAAAAAGATGATGTATTGTTTTGTATATACTAAACAATATGTGTTGCGTTGTTTGTAGAACAGTGAATAAGCATGCAGTTTCTTTACGTAATTGCAACAAGAATTAAACGTTCCTGCGTCTTGACACAACCTCAAAAGAAAAATCTAGAGTTGTGTGTCTGATATGTGGGATAAGGTTTTGGAGGAGATTAATGAACGAATGATGAAGAATAAAGATGGTCTCAAGAAGCTTGTTTGTTCTGCTAAATACTTCTGGAATTACTCAACCTCAGTTTAGGACTAACATCAATGGCTAACTGGAACGGTCCAGAAGCACCGAAATTACAAAAGTTAATATACCTTTTGACAATGGGATATCGTATTTCATTTATTGTTTATGATGTATCATTTATGTGATCCACAGTTTAATATTTAATAACAATCCGTTAATAATAACAATAATTTTACAATTAGGTCTAACCGATTTTTAGGAAAGTGGGGGGGGGGGTAAACTGATCTCCTTGGGAATCCCATTTTTAGGTCAAAATATTATGGTCACCCTAGTCAAATAGGAAAATGTTTTGAAAAGTTGTTGGCCATAATGACCTCTATACGCTGTGAAAGTTTGCGTATATATTGCTTATACTATATACGTATTACATGGCTCGAAATGAGGTAATAGGTCTCCCATATGGGGTAGTGGTGACGAGGTCGCCTTGTAAATCAAGGGGTTCCAAGTTTGAATTGTAGTAGAAGCACATCGAACACTGGTTTGGATACAACTATAAACTCTAAGTCCAGTGCCGTTTAGCCTATGTGAGCACAATGTAGACTTAAAATAAATTTCGACAACTTTTCCAGCCTACACCAATACGATTGATTTATTTGCTTTATTTTACTTCGCCTCTTGTGCCACTTTTGGCTAATTTGCGAAGATGGGGATGATGAAATTGATGAATGGAGACTCACAAACGTCCATGCATGCACAGGCCGGGATTCGAACCCGGGGCCCCTGGCGTCGTAGCGCGGCGTGTTAACCACTCCGCCACGGGAACCTGCTACACCAATACTAGAACGAGACAGGACATTTTCAAATCAGCACGAGGGCCATTCCGTGCCAAATCATCACAGCTTCCAACCCAACGATCTCAGATTTTCATGAATTTTGGTAGGATGGTAGAGGACATGAATTAATTTACATGTGTAATATTTTAGCCCTCAGTGATACACGGTGTTCGTACAACAGGGTTGCCAAATACATAAAAAAGGTCAAATTTATGCTGACAAGGTCAACAAAAAAATTGTATAAATTTTCTTCTAATTAAGGCTAAATTTTCATCTTGGGCTTGTTTTGAAGCTAAGGGAGCATAGTTTTCACACAAAATACTTTTATTTTCATTTTTTCATTTCAAGGTCACATGATGTGACCTTTGACCTTGTATTCCTAAAAAGTATATATTCAATTTTGGTGGAAATAAGATATATATTTTACACTTAAATGTAATCTCTGGTGAAGTTTCATTTTGGGATGGCTTTGGGAACAGGAATATAATAATCTGACTAATATATGCTACATTTAGTAAAACACCATATAGTCTACTAAAATAATGTCATTAGGTGAACTAATTGCAAGAGATATGAAACCAACTGCCTCTATAGTAAAAACATGTGATGAATCCACTCCCTGACCTGTAGGTTCAAAAATTAACATTGAAAATTAAAAGTAATAACATCTCAAAAACGTGTAATTGTTCAAAAAGAGTGAAGATAACCAAAATGAAAGAACAGAAATCTTAATTGAATTAGAAAGCTCCTATTATGTACTTCAATTGTTATAATTAACGTAAAAGCAGAACGCACATAGTTAGTTAATACGGCCGTGTTACCAGACGCATGTTACGATCTAACATAACACGTTCTTTCAGTCAAAGGAACATGATTATTTAACTAAAACACGATAAAAATGATCTCATGAAGACTCGTAGCATTCACGTGATGCCTCTCACCTCGGGGTATTGGGTAACAATCTCTGTTCGTTAGTCAAATAAAAATAAAAATCTAGGTTTCACTAACAGAAAAGAAGTATATTTTACTTCTTAGCAAAAGAAATACTTATGTGGTGCATAAAATTTATTTTACTCAAAGAAATAACAGCTTGTGACAATTCAACTCGACCACGCTTTAAAACTCAAAGCCAGAACTAAAAGTCAAGACAAAACACAATCGTAATTCCCATGGCAACAGCTCTTGCAAGATAGGTACAGGTCAGTCACTATCCTGACATTATCAGTGATAGGTGTAAATATTACATAACACAAGAATCACAAAATAAATTACAGAGATTAAGATTAATAACAATAAACATTTGTACAAGAGGAAAGGTAATTAATAACAATAAATATTAGTGCAATGGAAATGTCAAACAACTGATGCAGACAAATTCAACCTTCTGATTATGAAAATAACAGTGCAAGTAAATTACATAAGGAAAACAACAATAAAGGTAGAAAACGAAAATATTTAAACAAACTATTGACAAAGGGTGTCTCAAACGGCGACGAAATTTCGGCAAAGCTTACACAAGTACTTATGGATAAAGGTGAGTGAAATACTGTAATGTTGTTTACTTCTATCAGTGGAGAATGGACTTCAGGTGAACAAGGCCATCGGTGGAACATTCGAAACTTCAGAAACGTACAACACAATACCTGCTTATGATTTTACAAGGGTTGGATAAAAAGTAATGGCAACACTGGTATAATTGGTACTTGACTGTATTGGCAGAGGAGCACGTGTTATATTCCTTCAAAGTAATCGCCCCTCATCTCTACGACCTTCTGTCACACGTATGGAAGGCGTCGTACACCGTCAACGCATCCATATCTGTCGATGTCCAGCAGTGACCGCCCTATAGCACGTATGATGGCTTCGCGCGTGTCGTAGTGCTTCCCGTCCAGTGGTTCCTTCATTTTGACAAACGGTCGTAATCACACGTCTCATACCAGTGAATACGGCGGATGTTCCAGTACCTCCCACTACCAGTTATGCAGGAGCGCCGTCACATTGTTCGCAGTGTGACACCTTGCATTGTCAAGCAGGATGATGGGACACCGTGCCGTCGCTTCCTTCTTAATGCGAGACGAAGGTGGTGTTGCAAGAAGGTGCAGAAGTAGGCTGGGTTGACCGTCTGCCTGAGAGACGTTGTTCTTCTTGCCTAAACATATTGTTAGGGCACTTGCACTCTCGTCCTCTGCTTCAGAACACTGCTGTTTTTGACTGAAAAACATACAATCGCTCCCACTCACTATACTTCCTGTGACTCACCCCTTTCACGGGACAGCAGTGTTGCCATTACTTTTTATCCAACCCTTGTACTTCGTGGAAGTCTATGGCGTTGACAGACATGGAGAACTATGTACTCCAAGAGGTAAAGGTTGGTTTGTAACGAGAAAAAGTGAAAGAAGGAACTTGTGAAATTTGTCAGCGATGATGAGACATTTTGATCTCTGAAGAATATTCAGGAAGCAGGGCATTATTACATGCCAGTCACTGATTGTTTAGAAGAGAGTGACGAATGAATGTTACCATACTTCTGTTGTATCCATGTTTCACAATGGCACTGGGATTGTGTTTATATGTTCGGAATGCTTCAAGTTAAAATAATAACGTGAAATTACATGGGATTACTTAATTTCATTTTTCTGATAGCAGTCTAGGAAAAAATAATATTTTTGTTAAGATAAACATTTTTCATTATTGTAGAGTAAGCTTGAATGTAGCCTTCCCCATGGGAAATATTATAAATATAGAAATTTCATAGCATTCCAAAATACGATTGTTGATTTTCGGTCATCTTCTATGAAAGAAGGGCGGTATTCAAGATTTTGAAACGTCCCATTCTCGTACGACATTGAGACAATAACCATGATATTGATTGTAATCCAGTGACGTGCAGTGATGTCGACACTTGGTGTGCACACCTCCTTTAAGGCCCAGTATTCCTAAAAAACAACGTCAAAGACAGGAAAAGATTGCAAATTGAGGAATGACTACTAAAAAAAAGTACACGAGACTTCCACCCCATTTCGAAAATCAAAAGCAATTTGATTTGACCACTAAGCCAGAGATCCCGCGTTCGAATCCCGACTTGGCCATGGGCATAGGCGTGCTCACGGGTGGGTAATGGGGGGGCAAATACCCCCATAATCATGGACGTCCGCAGATTTTTTACCACTGAGTGACAAGCAAGGTATTTTTCCATTGGGCATATTACCACTTGAATTTGAAACTATCGCATTAATGTAAATTACTGTGATTGAAATCCAATTATACGTGTGAAATATACACTTTTAAGGTTAACATTCGATTTATAAGGGGGAGTTATGGCCATCCTTGCCCCCCCTTCCAGGCGTCCAGTTTCCTACATTAATATACTTTAACCTAGAAATTTAGTGTAGAGGAATCTTATTGACGTTATTAAACGATATTATACTCTTAAAGAAAATTAAGTATTTTGAAGCCGATTAAAGTTCATAGCAACTACGGGGGAAGAGGGTGAGTGGCGCAACCACAGGGAAGCAATGGGCATTGCCCCTCCCCAATCTTGAGCGAAAATAGCTTTTTGTCAAATTGACATTGACAAATTGCGAGCGAAGGGAGCAAAAAAAAAATGGATCATTTTTTTTGCAGGCTGAAATCAATATTGATTTAATAGGGTGCAAATAATTTCACAGGATGCCAATACATTCTCATTTACAACTTTTGTGCTTCCCCGATGGAGTAGTGGTAACATCGTCGCCTTGTGATCAAGGGGTCCCGGGTTCGATACACTTTAAACTTTAGGTCCAGTCCCGATTAGCCTTTCTGTGCGTAAAGTGGACTTAAAATTACAAATCAATGAATCAATATTTCAACTTATTTTCATTTAGATCATTCGACGCCCAGGGCCGACTCCCGCCGCCCCCTAGCTACAGTTCTGAACTTGATAAGACTAAGAAAATGAGGTATTGCGAGTGAACCGAGCAAGAAAATTTTACGAAAAGTATTTTTATTTGCGTGAAATTTGAAGTTGTTGGCGGTAATTGCCCCCTGTAGGTACACTTGGAGTAGATCATAAATGTGCATCGCATGACAATTCTGATTTCTTGACCAAACGACCACAAAAAACTCAAAAACTCACTTTCTCTCCCTGTTCCGCGCCTCATTTATTACGCTGACGATGTTTTACGGCGCAGAAAAGCAGTGATGAGTGAAAGATGCACTCTCATCCTCTCATCCTTCAAGGATGAGTGCACCTTATCGTAATTTTCCAAGTCCCGAGGACCAAATGTTTATATATATCGTGACCTTTGTAAACCTCTCTCGGGAAACGATGTGCCACACACGCGCGCGCGCGCGTGCCTCTCATTATTTCTGTATTGTGACGCAAACAAACAAACAAATAATAATTATTGTTGTTTTTTTAGGATTCCTGGCCCCTATAACCTCGCCAGGGTGCGTGGTGGCGAAATCATCACGAGTTTGGATTTGTATTGCGAATGTTGCCAAAAATTCAATCAACGTTGTTCGTTCTCGATGCTGGAATCTTACGTAGATTATACCATGAAACGTAAATCGATAATCCTATGCGAAGCCCCCAAAAGCACGTTCACGCAATTTCTGATGTTCGTGTGGATAGCGACGCTTGGTAGAACTGAATCTTTTCCGGTCCCCGTGGAGAAATTGTGTTTCGTCGCTCAATGTAATATTTTCATCACGGACCAAACACTTTTTCAAACCGATCCAAAAAAATTCATGCGAGTTTGTAATTATCGAATGTCGTTCAAGAGTGGCGCGGAAAAATTGAAATCGATTTTCGATTCGGTGAGAGCATCACCACAAACGTTAGTAACCATTCAAGCTCTTGCCCGGCAAGAAACAGCTAAAATAAAATTGTTTCCGCGCAACGTGCGCAATATATTGCGAGCGTTTCCGAAACTAACATCATACGAGGACGCAATTTTGGAAAAAGCGATATGCGCAAGTGATAGTGGTGGTTGTGCGGAAATCCCAAACGTTCGTCGTGGCTTCGAAACCTCACTCATTTTTTTTTGCTCCGAGCCCGCATATTGGGACGATTCGCAATTTCGCTCGCAAGTTTTGTCTTTCTTGAAAACGTGTGCTCGATTGGGAAATAACGTCATGTTGTTTTCGAAAGAATTGCAAGCACAAGAAGTAATCGCTATGTTACCCGCTTCGACGAATACAACCCCCCTGCCGTCGCCGTCGCAACAACAACAACCGCAACCCCTCCCCGAACCCATTCAGCTTGCATCCTCTTCAGCCCGAAGAGATTCTATTTTTTTCAGCTTTCCCACGGTCCTGAACGAAGAATCCACTACATCCCCCTATAACAATCGAATCAGAAGCGGATGCGGCGGAAGCGAGCACAGCAACATCTTCCGCTTTGGAAATTTATCTATCCACATTATGCTCGACCAACAACAAAGCTGTATTGTTGCACGTGGAATTTTTCAACCTTTTCGCGTATTATTTTTATGGAATCACAAGCACGAAACAAAGCGTCCACCGTTTTCGTTTCAGGCATGGTTGAGTTTTGTGTGCTGGTTCTCACAGAGCTGTGGGGATCGCCCGTTTCACACACCACACCCTGACGGGGCGTGTGGAATAGAGAGACCGAGGAAATGATCGACAACACATGCATGGGTGGAACTGTCAACGCTCGTTCATTTGCTATTTGTCCCCCACAGGATATTGTGCGCATCGAAAAGTCTTTTGTTGAAAAAAAAGTATAGCATTGTTCGTTTGTACCACATGCATGAGTGAATCGGTCAACGGGGGGGGGGTATTGCTAGGACATTGACTATAGCGCTCATTGTGTTTTCACCAAAGGAGAGGGGGTCGCGTGGGGTGGGGGTTCCTATATAACGTAGCAGTTTCTTCTTTTGTACATCATTATCATAGTGAACGTCAATCGTGGCAGTTCAGTATTCTTTAATTTGTTTGTCTGGCAGTATATACATACATACATATCATCGTGGAAGTTTTTTTTAGTGAGCTACAAGTTTTATTTTGAAGTCTCTCTCCATCTCTCTTGAAAGGTGAACGTCAATCGTGGCAGTTCAGTATTCTTTAATTTGTTTGTCTGGCAGTTTTTTTGAAGTCTCTCTATCTCTCTTGAAAGGTAAGTTTTTATTTTTTTCATGATATATTTATATTTTGTTTTGCGTCTGACACACACATATTCAGAGGAGTCATAAAAAATTGACACACACACACTTACATGTCGCATATTTTTTACCTCCTACAACAGTGCACACACACACACACACACACATACTGTTCGCGTCTAATATATATATATATATATATATATATATATATATATATATATATATTGTGTGTGTGTGTGGAAGGAAAAAAATGTCTAGCATTTTTCAACTTTTTTTTCCTTCTGTTTCAGTGCGCTTTCCCCTACCACCACCACCACCACAACCCCCCCAAAAAATTTCTCTGTATATATAAATAACAGAGGAAAAATATGGAATCGCAACCAGGTCCCTCCGGTCTTTGCGGGAAAGTGGCATGTCGCAACTGTGGAAAATTAATTTCTAAACCTAATATTGCTAGGCATTTGAAAAAATGTCGTCTACCGGAACATGATGTCGTAGTCCCCCCGGCAAAGAAATCTCGCATTGATGCGCATGAAGGCGGTGGTGCTTTGAATAAAAGTGCACGCATCATGACGTATAAATCTGGAGGTGACGAAAAATGTGACTCGAGCACCTTCCTCAACAATGTGAAATCCCTTGTAGTCGATCAATTACGGGATTGCATTGTTAATGTTGCAATTAAAATTCATCTCGTCTTGACCCTGCTGTATGAGAAAGTTGTCTCGTCCGAGTCAAGCACTTTCAGCTTTTACGTAGGGTGTGAAAGCTTACACGAAGGCAATCACGACGATCTGGAGGAAATTGTGACACGGCTATTTGAGCACCTGACACAAAAACAAGAAGAGTTTGAAGGTAGAGGAAGTGGATGGAGTCTTTGCGGTCGCAGCCACATGTTAGAGCTTCGAGTCTGCAATTTCAAACCCTTACGCAGCGCTCAAAAAAAAAAAAAAAAAAAAAAAAAGCAAAATGCATTGTTGAACATACAAAGTAATGATCAGAAGAGTTTCCTATGGTCTGTCATCGCCGCATTACACCCAGCTAATAATGATAAAAACCCGAAACGCCTGTCCAATTACAGAGGATACGAGGGGAGATACGAGAATATGATGAGAGGAATTTCCTATCCTGTGCCCCTGAATAAGATCAATCAATTTGAAAAAAACTATAGAGAGGAAAAAGGAGAAGATATCGATATTTCCGTGTTTGGGGTTGACGATTGCGACAACATTCGTGTGTTAAGACCTGCTAGAAGCCAGAAAAATGTAATTCGACTCTTGCTCGTAGATGGCCGATACAGTTTGATACGGAATTTCTCACGCCTACTCGGAAGACAGATGAGCAAGAATCACGATAAGATCGACATTTGCGATCGGTGTTTGAGAGTTTTTCGCGTGGGAAAGAAGACGAAAGAACAGCACAAGTGTTTTGGCTCCGTGAATGCAGAACCCGAAGATGTCATGCCGGAACCCGGAACCAAGATGAAATTTCAGAAACACCAGGCTCTTCTCCACCATCCCGCTGTCCTTTATGCCGACTTTGAAAGCTTCCAAGTTCCCATGACGTCTTGCAACCCTGATCCCTCTACCTCAAGCACGATCCAAATTTTTCACCACGAGCCTTGCAGTTTCTCCATCTACGGAGAAAAATTGAATGATGTCATCTTGTATTGCGGACCCGATGCGGCAAAACATTTTGTTAAGAAGATAGCGGAATGCGCGAGAGAACTTGCACCCAGCCTGAAAGGCTCTTACGTTTCTCCACCTGCTCTCACGACGGAACAACAGCGGAGACATGACACGGCGACAAGATGCGCGGAGTGTAACCAGGCTTTCACCCCCGAAAATCACAAGGTCGTACACCATGACCATCAGAATGGATTATTCCTGAGCACCATCTGTAATTCGTGCAATCTTAAGATTAAGGAGTCGCATTTCGTTGCCGTGTTTCTGCACTACACGGAGAAGTACGATACGCATCTGTTCGTTAAAGAGCTCTACAACATAACTTCTCGAATCAGGATCATTCCGAGAACGAATGAGAAGTATATCGCGGTGAGAGTGTGGATCCCTCTCGAAGAAGGAGGAAGTGTGGAAGTTAGAATCCTGGACTCTTACAATTTCCTATCCTCCAGCCTCGCCACCCTTGCATCTCAACTTGGCGACGAAGATCTTGTGGCCACCAAGCAAAAATGTTTTTCGGGGAGAGATGAGAATTTGAATCTGTTGCGTCGCAAGGGCGTCTACCCCTACGAGTACATCAATGATTTTGACAAATTTGACGAGACGGAACTTCCACCCCGGGAGGCATTTTATTCTCATCTCACGGAGGACGTCTGTTCCGAAGAGGACTACGAACACGCTCGTAGTGTGTGGACGGCCTTCAATTGCCAAACTTTTCGTGATTATCACGACCTGTATTTGAAATTGGACGTGACTCTCCTCATGGACATTTTCGAGTCGTTTCGCAAGAGATGCATCTCGATCTACAAGTTGGATCCTGCGTATTTCTTCACGACGCCGGGATTGACTTGGGAATCGATGATGAAATACACCAACGTGGAACTGGGACTCATCGCAGAGAAGGAACAGTATGCCTTCATGGAGAGTGCGATACGCGGTGGCATCGTCCAATGTCCCCGACGCCATGCTCAGGCAAACAATCCTCATACGTCTGGTTACGATGCATCGAAGCCCAACACCTACATCGTCTACTGGGATGTCAACAACTTGTATGGCCACTCCATGTCCCAGTGTCTTCCCATCAGCGACTACGCGTGGATGACCGAAGAGGAACTCTCCTGCGAGGATTTTTTTCTCAACTGGAGCGAAGATAACGAATGGGGCTGTTTCTTGGAAGTGGATCTCGATTACCCCGAAACGCTTCACGAGAAACATCACGGATTGGCCCTGGCCCCCACCAAAGAGAAGCCACCTGGAGGATCATCGGAGCCAAAACTCATACTAAGCGTGGAGAACAAGCGAAATTACGTTTTGCACTACCGGCTCCTCCAATTCTACGTGCGTCACGGCTTGCAGTTGAAGAAAGTACATAGAGGATTGAAGTTCCGACAGAGCAGGTGGCTGGAACCCTACATAGCCGAGAACACACGACGCAGAGCGCAATCGACATCGCCTGCAGACAAGGATCTGTACAAACTGTTCAATAACGCCATCTACGGCAAGACGATGGAGAACGTGCGTAATTACATCGACGCAACGTTGGTCACGGATGAAAAGAAATTCGAAAAGATTGTCGCGTCACCCTACTTCAAAAACTTCACCATTTTCGACGAGAATCTTGTATTCGTCGAGAAGAACAAGAAGCAAGTGATGCTCAACAAGCCGATTGCCATAGGTGCCACCGTCCTTGAACTATCAAAATTGCACATGTACCAATCGTACTACGATCAGTTTCAACCTTTTTATGGAGATAACATCCAAATATGTTACATTGACACGGATAGCTTCATTTTTCTAATCCAAAACACACCAAGCCTCGAACATGATCTGACTAAGATGAAGCATCTTTTTGATTTCAGTAACTTACCATCAGGCCATCACTTGCATTCGACGGAAAATAAAATGACCATAGGAAAGTTCAAAGACGAAGCGGCTGGTAATTACATCAGTGAATTTGCAGGGCTTCGTGCCAAAATGTACTGCGTCAAGATTGCAGAAGAAAAAGAGATCAAGAAAGCGAAAGGGGTAGGAAGAACAAGTACTGCTAAATTCAACATGCAAGACTACAAAGAATGCCTGTTTCAAGGTAAAGAAAACTGAGCACAGATCATCGCATTGCGAATAAATTACACGAACTATACACGACGCGCGTAACCAAAGTAGCACTGGATGCAAGAGACAACAAGTTACGTGTTCTCGATTGTCAAATCCACACGAGAGAGTGGGGCCACTGCAATGGAAGCGATAAATGTGACGTGTGTTAACTGTAACCCCATAGCCATGAAGTCCGCTGTGTCTTTTGCCATTCTTCAAAAACAGACGGAGGAAAAGAGGGGCCCTCGGGCGATGAAAAGTTGCAAGTTGTAATTATGTCGTTAAGGCTCGCTCTAAACACGAGGCTCATTAAATTCAACTTTTACTTTTTTTCTTCTTCATCGTGATGTAATGAGATAATTACATATTCGAGAGTCTTTTGAATTTCATCGCCCGAGGGCCCCTCTTTTCCTCCGTCTGTTTTTGAAGAATGACAAAAGACACAGCATGTAGAAATTTAATTTAAATAACAGGGACAATGAATCTTTTTGGTTTCCGTAAACAAAGCATCATGGACACTGCACAACCAAATTCCAATAACCTCTTACCTTCCGTGTTATCTAAACTCAATGGTCTTTTGATAGTACACCTCAACAGTATCTGGACGAAACTAAATGACGATGTGGGCAAGAAGTTTTACGTTTTTAATAACAATTTACATTTCTACGAAATTCCGATCGGTGGGAAACTTCAAATCACCGTGAATCCGGAGAACGAAGGGCAAAATATTAAAATTTCTAGCGGCAAGAACATTTTTCGAATGAAGCACGACAAGGTGGTTTCTAACATGGCGTATGATGTTTCTGCAGGAGATTGTCTTTACGTGGAACTCCTAGGAGATTACGATAAACTCGTTCCTCTCTTCGTAGAATTACGAATCGTCTATCCTATTATAAATAACCGTTAACCAAAAATGCCTAACGACATTTTCGGCAACACCAAGCGTGTAGATCACGCAGAAGAGATTCTCATGTTGGATGTCCGAATTAAAAAGTTGAGGAGCGATTTGATCTCTTTGCAGGAGACCTTAAACAAAAGTTTAGAGTCGGAAATCGCTACGCTCCAAACGCAATGTCTCGACCCCATTCTGAAAATCGATTCCGAACTGAAAACGCTCATAAAAAATTATGTCGACGTACCTTCTTACGACAACGTTCAAAATATACAGTTGAGCGTGGATTCGCTTCAAAATGATTTGGCCAAATTACAGCAATTTCAATCGAAAAATGAAGATTTGGAAAAATTGAAACTCGAAATCGAAGAACGAACTTCGGCAATCGAAAAGAATTTATCTGAACTTCAAACCGTCGTGAACGATATTGATGCGGAACGCTTGCACGTCGTCGTTTCCAAATTACAAGAAGAATTCACCAGCACGTTGGAAGAAATTAAATCCAAGTTACAGACTTTGGAAGATACCATGACGAACCTACCATCTTCGGACGAACTGCAGGTCATCGGTAAAAGCGTCGCGAACATAAAAATTCAATTGGAGGCCTATCAAGATTTCGAACACATTCAAACCACCATCGCTACGCTTCAGGCGTCTCTGGAGTTGATCAACGAAGAAATTAAAAATATTCACGCTGAAGCAAGCGCGTTGACGAGCATTCAAGACACGTTGAGTACGGTCCAGCAGAAGATGGAATATTTAGAAAATTTGAACGTCGAAACGAATCTTGCTCATTTTCATCACGTACTGGACAACATACAGGGTGACTTGGAATCGTTACGGACGAGCGTGCCTTCGAGCGAAGATTTGGAAAAATTGAAAACGGCGGTGACGGCATTATCCGAATCGAGCGACGTCAAAAGTTCGTTGAGCGATCTCGAGAGTAGGGTGGCCAATATCCCCACCTCCAAAGAATTACACGCTTTGAAAAGGAACATATCTCGAATGCTGAAACGACTGGAAACGGAAACGGCGAACGTGGAACAGATTCGAGATGAAATCAGTTCGCTGGTGTCGACGCTGCCCACTTCGCAGAGCGTCGCCGATCTTCACACGCAGTTTACAGAGATGCGAAGCATCGTGAACGATCTTACCGAGAAGAGTTCGAAATTGAATCAAGTCGAGAACCTTCAGAGTATTGTCGTCAACATCAGAGATCAAGTTGGAGTGCTGGAATCCACGCAGGAATCGACGCTGGCCTCTTTCGGTGCCAAGTTGCAAGAACTCAACGAAAACTACAAGCAGTTGAACGTGGAAGTGAAAATCAAACCGTCATTTTCTGCAGTAACGGATACCATAGTCGAGCATTTGTTGCCCGTACAAAATACACTGGGACAGCTTCACAGCAACCTCGTTAGCGTCGATACTAAATTCGCTAAACTGCATTCTCTGCAAGCCATCGAAATCAACAGCGTACCCAATCAACAGAGAATCTCCACGTTCGTCGAAGGTAACAAACTGTACATGTTGCATCCTTATCATCCGTACTACAAGTTTCTCCTCGATGGCACGATTCAGATAAACGAATTTTCGTACTGGTCTCACGGTAGAAAAGCTAGCGTTCCCACCATGACCTTGATATCGAATCGTGGTGTCCAGAAAGCAGGAAACATTCCTCTGGCACGTTGGAACGAAACGCGCAACATATATGAAATACACGAAGACGAAGATCTTACAGTTTTCGACGTGAGTGCCGGCGATAAGCTGATCGTTCAAAACACGAGCGAGGTGCCACCCTCTTTGAATCCCATCACGCTGGTGCTTCTCTTCAAACGTAATCTCTAAAAAAAAATGTCTAGGCAAGCCATCGTCGAAGAATTGCATAAACCTGCACGCCGCAACTACGAACGTTTGGCCGTGTTAACCAAGGGCATCGACGACCTCTGGGAAAGCGACCTCGTGGAGATGAGTAGCGGCAAATTAAAAAACGTGCATAAATTGAACAAGGGCAACAAGTACCTCCTCACTGTCATAGACACATTTTCGAAATTCGCATGGGCTCTACCTTTGAAGGCGAAAACAGGAACGTGCGTCACGGAAGCATTCAAGACAATTTTTCGCGAAAGCGGCGGCAGACGACCTCGGTTTCTGCACACGGACAAGGGGAAGGAATTTTACAATGCCGTATTCCAAAAGTTTATTCGGAAACACGACGTTCGACATTACTCGACCTTCAGTGACGTCAAGGCCAGCATCGTGGAAAGATTCAATCGCACTCTGAAATCGCGCATGTGGTCACGCTTCACGCTTCAGGGAAACTACAAGTGGGTCACCATTCTTCCGGAACTCGTTAACGACTATAATCACACGGTGCACAGAACGATAGGCATGAAGCCAGCTGACGTTACCAAGTCCGACGAGCAGCGATTAATTTCTAGCGTTTACTGTCCAAAGTACACGCCCACGACAAAAAAACCTAAATACAAAATTGGAGACCAGGTGAGGGTCAGTAAATTGAAGCGAACGTTCGACAGGGGTTTCACACGAAACTGGAGCACGGAACTTTTTAAAGTGGTTCGAGTTCTACCCGGGAACCGTCACACGTATATAATAAAGGACAGTGGCGGTGAAATTTTATTGGGGCGCTTCTACGAGGAGGAACTCTCTAAAACTAAATACCCCGACACGTACCTTATCGAAAAAGTTTTGCGTAAGAGAGGCGACAAACTTTTGGTGAAATGGCTGGGACTTCCGGACACGAGTTGGATCGATTCGAACGAAGTGATTCTATGAGTGCGTGGAATGTCGTGAAACGTCTACCTGATTCGGAAAATCGAACGAAGAAAAGGAACGGCGAATTGCTCCCCGACAGCATACGGTGTCTGATCGTAGGACCTTCGGGGTGCGGAAAGACGACACTGCTCATTGATAATTTTATCCTCGCACCCAATTGGTTAGACTGGGAAAACAGACACCTCTACGTATTTTCGAAAAGTCTCGAACAACCGAAATACCAGCAACTTATGAAACTGTACGAGGGACTGGGCATTGCAACTTTCGCATCTGAAATCATTCCACTGGACGATTGTCTCGAGAATTCCGTTGTGGTGTTCGACGACATGATCTTGGAAAATCAAAACGAGATTCGTAATTTTTTCACTCGAGGTCGTCACAAAGGATTGGATTGTTTCTACCTGGCACAAACTTTTTCCAAGGTTCCGAAACAACTGCTACGCGACAACGCTAATTTCATATGTTTGTTTCGACAAGACCACACCAATTTAAAACACGCACACGATGATTACGTAGGGGCTGACTTGAATTACAATCTATTTTCTAAATTCTGCTCCCACTGTTGGAACAGTGACGATTTCGGATTCGTGACCATCGACATGACTCGAAAAGCAAACCATGGAAAGTATAGGAATAAAATAAACGTTTATCTAGACGTCTCAAAGGCTAACAAGAGGAAAATTTCAGATTTGCAACAAGAAGAAAATCCCAAAAAAAAAAAAATCAAAAGGTCGTGAGAATCGAAAAAAAAAAAAATTTGAAAAACGTTCTTTTTTTTCAAACGTCTGACAAGCATATATAAATAACCATTACAACAAAAAAGTGAGTGTTAGAAAAAGTGGATAGTCTCAAGCGGGTGACAGCAGAAAACTACGAGAACCGAACGTATAGGCTGAGAATTCAACGTTTCAGAAACGTTTCAACGTATATAGCAAAATGTCAAAACGTCAATTTCAAGAAGACGAAAGGAAAATATAGGAATAAAATAAACGTTTATCTAGACGTCTCAAAGGCTAACAAGAGGACAATTTCAGATTTGCAACAAGAAGAAAAAAATCCAAAAAAAAAATCAAAGGTCGTGAGAATCTAAAAAAAAAAAAATTTGAAAAACGTTCTTTTTTTTTCAAACGTCTGACAAGCATATATAAAATAACCATTACAACAAAAAGTGAGTGTTAGAAAAAGTGGATAGTCTCAAGCGGGTGACAGCAGAAAACTAGGAGAACCGAACGTATAGGCTGAGAATTCGACGTTTCAAAAACGTTTCAACGTATATAGCAAAATGTCAAAACGTCAATTTCAAGAAGACGAAAATCTCAAGTTGCGGGAATACCTCGTGAAACGCTTCAAAGGTTGGAAATCCGAGAATCGCGGATCCTACGAAGAGAAGAAACGTCAAGATAAACCTGTGATCGACGCCATCAGCGGTCTAGGTAAAGAAATTGAAAGCGTCACGGAACAAAATAAAAATTTGATCAACGAACTCGTACCGCTCGCAGCTAAAAGTTACACCGTACCCACGCCCATTTCGAGCATTCCTTCGACGCCGTTCGAACTGAAGGAAGTACCGGCACGACGTCGAGCCATAGGTAGCACGTCGTCGTCTTCGGATAAGATCGAGTTGGGACCTTTGGCACGAGACTACCTGAGCACGGGGAAATTCGACAAGGACGAAGTGTTCGGATTGTATCCGAGCATGGAGAGCAACGAGGGCGGCGGTGTGGTTTGGAAGATTGGAAAATCGAAGGTGACCTTCGAAGGCAACGACATTAAAGTTAATTTAGGCGATAAGGATAGTTGGACCAGGTATCCGGGTACGGTGGGACTGTGGGAACTCGTTGCCAAAAAGCAGCCGAAAGATTACACCGACGAAGATTACCAAAGTTACAAGGAAATTCTAATCATGACGGATGCCTTGTACCAAAACAACGACGCTACGCAGAATCGCGTCAAATCCAGCAGCGGTGAGAAGTACAGGAATCTCATCAAACCGATATGGAACCAGGTCAAAACAGGCAGCGGCGTCAAACGCTACAACACCCTGCCCAAAGAGTCTGTGTGGGTGGACGACGTGCGCAAGCTCATAGACAGGTTGTTGGTGATAGCCGGCGAAGAGAATGCAGGCAACCGTAATTTCTACAACGAGAAGGTTGGCATCGTGGACATGATCAGCACGAAACTTTCCAACTTCATCGTGAACGACGACAAGGGTATAGGTTACCTCATTAAAATTATCAACACGCTGCCTCCGAGATTCTGGAACGTGGCCGAAGGAAAGGGACTCGTGAACGACATCATCAACAAGTTACCTTTCGAGATGCATTTACCTGGCTACCAGTACTGCGGACCGGGTACGAAACTCGAGAAAAGATTGGAGAGAGGAGACAAGGGTGTGAATCCGTTGGACGCCGCATGCAAAGATCACGACATCGCCTACAACACCACGCAGACGGATCTGGATGCACGTCACGAAGCAGACAGAAAGTTAGAGCACGCAGCTTTCGAAAGATTCGTCAGCAGAGACGCTTCGCTGGGTGAAAGAGTTGCAGCACTGGGCACCACCATCGCCATGAACATGAAACAAAAATTTGGATGGGGTGTGTAAATAAATAACATACAGTAAAAAAAACATGTCTCGTATAACTAATTTGCCACACGAACTGCTGTGTATTATATTTAAACACGCAGTAAACGGAGATTGTGAGGATATAGGGAAACTTTTGATCATAGCGAGATCAAAGCCGGAATTTCGCATCCCTTGTGAAATGGCTGTCAAGGACCGTCTTCGGGAGATCAGTGGCATGAGGTGCGGTGATCTCGACACTCTTCTTTCGGCTGCAGGGGAAAAATTAAACAAGAGAATGGACGAACTGCACGAGGCGAGGCAGGGAAGAAGACGATACACGGATGATTGGCATAAGTCGAAACAAGAGACGGAAGATATTATTACGCACATCATCGCGTTTTCCGAAGCACGAACTTTCTTCCTCTGTTAAAAAAAAAATAATAATATATATACGTGTCAAAACTTGATATATAAATAACACACATCGTGAAAAAAAAAATCTTCGGTATATATAAATAACACACATTGTGAAAAAAAAATTAAATTTCTCTAACACGCAGTAAACGGAGATTGTGAGGATATAGGGAAACTTTTGATCATAGCGAGATCAACGCCGGAATTTCGCATCCCTTGTGAAATGGCTGTCAAGGACCGTCTTCGGGAGATCAGTGGCATGAGGTGCGGTGATCTCGACACTCTTCTTTCGGCTGCAGGGGAAAAATTAAACAAGAGAATGGACGAACTGCACGAGGCGAGGCAGGGAAGAAGACGATACACGGATGATTGGCATAAGTCGAAACAAGAGACGGAAGATATTATTACGCACATCATCGCGTTTTCCGAAGCACGAACTTTCTTCCTCTGTTAAAAAAAAAATAATAATATATATACGTGTCAAAACTTGATATATAAATAACACACATCGTGAAAAAAAAAATCTTCGGTATATATAAATAACACACATTGTGAAAAAAAATTAAATTTCTCTAACACACACTGAAATTTTTCTCTTCGATATGAGTGAAAAAAAAATGAGTGATCTCCAAGCATTAAAACAAATGCTAAATTTGTCAGTCGAATATGTAAAAATTCAGGAATTGGAAGTCGACAAACCTTACACGATAACTTCCGGTTCAATCGTTTCTACCCAGTATGGTCCCAAGGTGCGTCTGTTGCTCAACGCACAATACAGTCTATTTTTACCAGATCGATACGCTAACATGTTATCCGACGAGAAGCTATCTATTTTAATCGAGAACAAAACTCGAATCGTGTACAAGGGTACAAAGGAACTTCTTGGTAAGAAAACAAAACACGTAATAGAATTTGTTTAACGACTGCGCGGAGTATATATAAAATAACATACCTTGAAAAAAAAATTACACGAAACAAAAAAAAATCTCGGAACATACATATATATAAATAACATACCGTGAAAAAAAATACACGAGAGAGAGAGGAAACAAAAAAAATCTCAGAACATTTATATATATAAATAACATACCGTGAAAAAAAAAATAACATATAGAGAATCAACATGAAGCCCAAGGGTGTCGTGTACCAGATACCATACTCCAATCTGAAAAATCTAGGTGCCCTGGATGGGTTACTCACCAAGAAACAACGCGAGAAGAAACGTTCTTGCTTGACGAAAGGACACGGAATGAAATTACTTCTCAGCACACCTCAATTGAGACGCTTGCAGCGTTCGCGGAAACAGCAAAAGATCGGAGGTTTCATATTCAGCATCCCGGCCATCCTGGCAGCATTGGGGGCCGTTGGAAGTTTGGCCGGCGGAAGCGCCGCCATCGCGAAAACCGTCATCGACTCGAAGAAGAACAAGGCCGAGTTGGAAGAACAGAAACGTCACAACCTGGCCATGGAGAAGAAAGGGGGGAAGGGGGTGATGAAAAAGTTTTAAAAAAAGAAACAGCAGCACTCACCAACCGAGACATTGAATCTCTGATCGAACCGTTACGAATCAAAAACTTCAGAGGAGTTTTCATGTCCGACTCGTTACCTTCAACCGTTAAAAAAAAAGAATGCGGCGTTGTCAACTTGGACGGTCAAGAAAATCCAGGCACGCATTGGATATGTTACCACAAAAATGATGATGATAAAGCATTCGTTTTCGATTCTTTTGGAGGCGTTCCACCTACAAATTTAGTTCATTATCTGAAAACAAACAAAACCTCTATATACTACAACGACGAACGCATTCAAAATTTCGGAGACGTGAACTGCGGTCATCTCTGTCTCTCCATGCTCACGTTTCTCTCTAAAATAAATAAGCCTACGATCAAAGATTTCCAGAAAGCATTGTGGAACCTCAAACACGATGGGCGTGTTCCATCTCACGAGCGAATCTTCGATCTTGAAACTCACGCTGCCTGACGACATCGTCTATCCTAAATCCATAGCTCTGCGTGCATTCTACAGCATGTACCTCATACCTAACGTCACGCATCACAACAACAAAATTAGCGTCGGAAGCGAACATATCGTCGTCACGCCAGGTCAATACAATCTTTCTACTTTGCAAGCTCAGTTACCCAAAGGCACGTACCTTTCTCAAAATTCGGTCACGCACAGAGTGGAAATCCTATCCGCGACGGAGACCGTGGACCTGGGCACCATGGGAGAACTTTTAGGTTTCGAGAACGACACCAAACTCGAAGCTGGCATCAAGCACGTAGCAACCAACATTCCTAAATTCTTGGCCATAGAGACTCTGAACGTACACTGCAACGTGGCCGAAGGCATGATCACGAAATCTTCCGACGGATTGTTAGGAAGTCACAAGCAGACGGGAATCATAGCCACTTTCAAACCCAGTTCCGAATTCATGGAACCGATCATCTACACACCCTCTTCGCCGATCTATTTTCCAGTATGTCGCAACCGCATAGACGACATAGAGTTGGTGGTGACGAACGAGAAAGGAGAGGTGGTGGATTTCGCAGGTGCAACGACCACTGCCATCGTGGAGATCAACGTATAATAAATAACACGCATAGTGAAAAAAAAAATGGAGCAAATCGAAAGTTACGAATTGCAATCTTTTCCTCCGAACCGTCGCACGTTCGCCAATTTGAACGAAGCGAACAGGGAGATCGAATACGACGTGGACGTAGGGGATGGGTTCGTTCATCCTCACAGAGCGGACCTCTACCTTCAATTCGACGTGGTGAAGAAAGAAAGCGGAGACGCGTTCCCCGCAGCAGCAAATTTGATACTCGTGGACAACTTCGTGCCTCACCTGTTCTCGCAGGTGGAGGTGAGGAAACACAACACCGTCATCGACAGAATCGATTATCCAGGCATCACGTCGACGGCGGTGGGAACATTGAAATTATCCAAAACGGACGCGGCGTACTATCAAGCGGGAGGGTTCGAAGCCGGGACGAAAATATCAACGACAAGTCACACGGTGCTCTTTCCCATGCGTCTGCTTCCGGGATTCTTCTCGGACTACAAGGAGATAATGTGGAAGGGAGGACTGAGGACCACGTTTCGAAGAGCGGCCAACGACAACGACGCACTGATGCGATACACCAACTTGAACGCAGACGGCACGCCGATAGCCAACACTTTACCCGAAGCGGCGAAATGCGTCATCCGGAGCATGGAGTTGAGAATGCCGATCGTGGAATACGAGACGAACTACGCCCTCAAGTACAAAGCGGAGATCTTGAAGAGTCCGCAGGTGCCGATTCACTTTCACGGTTACCAGTGCGTGCAGAAGTTGGCGTCCGGAAGTCACATGGAATTCGACGTGACGACTCAGTTCAACAACATACAGTTCGACATGCCAGATTTCGTCATTGTACTTTTTCAGACCGGGCGCGATAAGAACCAGGAAAAAGATTCCAGCAAGTTCGACGACTGCAAGATCAAGAACGTTTATCTGAAGAACGGTAGGAACGAAGTGTTCCCGCGCGAGAATTACAACCTCGACATGACCAAAGACGATTACCTAAAACTTTACGAAGCTTACACCTCTTTCAAACGCGTGACCGAGGGAAGCGTGGACATGTACTACACGCCCAGCGAATTCAAAACCCACAGACCCATGTCCGTCATCAATACCACGAAAAGAAAGCAGGTGGTGGTCAACGATCGCACCAACATCAAGGTCGTCTGCGAGTTCAACAGTCCATTGCCCGAGAACACCGTATGCAGCGTGATCCTGGTCGCAGAGAAGTCCTTCGTCCACGACGTGAAGAACGAGAGGGTCACAGAGCAGTTTTAACAGGTTTTAACATCTTTTCTTGCACAAATAAGGAATTTTTGTACTAGCACAATCAGTTACAATGGCACAATACGAATTTCACTAGTTCAGATCAGTTACAATGTCAATTTCATCAGTTATCAGTTACAATATCTTTTTTTTTCATCAGTTTTTGCACTATAGCACGAGACAATCAGAATTTGCACAAAAAATTTGTTGTTATTTTTACACGAGAAAATTAACAATAAAATTCTTTCTTTTTTTATCGTTTCAGATGCTGTCGAAACATCAAAAAACACATACACACACACTAGAAAAAAAAAAGCATGCAACTTTATTTGTAACACACACATACATTCTCCATCTTCATCAAGAAAATATTATAATAAACATAATTATTTTTATCTATCTCACAATAAAACTCTATATCCAAAAATATTACAACATCAAAATAACACTAGAGTCGTTAGTACACGTTGCATGCAATTACGGAGGTCCTCTGTAGAGTTTCATGGAAGTTTGAGAAAAAAAAAAAAGAAACACGTGAAACTCTATAGAGGTGTGGTTATCTACAACCGCAGCCGTTAGAGAACCTTTTACTTTTTTTTGGTTGGGCACCACGCACCCTGGCGAGGTTATAGGGGCCAGGAATCCTAAAAAAAAAAACAATAATTATTATTATTTGTTTGTTTGTTTGCGTCACAATACGGAAATAATGAGAGGCGCCAGCGCGCGCGCGCGCGTGTGTGGCACATCGTTTCCCGAGAGAGGTTTACAAAGGTCACGATATATATAAACATTTGGTCCTCGGGACTTGGAAAATTACGATAAGGTGCACTCATCCTTGAAGGATGAGAGGATGAGAGTGCATCTTTCACTCATCACTGCTTTTCTGCGCCGTAAAACATCGTCAGCGTAATAAATGAGGCGCGGAACAGGGAGAGAAAGTGAGTTTTTGAGTTTTTTGTGGTCGTTTGGTCAAGAAATCAGAATTGTCATGCGATGCACATTTATGATCTACTACTTGGCCGTCAATGTTTGCCCCCTTTGAACTAATTTCGGTTCAAGGTTGGGGGTGGGGGCAATGCCCCCTGTCCCTCTGTTCTCTATACCGCTTCTTTCATCTCTCTCTCTTCTGTGTCTCCCTTAAAACCAGTGACGACTCGTTGAATTTTTGGGTGTAGGAAGTTATGGTAAACAGACCGAGGAAAGTTTTTGAAGATGCGTTCAATTACACAGTGACGTGTATCGCCTGCACCTTGGATTAGCATTGGCAGGCCCTCCCTGCCTGTCATGTGTGGATTAAGAACAGCTTTGCCAATACCAACTTCCTGATAAGAAAAGGTGCTGTTTCAACTCATAAATTACGCTAAATGTGATAAAATTATGCTAGGGTTTATTATTATAGACGGTGTTACTGTGGAGCATGCGCTCTGGTCTGGTACCCCTCGAACATCAGGTTACGCTTACAATGCTATGGACGTTAATATGAAAAGGCAAAGGGGAGATTCTTTTACAAGGAAATAGGGTGTCAGCTGTGTAGCATATGGTTGCACAGTTCGATCGGGAACAAATTTATTGAGTCAAGTATCACTTCGTAGGTTTCCGAAGGACGTAGAGAGACGAAACCTGTTGATACAAGCAGAACGAAGAAAGAAAGGATTTGTACGACTTGCATTTTGTTACAAACAGGTTGATCGTTTATCTGCGTATTGTGTTGTGGTGAAAAGCACGCCTCTTAGTGAGGTTTCAAACCGAAGCGACACGCGACAGCATTGGTTCGTACCGAAGTGACAAACGACACAGGCCCATTCAGTCTATAAATAAGCATTTACCGCTCATGGGAAATCGAGTCTCAGGCGGCACAATACACGCCACTGAGAATCTGAGCGACACGTGCAGCTTGTCGTGTCGCTTCGGTTCGAAAAATTTCATTGATCACTGAAGATTCACTTTATTTTAAGTGGCACGGAGATTACACACCGAAGCGACAAGCAACAGCCCCTTTACTCCAAAGGAAACAATTCACTTTGCATACGAGTACAACAGACCGAGGCGACACGATGTATGGTGCTGAGAAAACAACATTCCAGTCCAAGCGACACATGCATTTTCTCGTGGTGAATTGGTTCGATTGATTGAATTGTTTTTAAGTCCACTTTATGCACAGAAAGGCTAATCGGGACTGCACCTACAGTTTAAAGTGGAATCCGAACCACTGTGACATGTGCCTCCACAGGGTATCGAACACGGGACCCCTTGATTACAAGGCAACAACGCAACCACTGCGCTATCGGGGAGGCCCTGAATTGGTTCGAAAGGAAGCTTTCAGACTGCAGTGATACGTGACTCTTGGAAACCAACATTAAAAAGAAACAACACCTTCCGAACGACAAATTGCAGGTGTCGCTTGTCGCTCTGACTGGGCCGTTTTATCAATACTGTGCATTGATAATGGCCTGTTATTTGCGCAAGCGTCACTGGTGAATGGTTTGCTTTAGATCGAATGCTTATGTGCGAGCAGCCACAGGCTGAACTTCGCCCATGAATAAAGAAATTCTAATTTTAAAATTCTAAAATTCTAAAATTCTAAATCCCGATATCGCTTGTCGCTTCAGTCTGAAAACTCCCTTGTTGCTTGAAGTAAATTCGTGCAAGTGAAAGTGGCATGCCATATCATAGGTTTTCCCTAAATCCCTCAGGCGGAAAGGCGACGTTGAAAGCACGTATATTTACTAGCATTTGTTATGTGTCACTATACTTCTGCAGGTTTGTTGGCAAAGATTCAATTAAGCATACTTTATAATATAATAATAGTATTGCCCACGAGACGAGACTTTGGCCTGTCTCGTCTCGTGGAAATGCTGTTAAATGCTGTCTCGTCTCGAAAATATTCGTTTGTCTCGGGACACATGATCAATCTCGTCTCGTCTCGAATTTTTAAAAGCCTGTCCCGTCTCGTCCCGTGGGCAACACTATATAATAATATCACTAGTTTTATAGAATTATCTTTCCCTCACTTTCCAATTTACAAAATAATTGAATATACTGTATCTAAACGTTCGTCGTGCGTGTACATGAAATACTTGTATACACGTAGTGTGCTATACAACTGGCGGCCACAAAGACACGTCATATTTTAATAATCTGCTCTCCAGTTGATCATCCGACGTCCACTCCTTCATAGTAGAACTTTAACAAATACCTTTCTTGACTATCGTCGCACAACTGATGAAAACAAGCGCTCATTTCTTACTTCGTATGCCGGTGAATCTGCACTGGCAACAACGGGTACTGGCCTAAACCGAAAGTTCCGGGGGGACCAGGCAAGACCTCACCAATGTTTATGTTTACATTTTTAACACGGTCTATACAATTATTTTTAATTTATTAGCATCATTTTCTGATGTTCTGTAGTAGTTTTAAGTTCAATTTTATTCTGCTATTTTGGAGTTGTGAACTGCGTTATTGATTATTTATTGTATTGTAGTTAAGCAACATTAGGAATTTCGACCATTCAATAAAATGGGTTTAGCATAGTGCTTGAAAAAAGTTGAAGAAAATTCCATGACTGGTGGTAACGGCGCCCGTTTGTTTTATTTGTGACCTCCAACTGTTTCTACCGATTTCCTTTTATGAAATGTTCCTCCCTTGTTAAATCGGGGAGAATAAAGAAAAGATGAGAAGAGGATGGATCAGGGCCTGTAAAAGCTTGTCTCTTGGTCGGCATACTTCCTTTTGTTTGAAACAAGTCCGTTAGAGAAGTACAAACAAGATCTGGAGATTTTCTTAAAAATAAATATTTCCGCAAAATATCTTCATTAGAATTCAATTTCTCTTTTTTCCCAGGGACGCCCGTTTTTTAGACGATGCTGGATTTTCCATTATGCCAAACACAGAGTGCTAGGTGTCAACGAAGTTCAAATTTTGCTAGGTTTAGAACCATTATACTAGAGTTGGCATCACTGTTGAGGAACCCACGGGATCTTCCTCGCGGAACGTATAACCATAGAATATGGTATAACCACATATGGTATAACTGGGCAACCCCTTGCGTACCTCCACCCTCCATTGCACTGCCTCTCACCCATCTGCCTGTAGGATGACGAGAAGCCACAGAGCGCTCTTAAAAAGTAGAAAACTGGAAATACATAAGTATAAATGAAACTGTAGGAAGTTAGGTTCCGCGGTTGAAAGATGAAGAAGGAAAGAAAAGGAGAAAAGAAAGAAAAAAGGAAAGAGGGGAGGGAGAAGGGAGAGAAAGATGGAAGGAAGTAATGAAGGAAAAAAGAAAGAAAGAGAAGAGTAGAGAATGGGAAAGAGCAGGAAAGGAAAGGGTAAAGAGAAAGGTGTGTATGTGTGCGTGTGTGTGTGTGAGAGAGAGAGAGAGAGAGAGAGAAGTAGGTAATGGGAAAAGGCAGGGAAGGAAAGGAGAGAGAGAAAAAGATAAGAGATGGAGAAAGAAAGATGTTTTCTATTATTTCCTTTTCTTCTCTCTCTCAAGTAAAAGAGAACCCTGCCCGTGGTATCGATTTCGCTAACTTCCTATTGGTCAACAAGGCTATAGGTTGCCATCTCAGAAAGAAAGGGAAAGGGATTTTTTCCCCTTTTGTTTTAAACCCTTTCCGGCAATTATATTAGAATACAATTTGAACTCGCCAGTACATTGGGGATGGGAGTGGGGGATGATTGTAAACAATTACAGTACATTTAAAAGAAAATTATGGTTTGAAGCAGTGCTGGAGAAATCATATTTAAAGTTTGCAGACAAAGGATGATATTATCCCAATTAATGTATTCAAACAGGCGGTAGTAAACAGTGACGATGCCTACGAAAGCTTTCAAAGTTGTAATTGAAATGGATATTCAAGCAGTAAGAAAATTATTAATTTTTATTTTAACATTGTTATTTTTCTTAGTGTACAGGCGCCCTCCTCTGTTCAAGGAAAGCGTCTTTTGATTTGTAATTAGTGTAATGTACGTGTTTCCAAAATTTCCAATCGTATTACTGTCTACTTCTAAGTGCAAGGACGATTCATGTATTTTTTATACATTGTTTGCCAACTATATTTTATTTTATGTGGAAGTTGTATTTTTGTTCTAGAATACGTAGGAATTACTGTTATCATTCCGATCCGTCCAAGGCAATGAATGATTACAAAAGGTGACTCAAAGTTGACTGACAATTTTGTTTCTGCGTAGGAAGTGGAAAGTTCGACAAGCACCAAACTATGTCAGTTTTTCTTACAAAAGGTGGGCATAGCTCATTTGGGCATGAATTTACAATACCGAACCCCTCTCCAATTTCTTTCGCGTACTCACTAATTTAGACCTTCTAATCACAAAACTGCAGTTAATATTTGGAGGTCACTTGAAGATTTTTTTTTTATTTTAAAAAATACATGAACTATTGATGGTATTAAGTTAGGTTACGATTGGCAAACATAGTTACACTTTGGATTCGTAGAACTATTCATGGGTAGCCCCAAAAACCATTCCCGGTAGCCCCACGAACCATTCATGGTAAGGTTAGGTTAGGAAAACAGTTCATTTCGTTTTTTTAAAAAAAAAATTCTACAAGTATTAACTGCAGATTCGTGATTAGAATGTCTAAATTAGTGAGTATTCGAAATTTGAAAGGAATTGTAAATTCGTTCCCTCATTTGTTTATTGGTAATAGTCAAGCCTCATTTAATGTTTTTTTGAGCTGAGATGAGGAGAGAACAAAGTTTCAAAGATCATCTTTGTGAAGTTGATTTCATTTCACCTCGAGAAAGAATCATAAGAACCAATCCAGATGATTCTTAGTGACATTGAATCTGGTTTTTTGTTTGTCTGGCATTTTCTCCACAAAGTGAGATCAAATCAACTTGACAAAGAGGATATGGGAAGTTCGAAACATTGTTTTTTATTCCTCTTAGCCAGTGGTGTATTGTGAAAATTTGAGCTGTTTGACTTCGAATTTTCCGTCAATATCTGTATACATGAAAGAAGTTGGTTTACTGCCACATGGGAGAATACACTACTGCTCTTAGCTCATTTACGTGCCTGAAACTTGACTTACTGCTATGCCAGTTTTTCAAAGTATTCCCCATCTGCATCCAGACTGCTGCTCACTGATACTTTTGGTGTATTGAGAACTGAGTTGCTTTTGTAACCAATGTAAGACATCTTTCTTCATTGTTTCATATGCCTTGAATTTCTTCCGTCCCAGTAGCATGTAAAGGGGTAAAAATGAATTATTATCCCTGGGGGCTAAGTCTGGACTGTAAGGGGCACTGGGCAAAACCTCCCAGAGCATTTCAGTCAGAATTGTTGCTGTCTAATTGGCAAAGCATAGACATGGAGAATGACTTCCAAGCAACATCCCAGGTCTATTCTTTTGTATGACATTACTTACTTCGATAAAACTTCGATAGCGTCCCAACGGATTTCTTCTTGTTGGTATTTTCTTTCATCGAGAAAAGCCGATGTTGTCCGTATATGCTAAATTGAACGAAAGGAGTGCTAATGGAACCTAACCTAACAGGCCTAACATAATCTCGTAGGCATACCTTGTCCCTGTGATGGTTGGTGGGGCTAACGTCAATGGTTGGTGGGGCTAACATTAATGGTTTGTGGGGCTAACGTCAATGGGTTTTGGGGCTAACGTTAATGGTTTAATAATTAATCTTTATGTCAAAAATTGAATTTTTTTTCGTGAAAAAAGCAAAATAGCACCTTGAAGAATCTTTCGCAATGCAGAATAGGTAAGTACGAATGTTAAAAATGATGGAACGATTTGAGATGACCGGACCCCTCTCCGATTTTCTTCATATTTGGCATACTCACTAATTGAGGCCTCCTAATCACGAATCTGAAGTTAAAATTTGTCGGAAACGTCTAGAAATTGCAAAATAAGCGAAAATAAGGCGTTAGTTTTTGGAATGGAAATTGTCAATTTTCGCGAAATTTTTTGTTTCACAACCAAATATATATATTCCTGATACTACCACGACACCAAATTTTAACTATGTTTACCTAACCTAACCAAACTAACCTAACCACGTGCCAATGGTTCGTGGGGCTAGCGTCAATGGTTCGCAATTTCTAGACATGACCGACAATTTTTAACTTCAGATTCGTGATTAGGAGGCCTCAATTAGTGAGTATGCCAAATATGAAGAAAATCGGAGAGGGGTCCGGTCATCTCAAGTCATACCAAAATGACGAAATAAACGAGTGAGAGGTGTTTTACCCTTACTTCATCAAGGTGCAGTAATTATGGACAGTAATAGTGAGCCCTTTCTACAAAGAACATCCACATGAATAAAGGCTGATTTACATTGATCGAAAAGGCGAGAGAGTTATTGGGACGAGTTACTGGCCTGTCTGCTAGACTCGACCCTTCTGTGCCAAGTAGATGTTTACACACTTTTTACTGGAGTCTAACAAAGTGGGGATAGTGGCCCAGCTGTTCGGCACTGTCTTGTCACAAAGAACCTATTCGTAATCTGTGGTGGCCATCCTTCGCAAGTAAAAAGCAGCATTTTTCATTTTGTTACCATCGGTACCACTTGCCAATGGTACTGTATGTCATATTTTCATGTGCAGTGAGCAGTGTAATTGTTAAAAATTGTTTAGTTTTTGGGTTCAATACATTTTTTTTGTTTGTTTAATAATTTTGATTTTCAGAATTAATACGATTAGAAAATAATAAAAAAATGTATCTTAGAGTAATTTATAATTTTAGTGTATTTCAAGCCTGTTGTAATTTTAAGTTTTAATACTTCAGGTTACCTGTCCTGGGGTAATTCTGTCTCAAACTGGAAGTGTATTTTTGAAAATGTACATGCTTGAATATACAGCCAATGGTACTATATGTCATATTTTCATGTGCAGTGAGCAGTGTAATTGTTAAAAATTGTTTAGTTTTTGGGTTCAATACATTTTTTTTGTTTGTTTAATAATTTTGATTTTCAGAATTAATACGATTAGAAAATAATAAAAAAATGTATCTTATAGCTCGACCACAAGGAAAAAAAACTTCCCTCAAAAGCGTTCGCGCATCTTCCCTGCTGTTATCGGTGCTTGGGGCAGTGTTGCCAGGTCAGACTTGAAAAAATCGGGAGATTGTTCCTTGGGAAAGCAGAAGATCTGCTACAAAATCCGATGATCTAATAGTAGCGGATGAACGACCTTCTCGGGGGCGGCATAGGCGTGCGCACTGGGGGGCAAGAGGATGTCTGCAGATTTTTTCCAGCGAGGGGGAAACAATGTATTTCTATCAGGCGGGTAAACGAAACATATTACCCCGTAATAATGTTGCCCTCTCAGAATACACCACTTGAGTTTGAAATTATCACGTTCCTACATCCCTATTATAATAATGGATGGAAATTACTGTGACTGAAATGAAAGTTCCAAGCAACTACGGAGGAGGGGGTGCATTATTTCCTTTGTAATTGAACTACATTGAAAATTTCTTGTTATTAACACTCACATGCTTTATTCGTCAGTTATGCTGCCTCTATGTTGCTGCATTTAATATATAATAGACACACACACATACATATATAAAATAATTTGCCCACGCTACGAAGTCAGTATTTCTACTTAGTAAGGCAAGGACGTTTCACTGTGTTTGTGTCACTTCATTCATTTCATCAGTTTTTCATTCATCCTTGTTGTCGTACTTACCCGTAGAGGCACAAAAGCGAAGTAAAATAACTAAAATAGAAATAGATTTTCGGGTGGGATAAAATACAACCATCTAAAAATAGTAATGTACATGGACGTTCGCAGGATTTTTTTTAGGCAGGGGCAAGGAAGGTATTTTTTTCCAGGGGGGGGCAAAGAAGGCACATTTTCTCCAATAATAGTGTTGTTCCCTCAAAAAACATTGCTTAAATTTCAATGTTTCATATTCATGCAATAATTAACACACATTATTGCAGCTGAAATGAAATTATATGTGAAAAATATATAATTTTTGGTTGACTTTTATTTTCCAGGGGGGGCCACGCCCCCCCTTCCGGACGCCCATGGTAATGTAGTAATAGTAATAAAATAATAATAATGTCCTAGCACATCGTTTGGCATAATTTCACAGTTCAAACAGCACTTTTGATGGCTGAGTGGAGTTCCACTCTCCCCTCCATGTTCACGTAAGGTGACCAGGAAACTTGTTTTTGAGCAGGCCGTCGGAGGTGCCATAGCAATAGTTTATTATGGAATCCTACCGAGAAATCAATAGGTCTGGCAACACTGACGTTGGCCGCTCTGAAGGCTCCTTCCTCCTGTCTTTTTCCCCCACCCGCCAGCGCGATGGGGTCTGCGCAGGTTTCTTTCCTTGTGGTTCCACTATAGAGTAATTTATAATTTTAGTGTATTTCAAGCCTGTTGTAATTTTAAGTTTTGATATTTCAGGTTACCTGTCCTGGGGTAATTCTGTCTCAAACTGGAAGTGTATTTTTGAAAATGTACATGCTTGAATATACAGCCAAGACAATGCCATTGCCTCCAAATTTTCCTCTACTGTATCATCAGAAATTTGTTTTTGAAAAGGTAACATAAGTGTGTTTGTTTGTTTTGTGTGTGTGTGTGTGTGTGTTCACTCATAGTGCATGTTCACAGACACACAATATGTATAAGTGAATTTAGTCCTAAAGCTGGTACTATGAATTTTTCCTTGATTTTGCATTTCTGTGTTAGTTATTAATGTATAAATAAAATGTAATAAATACAGGGTGAGTCAAAAGGCAATTTATGTAGGGAAACAAGGGGCAACACTGTACCCCCCCCCCCCCGAGAATTAAGTTGAAACCTTTTTTAATCAACAGATTTCAATGTTTTTTGGAATGTAAAAGTGGTTCCAGCATTAGGAAAACACAAATAACAGAGATATTTGATCCCAAACAATGGCCCACAAAGTTAAAACCTGCAATTTCGGAGTATTTTCACAGCTTTTTGTTAGTAAAAACTGTTTGTATGTACACTAAAATAGCAAAAGATCACGCCGAAAATAACTATCAATACCAAACCTAACAATCCTAACCTAACTTCATAAAATTATAGCTGCTGTTGTGTTAAAATCATTTTGGGTGCTATATTCACTTGTGTGAAGCCTTTGGGCTGTTCTGCTTCACAGTAAAATAATGTTTTAATGTAACAGACAAACTTTACTTCACAATAACCAGTGCTCGAAAAATTTTCTTCAAAGCTAGGCACCAGGAAACCACCTACTAGGAAGTGTGCCAGCAGAAAAGTCGAAACTCCCATTTGATTAGCTGTAACTTGATGTTGAAGTTGATTCCCCATAAGGAATACATGGGATTCCGAAAATTCTTATTAGTCATATTTTTTACAGGTCATATCTAGCTTAATTATCAACTTTGAAAAATGCTTCGACCTGCCACATGTGGAGAAATTCATTCTGTCTTGTACCCCACATTTTTCTTCAGTGTCATTGCCCATTCCGATGATATTCAAATAAATGCACAAATGCCGGAGTATGTGTTAACAGATGTAAATCGAAATCGAACCAAGTTAAAAATTGCATTCGTAGCATGATGCAATCACAATAAAACAAAACGATATTGGGCCTGTAATGTTTACAGTTAAAGTACATGATCAATAACCACATTATCCACATCATCTGCTTGAATGCATGCCTGAATTTGAGGCTACGAGTTGCGTAAGACGTCTGCTAGTGTGGTGGGATTCGTTATCATTTCTTGGAGTTAGTTCAGGCTCTTAATTTTCTTAGCATACACGATGACCTTTACGTTAGTTCAGGCTCTTAATTTTCTTAGCATACACGATGGCCTTTACGTATTCTTACAACCAAAAAATCAAGGTGTGTTTGGTCTGGAGTCTGGGGTGGCAATTCACCTATGTAACCTGACTTTTGACTCACCCTGTAGAGGTCAGATAATTATGTAATTACATGTTCTTTTCTGATGGGCCTAAGGGAAATCGGTAGGGATGGAAAAGAGTATATAGAACTTGCTCAAGATAGGGAAAGATGGAAGGCCTGTGTTGCTGCAGCCATGAACCTTCGGATTTAAGAAGGCTAGGGAGTTAGTTAGAGTTAGAGTTATGTTCTTTTCTGTTAACATTTTTAGTTCAAATTGGGGAAAGGGGTATTTTGGACATAATTGAACTTAAAAACATAACATTTTCAAGTATATATATTGACATATTTTACTTCAGAAGCACATGTATTGACATATTTCTGCCATTTTCATATTAAATACACATATTTCCTGACATTTTTATATTTAATACACACATAATCACAATGGAAGATTTGGCATGGAACAGATAGCCTTGAAATTGTTCGCTCAACTTTTTTTTTATGTGGCAAGATCAATTGAAAATGCAGTGATGAAAAAGATGTGTATTAAGTTAGCGTGATCCTTTTTGGAATAAAACCCAGGGTGCAATACAATTTTAGCTATTAACAGGGTGTAAAGTGCAGGCAATAGTTCTGATGACTTGCAAACTGACTACACCAGAAGATATGTGCAAGTTTAAATATGCACCATTACTTGATGCAAAGCGAAAGGGTTGTCTAGTTAGTACAAAGTTCTGGTACATGATAGCAGGAGAAATAATAGAACGTAAATGTTGAATAGCTTTAGTACATATTTTTTAATTTTTAAGTACATATAGACATACATATTTTACTGTTGTTTTTTTTGTACATAATTATCCGGGCCGCTCTTTAATCAGGTATTAATATCAAGTGCTTCATCATAGCATAGTGTAACCATGCAGTTTAGTGATTCAGATCCCAGTCTAATTTATTTTTCAAGCTAATTACATCAGTGAGGATTAAGTGTGAATAGATGGAATGGATGAAAGGACACTGACAAATGAACACCCAAGCCTAGTTTGGGACTTGAACCGAGAACCATTGAAGCCGAGGTCATTAATAACTATTTAATAACTTTGCTACTAATGTAGCAACAGTGAACTTGTGAACACAGTGAAATGAATATTGAATGATTGATTGAGTTGGTTTTAAGTCCACTTTATGCACAGTAAGGCTAATCGGGACTGGACTTACAGTTTAAAGAGGGAGGCCTTCACCGGATATCGAACCTGGGACTCCTTGATTACAAGCTGATGATGCTACCACTAGGCCATCGGGGAGGCTCAAAGTAAATATTACTTTTGATTGCATGCTGTCATGGGTGCCAATAATGTGGGAACAGGAAGGCTCGTGTTCAAGAATTATTGAGAAAAATATGTATATCTTAAGATATTTTAACTGTCCCCCCATAATGCATGATACAGGGTGGTACACACAAAAGTAGCCTGAGTCCATAGTGTAGTGTATTCTAAATATGTAGAAATATACAGGGTGGCCCCAAAGAAGATAGCTGAAATACTGACTACTTTTGGTTATCTTTTTTGAGTCCCTGGGGGGACAGGGGGGAATTCCCCTCCACCAACCATCTTGTCCCGAAATTTCTCCCACCAAACTCTTCCGGGGGGGGGGGGGAGGTTTTGTTCTAACAACAAACATAAACAATTAGTTTGAGAGTCGAATATACTTCACTGGAATAATTTTGAAAACACACACATAGAAGGGACAACAAGGAGCCTCATCTCTAAGGACACTGAACCCAGCATAGAAATGAGTCCGATTTGTTATTTCTTCTCCATTTCACATTGCCTTTCGTCAGCTTCCGCAAAGTATATACATATATTGTCCTCCTCCGTAGTCGAGCAGGTTAAGGCGTTCACTCGTCTTGAGATCGTTCGCTGCGGGACGGCGTAGGTTCGAATCCGGCTCTGGTCGGAATTTATTCGGCCTACGTATAGGGCCGGTGGCAACCCACCATCGTGTGAGTGAGCGTAACCCGGTCGAGAAGACCTACAACAACGGCTGGGGGTTCGTCGGGCTGATCACCCGTCACCCCAATACTGGTCTAAGACCTCCACGCTATAACAGGTGACGGAGGAACAGTGTGGGAGGGAGACCAGCAGTCGGTAGGTAAGCCAAGGCCCTCCAAGGTGCTGTAGAGCTGTGGGTTATGTTATATATGTATATTAATTAAACACATAATGGCAATTAGATGAATTTTTGCCCCTTCTCCTTAGGCACGTAAACCATTGTTCATGTTCATAGCATTAGTATTACATTAAAATCTTCAATTTGCAATCTAATTTTAAATGGACAGTCGATATAATATATTGTATGTTTTATAATATAATTTGATTATTGACACGTAATTAATGGTTCCGTCTTTCTTCTTACACTGATGATGATTGTGTGTGTCTGTCTGCTTCCCCCCACCAATCTTTGGTGATTTTGCATACTGTGACTCACCATCATAGATCTTGCCTTCAGATCAAATCCACACACAATACAGAAACCGAAAACCAGACTACTTTCTCATGCACCATGATGTTTTTTTGTTTTTTTTACTGTTTGTACATTTATTAATTAACGTTAATTTATTACTTGTGACATTCTCTCTTTGTAACAGATATTCACCTCATGCTGTAACTTGGCTGAACTGCAGGAATACATGCAAGCTCTCACGGTTTTTATTGAACTGGTTCAGTGGAGTGACTATGGTATGGAAATAGTTTTGGCAATGTTTGAATCATCTGTATTTGATCTTCTCTACCCCAGCAATGATCAGAGAGGTATCATGGCAAACATAGAGGTTGATCTCCTTATGGAAGCAACGTTTGATTTTCCAGTGAGTACAAATTTTGTTTGTGTGGGAAAAAAAAATCTTTTACACTGAACCATCACTCTGTTAGGGCCACCTAATAATTAATGGATTGGTGTGCTGAGGCATGTGTATTAATTCTGAGCCTGTTCTCTCATCTACAAGGAATAGTCGGAAAAATAGTTTCCCTAAAGTGCGTGTCAAATCTCCTGCATATGGCCTTAAACAACTGAACAGCACCAGCGAATCACAGACGTGCGGAGTTGCCGTGCTCTCTTTGACAAGGTGTTTCGCTGAACCACAGTTTCTTTTCCATGTGAGATTTCAACATGGCACCGCTGCAGTGCGCTGCTATTGGATATCGCCATATGCAGGAGATTTGATGCACACTCTAGTCGGCCATCTGCAGAGAGTTTTCTTCTGGAGAAAGAACATGATATGAGCAGAAAGAGGCATCATTACACTATTTTTCCACATAATCCCCAGCGACATTCAGGCAACTTGTACTGCTTCACAAGTCTTCAGAACAGGGGAAAAAGCAGAAAAGTCCCTGGGTGCAAGGTCAAGACTGTAGTGTGGGTTGTTCAGCCACTCCCAACTGATTGTGACAAGTATGTTGACCGTAGCTGCCACCATGTGGGGTGTTGCATTGTCGCCCAAGAGGAGGATGGCTGATGTCAGAAGGCTGATTACAAATTTCCGTATCTGAAGACCCACGTACCCTTTCGTACAAAAAGTGTAAATTGTTTATAAGCATTCTTTTCCTGACTACAGGAATTCAAACCATTGTAAACTTATTCTACTACAGTACATTGTGCTTGCTACTAGTTAGTTCATTGGCGTGTCTTTGGAAATATTTTTATGGAGATGAAAATTGTTTAAAATGTGTGAGGAACAATGGAATGAGATAAAGTTTACTTTCAGAAAATCACTCTGCAGACGAATGCCCCTTCGCCGGGCCCCCGTGGCATAGTGGTTAGCACATCGCGCTACGATGCCAGGAGTCCCGGGTTCGAATCCCAGCCTGGGCATGAATGTTTGTGAGTGTCCATTCATCAACATCATCACTCATCCCTATCTTCGCAAATAAGCCAAAAGTGGCACAAAAAGCGAAGTTTAACAAAGCAAATCAATCAATCAATCAACGAATGCCCCTTGGTGTAAGGACAGTACATGTTTTGTAAACAAGTTACAAGTCGATTCGAAGATATAAAGCTGCATTAGGAGGGTATATGACTGACCTTCTTTCATTTTGAATTTTTCAAATGGAATTTTCCGAAACTAAATACTGCTACAATTCATCGTCTTGTTTTCGGGACGCGACATGACAGACCAATTTGGGGGGTACAATGTACTCCTGTACCTCACCGATTATTTTTTTAAACTTTTTCTGCGGGTGTTCGTAAAACTGTACCTAAACCTATGTAAATAGAGATGGTACTGAGACAAGAATAGTCTCAAATTTGGAGACGAGACTGAAATAAATCTGCAATGCCAAAACGAGACGATCTTGTTCGAAACTTTGGCATCACATATGAATAATTTACTTAAAACAAATTTAAATTACTAAGGGTCTTATTCAGACATACCAAGCGTATATCTTGTTCATATTTCAAATAAGTCGTTTATTTTGTTTATTGTAATTGCAAAGTTAATCCATTTGACAATTGCGAGTCTGTGCTGCCCGGTTTCATCAATTCAGGACAAAATTCTCTATTTTGATGGTTCGCAGCATTGAACAAAATGTAAAGCAGAAAAACGTTATTAAGAAATGTTTTTGCTTTAATGAGTAATGACATATATACGTTGTGAAAGTTTGAGTGGTGATACATTTGTCTCATCTCGATATCATTCCTAGTTGAAATTGATCAGCGATATTTCCAAGACATTATCAGAATGGGGAGGCTTTACCTATGACTTAGGTATGCTTAGAATTGGATAAAAATTGCTTACAATTTAACACAACACCATTTTAAATTAAATTCTAAAGTCAAACTGTAAGAATATGACATTAGACAGTTGAATGCACAAAATAAATGAGACTCACTGCAGGTTCGATGATTTGCCAGTTGGCTTGTCAAGGATCCTGTAATGCTTATAACTTGATCCACTTTGTTGCAAATTTTTCTGCATGGAAACAATGCACTGGGAGTCTATTGAAATGAAGAGCAGGTTTAAAACTTCTAAATGATTTCTCTAATCTGTAACGGTAAGGTTCATGGCGCTGAACCCGCATTCACATTCAGCTGCAGATATTGGTACAATTTGGACTGGATTCACGAGGTCTTTGAGTGAGGTGGGAATGTGTATTGAAATTTCTTTGCAGATGCGAAAATCTTCGACTGCTAACGCGTACATTCTTTCGCTTACATTAAAGTTCACCTTTTCATATAAACGAGGAATTAACATGTCACCATAAAACACACGTATGTATCTTCATTTAATGCGACTACATGTGGAAAGAAACCTAACTTTTCAAACCGGCTCTTCATATTGTCCACCAACGATTGAAAAAAAAATCTTTCGAGGGTATGGTTTTCCACTAACTTTGCTTGCTCTGGAGATCTGAAGGATTTCGGTTTTGCATATGCAATGATAGTACTTTCAGTGTTTGAGGAGCATCATAAGGTACAGCTAATTACATTACAAATAATTACTATGTCGAATGTTTTACAAATAACAAATACTTCAAAATTAGATCTCTTGCGAGTTGATCGGGAATCATCTCGATTCATTATTTTTTTAAAAAGACAACATAACGCTATAGCTGTCAACAAGCGTTCGAAAAGTGCTGTTAACATACGTCAAAGACAGGGCACAGTTTTCGTATTTGATAGAAAAGTACTTGTAAAACACCTTCTAGAAGTATGAGAAAATACCGAATACAAGGCTTCTAAAAGGCACTGTATACTGTACATATCTGCCATAAATTAGTTTAATGATATTTTATACATAGCTATGGGGCTCTAAAATGAACTGAACTGAAGTGGAATTCTGTAAGTACGATATATTTAAAAATATGATTTTCATATTCAGTGGGTGGAAAATAATTATTCCTGATTTGGAATGAATCAAGTTAGAGGTGGGGAAATTCTCTTCATCCCCTTTAAATCGCAACCTGCGTTAAAATGAATAGATGTAGCTTTGCTCGCAATTTTTACATTACAATCTCCTGATTTTCCATCCCATTAAATTCAAAATGAGTTCAGAACAAGCTCCAGAATTATATGTTTTGGAATTGCTATCTGGTTGAAACTTTTTTTTATAGTCATAAATTGTAAAAAATAAACAATAATAAAAATAATAAATAAAAATTATGTAGGCAAATTTTGCATTAAAAACTCGATATTCGTGAAATGGCATTTCCCATGCCCCACATTTTACCTAGTTATACGTATATGTGTGAAGTACATACACAATATGTAATATCAAAGGTTGAATTTTTGTACACCCCCAAATGAAAAATGTTCCTGCGCTGCTGCTCATAGTCATGTTTAATGTAAAGAAGTAGAAATTCTATTAAGAAATACATAAAAGAAACTATTTCAGTGAAACATAACATAGCTGTTCTTGCTTACATAGAGTATGTTTTAAATACCCTTATTTTCCTGTAGTTTACGGTTATTACAAGCATAAGAAAACAGTTTTTTGTTGTGACGTTTCAGGAGAACACACGCTCCCTTCATCAGGCATTTATTTCCATTTTGACTAAAGATACAGTTATAACAATGGTTAGCAATTTTTTAAACAAAAATAATCCCTTATATAATGGATGTTGTCAATGTTACATTGTTGTAATATAGCAACTTAACTGTGAAAAGAAGCAGTCTGTTTTATTTTTATTTCAGATAAAAAAAATTTGATCACATTACTTTTTATTTAAAATTATGAATCCCAAATATCATCAGGTAATTCAAATTCATCATTGTTTTCACAAAGTCTCTCGATGTTTTCTGTTACATTAAATTTTAAAGATGGTGGCTTACTCCATTTGTGAAAAAGAAAACTCCATACTGGATCTATGTTACCATTTTCATTATTTAATTTATTCCAGTGTTCTTCTGCAATGAACAAAGCTTCCCAGACATTCAACTCTGTTTCCCGTCAATCTTTTAAAAACCCTTCTCTTTTTAATCAAATGCTTCTCTTCGATGATGTGAGCTGACAAACCTGTTCTTGGGTTTATATTTATAATGTCCAAATCGTGTTCGTGCCATCTTATTGCCATTTTCCTTGCTGTTTGTCCTACATAATCCTTTGAACATGAACAACTTATATTATATATTCCTGTGGTTTCCACATCTGGTAGAGAGTTTCTCATTTTGAATTCATTAAATGTTGTTGTTGTTGATTTAGTTTATTTTACTTCGCGTTTTGTGCCTCTTGGCTAATTTGCAAAGATGGGAATGAGTGATGAAATGATGAAATTGATAAATGGACATTTACAAACAACCAAGCCCGACTGGGATTCGAACCCGGGAGTCATTAAATGTACATTCCAAATTTCTTGGTGATCTAAAAACAATTTTGAAATTAAATCTTGTACAAATTTTTGCAATTTTATGTGAGAATCCCTTGTGGAATGGAATGCACACAAATAAAACAGATTGCTTCTTTTCACAGTTAAGTTGCTATATTACAACAATATAACATTGATAACATCCATTTTTGTTTAAAAAACTGCTAACCATTGTTATAACTGTATCTTTAGTCAAAATGAAAATAAATGTCTGATGAAGGGAGCATGTGTTCTCCTGAAACGTCATAACGAAAAACTGTTTTCTTATGCTTGTAATAACTGTAAACTACAGGAAAATAAATCTACAATGCAAGCAATGCGTAAAAGAGCATACAAGAAAACTATTTAAATACCCTGTTCACATTTTTGTTAAATAGATATACAATATTCCATGTAATCTGTTATTAGTTATATGCTCTTCATTGTTATTTAATTATCTTCTATCTCTCTTTCAGGGCATTCTGTCTCCAAAAATTGAGACTGCCACTCGAACTGTAATTGAAGAAATAGTAAACCCTGTGGTAGATGTTGCAGCAGGCCATAAGCCAGATTTTAACCCTAAAGTTATTGTTTCTAAGGTAACTGACTACTTATACATATAAATTAATGATGAACTTTCCTCTCTCTATCCATATTTTTCACACTTGTACTAGCACACGTATTTCAAGAAAGTTGATGAAAAAATCACCTCCTCACAATTCTGTGTTTGTTTTCACATAAGAACTGTACATAAAATACTTTTGTTTTAACTTTTTCGGTGTGTATGCACAGAAATAAAATATCAAAGCCAACATAGCATTTTGGGCCTTTTTTGAAAATTAATTACTCTGTTACTGTGTACTGTACAAACCTGAAATTTTGTGTACAAATACAAAATACTACAGTTCACAAAATAACGTACAAAATATTACGTAATTTTTTTCAAGCATCAGTGTTGCCAACACAAAAATATTCAAAAATATCAAAAATATTTTTGTTTGTTCATTCTCCTCATTACTCTGTTACTATGTACCCTACAGACCTAAAATTTTGTGTACAAATACAAAACATTGCTGTCTAAAATGTAACCTACAAAAACTATGAAATTTACCTCAAGCGTCAGTGTTGCCATTCACCCAAAATTCAAAAGTTTCTATTTTTTCTTTATTCTCTTTCTGTATCGTATAGACCTAAAATTTAGTGTACAAATACAAACTACTACACATTACAATATAACTTGCAAAGCTATATGTAATTTTCTTCAGGCATCAGAGTATTAAAAAATCTCTAACAACATTCTGTGAATATTCTCTATTTTTCTAAATATTCAGTGAATGGCATCATTTTCTTCAGTTCAGACACAGAATCGTTCACAACCTCCTCCAGACAATGCTGAATATCATCTTGGGAGTGTATCTGCTGGGAACAACCTGGAGCAACTTTGTCAACCATTGTGCGAAGTGAGAAAAGACACAGCACACTTGCCACATGGACTAGCAGAAAAGAAACATATTTATTTAAGTTGGTTTTTTAAGTCCATAGTAAAACTAATTGGGACTGGACCTACAGTTCAAAGTGGGATCCGAACAACTATGTGCCCCCACCGGGTATCAAACCTGGAACCCCTTGATTACAAGGCAACGATGCTACCACTGCGCCATTGGGGAGGCCCCAGAAGAAACATATGAAACAGCATTTGTGCACAGTGGAAGAATATGTTCACTGCGCCGAAAGGGTGTATTTATGGTGCAGCATTATAAAAAACACTTAAATTGTCATAAACGTCTCCCACAGTAAGGTATGTAATTTATTTGTAATAGATACATAGTATGTTTAATAACAAGCCTTAATAATTGTTTTGTACATTTCTTTCCAGTCTCCATATAGATTGAAACGTAATATGGTTGATATTAGACAGAAGATTGCCGAGGCCCAAAAGAGACCAGCATGCCCATGTAATAAGCCAAGAAGCGTCGGAATGACAAGGCACTGGAGAGAGAGAAGGCCTCCATTTGTAGTGCGTCATGTTGATGACAATAACCTGTACAAACCTTCTCCTACGATACGGAGAAGACCATTTTTATCAAGGAGTACAAGCAGCTTTGATATGTTTGGCACACCTTTTTTGTCCTCAACTACAGGAAAAGTTTATCGTCCGCATTCGTATAATGAGCTCATAGCCTCGTGTCCAGAACATTGCACTAAGAAGACGAGGAATGTATCACCAGGTATTATGTTGGATTATTTAATTATTACTTACGTGAAATTTAGAAGATTTCGCACTTCCGCATTGCACAATTTAATGGTTCAATCCTATTAATTTCGAAGATCCACTGTCTTCATTCACAAAAGGGTACGGTGTTTGAAGCAGAGATGGTAGGTTTTTATCATAGATTTATCACATGTACAATGGACTATTTTTAATTCAAGCTTGGATATACCGCTCGCAATTCCAACTGGCGGCTGGGAAACAACGAATCAGTGAACAGTTGAATTCTCTTGGACTGACATTGGGCATTTTCGAGTCGCAAGGCACCGAACGTTCCTGGCAGGATGAAACAAATGAGTGTCAGATACACAGCATGTTGCCAAACGTACTGTAAAACACGACAAAGGGAGAGTTGATGAGCGCTGTTACTGGATAAAAGTTGTACAATGGTACACAAAACACCCATACACTACAAAGAAGCTATAGAAAAAAAACAACTGACAAAAACAGACGTATGCTTGGCAATTTTGCAACTGACGTTGTTGACACTCATTGGGGCACCCCCCCCCCCCCCACCAAAGGCGACTGGTACTGTAGCAAAAAGTAGGTCAGCCGCCAGTTGTGTCTGCGATCAGTATAATTCAAAAATATTTTTATTTTCCTTGAAATTCCTGTTGAAACCAATGTTAAAAATTCAAGTGTAATTCAAATTTTCAAACCATTTGTTGGATATATCCAGCCTCCCCAGTGTCATAGCGGTAACATCACTGCATTGTAATCAAGTGGTTTTGCGTTCGATACACGGTGGAGGCACATAGTGGTTTGGATCCCACTTTAAACTGTAGGTCCAGTCCCGATTAGCCTTACTGTGCATAAAGTGTATTTAAAACTCCAATTCAATCAATCAATACGAACACTATGTGTATAGGGCAATATTGATACATCGATATAGGCTCAAATCTCTTATAAAGTGATTGTCGTAAATTGTTTGGGTGTTTAAAATCTCAGCTATAGTATTTCATTACACAAATGTTTGTCTTTCAAGACAGATATGGAGCATATGCTGCTGAAGACTACACAGGCACTCCCTGTTCAGTGTGCCACTTGTATCGGTCATATTTTGGGAAGGATTACAAGGAACATGAGAAATGTCACCATTTGCCATCAAAAATACCTCATAAATCTGTTTGTGTAAGTATCCATATTTGTATGTGCTAATTGTGTGAATTTTCCTTTTGACCTTGCAAGACAAGTTATTTGTAGCTGTATTGTAAAATATTATACAGGGTGTCCCAAAAGTGTATTATCAGTGATTTCCTTAATTTTGTGATAACCTTGCATAGAGAATCAGGCACACTTGTCAACAAATTGATCCTGCCATCATCAACTCGGTGTTAATCAATTCATCTGTGTGTTATGAGTAATGATTGCCTTTTTGAACAGCTTCTCTAAGACTAACTATGGATTGGGAGTTTTGGGCCATCCTGTAATTTATTAAATATTGGGTGTAGGACAGAACTGTAAGGGGGCCAAAGCTTAGTGTGGTAGCTCGGTGGTAGGGCATTGGCATGGATATTTTCAAGTAATGAAAAACTAAAAGTGTTCCTATGTTTTGTTGTTTTCCAGTTGGTATTGTCAGAGAAAATTCATGACTGCTTCTCCACTCCCCCCCTTTTTTTATCTATGTCGCCATACCAGCAAAGATAAGATGGTAACTACCAGAACATGGTGCTCGCTAGATTTTAACTGAATGATTTCCATTTTAACTATTAGATTTGTGAATTCATTATTAACTTTCCATGATTTTATTTCAGTTTTTCTCTTGGCCTTTCAGGTGTGTGAAAGTGGCATACCGACAACACCTGGAACATTCTTTAATGAAGGTACGTGTTGTAGTGGATACTTACTATTTGCACTTGTCATCAATCATCTATATATTACCTGTGAAATGGTAACATATAGGCATCCGACTATATTACCCATCAATACATTTGAGATGGATATCAAACTGTTGAAAAATTATGATCATGTAAACAAAATGTGTATTTTTAATCATAGGAAATGTATGGTGTAATTCAATTCCGGGCTTCTGGGTCAATTGTAAACATATTAGCCATACAAGCAATGGATTTGTGTACTGACTGTTACAGAAATATCTTACAAAATGAAAACAATTATTCTCTATGAGGAAATTCATTTAGAATGTGATTTTTTTTCCATGATCCTGCAGCTTCTCGTCCTAAATCTGCACCAGCTGGAACAAGTAGCTGTACTTGCAGTGAAACTTTCAAGTAAGTAATTCAGTTCATATTTTATTAATAATAATTTATTTAGATACAAACTCTTTATATGCCAATGATATACAATGAATGAGGATTCGTCACGGTAACCCAGGGTGGCTACTCACTGCGAGAATTCCGGGAATTATGCGTGAATTCTGCTGGAATTTTACTCCGTAGATGTGAAAAATTGCAACTTTTATTAATGCAAATCCCATTGAATGTGTACATATTTATAAATGCTCTGGGGGTATCTTTTTCACAGTTTAGCTTCTGTGTTTATCAAGGAAGTAAAAGAAACCTGCAGTGGAAAAGAAAGCACTCCGTATACTTCGTTAACGTTCCTCACATAACAATCTCTCTCTGAGAGACCTTTTTCGAGAATTTAAGCTACAAGTTCCTTTATGATGGAAATTGGACTGAGTTTAGCGTCAATTAATTGTCTGTGTGGATACGTTGAAATCACAATGACCCTTTATATTGTACATGTATTATTGTGTATGGGGGAGGGGCAGTAATAAGTAATGTTGAAATAGAGGAAATTCTTATTTGTAGCCTTGAATTTTAGGAAAGCTCGCCTTAAAAACCGGAAATTATACTTGAATTTTATCAGGGTTTTAAAGTAGCCACACTGTAACCACACGTCACCTCGTATGCCTGGAAATCCTCTCCAGATGGGAACTTTTCAAGCGCGCCCTTTTGAAACTAGCCACGATGAGCAGAAAAATAGTAGCTAGAGAACTAATTGTCAGAGAGGGATGGTTTTTGAATAACAGGGGTTTAGTGAAAGTGAAATATATGCATTGTACCACCCAATAATGAAAGTCGAAGGGAGAAGAAAAAGAAAATTGATTTAATTTAAAAAAATATATATGCGCCACATCACTGTGGCCACCACAATAGAGCAAAGTGAATAGAGGAGTAGTATGTAACAGTTTTACATTCCTACAACCATGCAAAGTTCTCCTTGATTAATGTATGTAAGCAGGTGACAGAAGTAGGTTTTCTATTAATAAAAAAACTGTGTATTTACACATTTATTGTACAGAGTCAGGGTACAGAACTGGACATGGACAAAGAGAGACAACCTTTTTTTCTTCTTCCCAATCGTATTGAAGGGTATGAAGTGACATAAATCCACCACTCAAGATAGTGCTGTTGCTGATTCTTGTAAGAAGGGAGTGGACACCCCACTGAACCTGTCTGTGGTAAATTTCCTTTGATTTTGTACAAAAATTTCCAATCGTTTTGATTTATGAACCTGAGGCACTAATATGGGGCAACACTGCAAACATAGCCGAAACTTATTTTCCTCCCGTCACCCATCTTTGAACAAATAGGGAAGTAATGGTTCATGGGGGAAAGGTTTCTTTATATCATTATCTGCCAGTTTATTTGAAGTGTATATTGATAAAAAATGTGCACTCTGTTAAATTTGATTTGCTTTCTTTTACTTCGCTTCTTGTGCCACTTTTGGCTAATTTACGAAGATGGGGGTGAGTAATGATATGATGAAATTCATGGACACTCACAAACATCCATGCCCAGACCAGGATTCGAACCCAGGACCCCTGGCATCATAGCGTGATGTGCTAACTAGTGCACCACAGGGGCCGGCACACTGGTGCATGACATTCGTCATACCATCTCTCCTGTCAAGAAGAGGCCATTTTAACCCAGCTTTGCATTGGATGCAGTCATCTCACACACTGTCATTTGCTGTAAGGGCTGGACCCTCCGTTGTGTCATGCATATAATGTTGCTTTAAGCATTCTACACATCCTTATTAAATGCACCAATTTCAATATCCTCAAACAAACTTTCCATTTTTATCTTCCAAACGCCTTGTCATCCATGTTGTGAAAAAATGACATTGTTTTAAGTAATGTTTTTAGCTTATTGAGAAGCCCATGCCTTTTACACTGTCACTGAGGAAATTTGTAATTTTTCCTTGCCTTTTAAATGTGTTGTGTTTGGACTGTGCAGGTCCCTTTACAGCCCTGCACTTTTAACCTTTCTCAAAGGGCTTTTCACACCCCTCTTTTAACTTTCAGGTTAGGATTTTAGATAAGGGGATTTTTCCTCGTATACTTTGAAGGGTGCAAAAATGCATATGTGCAGAAGCACCCAAAAAATTTTCAACTCATTCATTTATTCAGACCAATATGCGCATATTGGCCAAAAATAATTGATAAAGATTCTAAAGTAACATTAATTTTCACACAACAGTCGTTTTCCTGTTAAAGAAGCAAAAAGTGCCATGAAAGGTTCTGGTTCAAAGAGTCCGGTGAGGAAAAAAAGCCCTGTTCGTTCGAAACAGAAGAAAGGCTCTAAAAAGAAGATAGTCACTAAATCTCCTCCAGTTAAGAAGAAACCTAAAGATTTGGCAAACAAAGTGCAAAGTAAAGGGTAAGTTCCGTGAGCTGCTTCTCTTGATATGTGGCGAGTTTATTCGATCTTTATGGGCTAGGCGGTAGTTTGCTCAAAATGTATTGTTTGCTTGTTAAAATGAGTCATTTTTGATTGTTATATTAGAAGCTTTTAGAAACCATGTTTATCTTGAAAGGGGGGGGGGGGATTCCAAAGGCAAGAAGAGATCTACACTATGTCTTGGGAAATAGTGGAGCAAGGCCATGCATAATGGTAGAGAAGAGGAGAAAGCAAGTGAGCAAAGTAAAGCAGTGCATGCTTCTGCAAATGGCTGCTATCTGCAGCTGCGTTTTCCCCTCTCACATGTTTATTGGTCGAGCCCATAGGTGCCGACTCCATGAAGCTTGGAGGGGGGGGGGTTGAGCCCCCCTCCCCCCAATATTATCGATGTGGGGCAGAGCCCCAAAATAATTTTGCTTAAGAGAATCTACTGTATTATTTTGCTTATCTTGTAAAGTTTACTCTGAATTATGCCACATGAACTTAACTTTAAATACACATTTGAAGTATTTTGCTATTATGATTGACGAAACTTTTGACATATCCATCCATGAACAATTGACATTTTGCATTCGAAAATTTTAATATTTTTGAGGAATTCATGGGCCTTTACGAGATTCCGAACACTGAGGCCAAAATTTAAAAAAGGGAGTGAGTGAGTCATTCATTAATTTATTTCAGTGATCAGAGCCCCCCAAAATAATTTTGACAAGTCGGCGCCCCTGGTCGAGCCCTCTCGATTCCTAATAGCACAGTGGACTTGCTTTCATTCGTTTGCTCCAGAAATTCCTGGGACAGAGTATAGACAGACTGTGGTACAGTGGTGGACATTTCTGGGTTGTAACGATTCTATTGAAAGTCAGTTGTATCCTTACAACCCAGAAGTGTCCATGACTGTACGACATGCATATAAAAGCAATGGCCAGATTGCCTTTTTATCTTGAGAGCAGGTGTAATCGCTTCAGAAATGGACACAATGAGATATTGGAGAAATTCCTCGAGTGTTGAGTAACATCTTTAAACAGTACATTTTACATCATCACAACGATGTTCCAGATGAGAACCACAGGAACGTAACTCCAAAAATGTAGTTTACAGTTTTGTTTAAGATATTACCTCTGAACAGCTCTATCTGGTGTGAGATCAACATATATCCACTTCTAACCCTTAGCAGCAAGTTGGAGTCGCATATCTCCAATTAAGACTTGGCTGGATCTTTGGGCGATGCCAGGGTCGTTGTTTTCAAACTTTCCTCTCTTTTTGAAGAACTACTATGATATTCCAAAGTCTGAAAAATTACATGTGCTTGGAATTCATTATAGAGCAGTGATTCTGAACCTTTTTCAGTCTGGGACCCACCTTACAGGATATTACATTTCATAGGACACATTTCATGGCACCCATAAGCATGGGTGCAAGCAGAATTACTTGTGGTGTGCACCCAGTTTATAATAATATTTTTGCCAATATCTAGTACTTTAAGAAGCTCTATTTTATGCTTGCTTAAACAAATTTCACGTACTTCATTCTAGAAAAGTAAATATGTAATTTAAAAGACCAATTTACGCTTGTCTAACATCTAACTAAACACACATGAAGAAATTGAAAACAGTTTTTTTTTTTACTCACCGAACTTATGTGACTAATGCACATGGTAGAGCGAGCGCCAACAGAAATGTAGAGTTTAGACTATGTACAACACATTTTTTTCAATTGTTAAGAAAATATATGTATCTTGGTAATTTAAATGTAATAGGTTTTTAAGATATTTTAAATAGATTTTTGAACCTGACTTCGCAACCCACCAAACGCCCTCTTGGGGACTTGGCAGTGGGTCACGCCCCATAGATTGAGAATGCTCTACAGCATTCACATAAATCTTCGTGGGGTGGCACTTGCCCTCTAACATTTCTGGAATGGTGAAATTGTAGAGATATTTTATACCACAAAATATTATTTTCTGTGACTTACAGACCGTAAGTTACAGCAAGTATTATTATTATTATTATTATTTGAAATAGGTTTACATTTAAGCTTACAGTCTATTTTACACCGATTATCTAACTATAAAAAACAGCTTTTTGTCCTACATGAATTACTGTTAAGTATACAGTGATGCAAATTGTATATAGATATACAAAGTTTGGAAATTACAAATGTATGTAATTTTAAAAGAGTATAAGTAGTAGTAGTAGTAATAGTAATGCAATTATAATAATAACAAAAATAAAAACAATAGTAGCAGAATAAATAGCAATAATAATAATAATAAAAATAAAAGTTTCTGTGACTGCCCCCCCTCCCCATGAGAAAAAATCCTGCGGGCACCCTTGCTTGGGACCAAAGGACATGACACATTCCGGCATCATCACAATGTTCTCACGTGATTCATACAGCAGTCTGTGTTTGTCAGTTGTGCAATGTTCATAATGAACAGACCACTAGGTGAATTTGATTTGATTTGATTTAGTTTTATTTTACTTCGCGTTTTGTGCCTCTTGGCTAATTTGCGAATATGGGGATGAGTGATGAAATGATGAAATTGATGAATGGGCATTCACAAACAACCAAGCCCGACCGGGATTCGAACCCGGGACCCTTGGCATCGCAGCGTGATGTGCTAACCACTCGGTCACAGGGTCGGGCCACTAGGTGTATTTTTCATGACATTGTTGAATACTGGCTCTACAACCAGGGCTCGAAAAGTCCCGGTCACCTGATCGCCATGGCGACTGTGATGTTTTGCTGTAATATTGCCATATTTTCATTAGCCATTGTTTTTCTTTTCCTGGTGCCTGATTTTCAGAGCTGGTGACTGGCTCTGAAGAAGATTTTTCGAGCACTGTCTACAACTAAAATAATTTTATTCCCCCTTTTCTCAACTTTTTTTGTGGGTGGATGAGTTCTGAATCAAGTTAGATATTTCAAATTTCAGCTATATGGGAACTTATTTCTCATACAAGATCATTATGCAGATAAAGTTGACTAGGTAGTGTTGGAAACTTGAAGTATTCCTAGCTTGTCCAGCTGGGTATGGGCAAATTGCCTAACTGGTCTTTTTCTACAGGGCTAGTTTGCTACTTGATTCATTCCTGGCAACAAAAGCTGGCAATCTAGATATTACTTTATCAGACAACATGTCTGAATCATAGTTCTCCTTTCTTGAAACTTGCAGTTGTGTAAAATGACCTAATGCATATTACTATTATTTACATGCGCAAAAGCAGTAGGGATAGAGTAATATTACAAACTAACAATAATAAATCAAATAAATTCAACTACGCCTAATTGAGCTTGACACCCAAGCCAATGCTATCATTCAGTAGTTAGTTTATAATTAATATTAGCGATGGGGGGGATATAGAATTTAATGATACCGATAATTGACATTCTACTGATCCGGTATAGAATTACAAATGTCTAGTGTATACCCTGAATGGTTTAATCACTTCAGTAATTTATATATGTAACCATTCGACCGTTATACTGGAGTTTTTGTCTTAGAAATGATCTGTATATTGATATATGAGGGGATATCACAAAGTAACTGAATAATTTTTTTACAGCCAAAATGAAAATGTATTCACTAAAACTGAAATATACATTAGGAAGTACATGTATTTTGCCACCTTTCCACGAGATGGCAGGTGTGTGCACCTCGCGCATGCCAAGAGGCAGTTGTTTCAAAATGGCAGCTACGTTTGAGATGTTCGACACAGTTGAGCTGCGGAGTGTGAGTTTCTGTGGTCAAAGGGACAGATACCACCTGAAATCTATTGTGAGTTGTGTGCAGTGTATGGTGACACGTGCATGACATTCACAAATGTCTGTAACTGGTGTGCAAACTTCAACGCAGGGCATGTAAATGTCTTCGATGAACCCCGTTCTGGACGGCCTCGCACATGTTGATGCTGTGGAGGCATTGATTCAGGACTGGTGGTCAACAATCCAAACAACAGCAGATGCAGTGGGCATTTCATATGGCAGTGCATACACCATCATCCATGAAGAACTTGGGTGTAATTCTTGCTGATTTTGGGGTAAAAGGAGTAACCGTAAATGCTGCTGCATATTGTGCCACTCTGGATCGTCGCACCGTAAACATCCAACAAAATCTCGAGAGGAGGTCATCATTCTCCGTGACAATGCTTGTCCCCATGTGGCTGCATCAGTGACGCAAAAAGTCAATTCCTGGCATTGGGAAATTCTCAAGCATCCAACATACAGTCCAGACCTGGCCCCATCAGACTTTCACCTGTTCGGCCCACCGAAGGAACACCTTGCCGGCAAACAATTCAGCTGCGACATAGAAGTTGTGGCAGCCGTGCGTCGTTGGTTACGTGTCCAGCCGAACGATTTCTACCGCATGGGCATCGAAAAATTCATGTCCCGGTGGGACAAATGTATAAATGTGTATGGATGTTATGTGGAAAAGCAGAGTAATGGTCAACCTTCAAAATGTATATTTTAAGTTTTTGTGAATACATTTCCGTTTGGCTGTAAAAAATTTACTCAGTTACTTTTTGATATCCCCTCGTATTTATTTTATGCAATTAGGGAATATGAATTATAATTTTATATTCATAAGAACAATAACAAAATGCTGATTATTTATCAAAATATTGGATTGGTAAAAATTATCAGCAATTTTGCTGTTACTTTGCTCATATTGGTTGATAGTGATTGAGCACCAATTTATTTGCCCCATCCGTAATTATTTGAGTTGAGTTATTGTTTTCAGTTCACTTTCTGTACGGATAGGTTAACCGGGAAGGGACCTGCAATGTAAAGTGTGATCCGAACCACTATGGGCCTCCACTCGGTATAAAAAACAGGACAGCTTGATTATAGGCGACAAAGTTACCACTATTCCATGAAGGAGGCCCTATTATTATTATTATTATTATTATTATTATTATTATTATTATTATTGTTATTATTATTATTATTATTATTATTATTATTATCTGTATCTACTGTTATACCCTGACATAGCTTGAAGTTAGGTTTCTTTCTCTGATGAGTTGAGCTAATAAAGTTTGTATCCTGAATTAAATTATTATTTTTTTGTTAACATTCTAAAACTGTTTTGTTAACTCTCCTTAGTCGACCAGATGACAAGTCAAAAATAGAACGATGCTGCCCAAAATGTGGTTGTACTCCTTGTGGTTGTGTTAAAGTTTCCAAAACTTCTAAGCAATTTGAGGTTTCACCAGTGGCAAAGAGAAAGGATTCCAATCTCCGGAAACAACCTACAGGATCAACTTTTGAGTATCCCAGGCAAAGAGTATAAGTAGTAGTAGTAGTAATAGTAATTCAATAATAATAATAACAAAAATAAAAACAATAGTAGCAGAATTAATAGCAATAATAATAATAAAAATAAAAGTTTCTGTGACTGCCCCTCCTCCCCATGAGAAAAAATCCTGCGGGCACCCTTGCTTGGGACCAAAGGACATGACACATTCCGGCATCATCACAATGTCCTTACGTGATTCATACAGCAGTCTGTATTTGCCAGTTGTGCAATGTTCATAATGAACAGACCACTGGGTGTATTTTTCATGACATTGTTGAATACTGGCTCTACAACCAGGGCTCGAAAAGTCCCGGTCACCTGATCGCCATGGCGACTGTGATGTTTTGCTGTAATATTGCCATATTTTCATTAGCCATTGTTTTTCTTTTCCTGGTGCCTGATTTTCAGAGCTGGCGACTGGCTCTGAAGAAGATTTTTCGAGCACTGTCTACAACTAAAATAATTTTATTCCCCCTTTTCTCAACTTTTTTTGTGTGTGGATGAGTTCTGGATCAAGTTAGATATTTCAAATTTCAGCTATATGGGAACTTATTTCTCATACAAGATCATTATGCAGATAAAGTTGACTAGGTAGTGTTGGAAACTTGAAGTATTTCTAGCTTGTCCAGCTGGGTATGGGCAAATTGCCTAACTCGTCTTTTTCTACAGGGCTAGTTTGCTACTTGATTCATTCCTGGCAAAAAAAGCTGGCAATCTAGATATTACTTTATCAGACAACATGTCTGAATCATAGTTCTCCTTTCTTGAAACTTGCAGTTGTGTAAAACGACCTAATTCATATTACTATTATTTACATGCACAAAAGCAGTAGGGATAGAGTAATATTACAAACTAACAATAATAAATCAAGTAAATTCAACTATGCCTAATTGAGCTTGAAACCCGAGCCAATGCTATCATTCAGTAGTTAGTTTATAATTAATATTAGCGATGGAGGGATATTGAATTTACTGATACCGATAATTGACATTCTACTGATCCGGTATAGAATTACAAATGTCTCGTGTATACCCTGAATGGTTTAATCACTTCAGTAATTTATATATGTAACCATTCGACCGTTAAAATTGAGTTTTTGTCTTAGAAAAAATGATCTGTATATTGATATACGAGGGGATATCACAAAGTAACTGAATCATTTTTTTACAGCCAAAACGGAAATGTATTCACTAAAACTGAAATATACATTTGGAAGTACATGTATTTCGCCACCTTTCTACGAGATGGCAGGTGTGTGCACCTCGCGCATGCCAAGAGGCAGTTGGTTCAAAATGGCAGCTACGTTTGAGACGTTCGTCACAGTGAGCTGCGGAGTGTGATCCGGTTTCTGTGGTCAAAGGGACAGAAACCATCTGAAATCTATCGTGAGTTGTGTGCAGTGTATGGTGACATGTGCATGACATTCACAAATGTCTGTAACTGGTGTGCAAAGTTCAATGCAGGGCATGTAAATGTCTTCGATGAACCCCGTTCTGGACGGCCTCGCACATCCCACACACAGAGCAATGTTGATGCTGTGGAGGCATTGATTCAGGACTGGTGGTCAACAATCCAAACAACAGCAGATGCAGTGGGCATTTCATATGGCAGTGCATACACCATCATCCATGAAGAACTTGGGTGTAATTCTTGCTGATTTTGGGGTAAAAGGAGTAACCGTAAATGCTGCTGCATATTGTGCCACACTGGATCGTCGCACCGTAAACGTCCAACAAAATCTCGAGAGGAGGTCATCATTCTCCATGACAATGCTTGTCCCCATGTGGCTGCATCGTGATGCAAAAAGTCAGGGAAATTCTCAAGCATCCAGCACACAGTCCAGACCTGGCTCCATCAGACTTTCACCTGTTTGGCCCACCGAAGGAACACCTTGCTGGCAAACAATTCAGCTGTGACATGGAAGTTGTGGCAGCCGTGCGTCGTTGGTTACGTGTCCAGCCGAACGATTTCTACCTCATGGGCCTCGAAAAATTCGTGTCACGGTGGGACAAATGTATGAATGTGTATGGATGTTATGTGGAAAAGCAGAGTAACGGTCAACCTTCAAAATTTATATTTCTGTTTATGTGAATACATTTCCGTTTGGCTGTAAAAAATTTACTCAGTTACTTTTTGATATCCCCTCGTATTTAATTTATGCAATTAGGGAATATGAATTATAATTTTATATTCATAAGAACAATAACAAAATGCTGATTATTTATCAAAATATTGGATTGGTAAAAATTATCAGCAATTTTGCTGTTACTTTGCTCATATTGGTTGATAGTGATTGAGCTCCAATTTATTTGCCCCATCCGTAATTATTTGAGTTGAGTTATTGTTTTCAGTTTACTTTCTGTACGGATAGGTTAACCGGGAAGGGACCTGCAATGTAAAGTGTGATCCGAACCACTATGGGCCTCCACTCGGTATAAAAACAGGACACCTTGATTATAGGTGACAAAGTTACCACTATTCCATGAAGGAGGCCCTATTGTTATTATTATTATTATCTGTATCTACTGTTATACCCTGACATAGCTTGAAGTTAGGTTTCTTTCTCTGATAAGTTGAGCTAATTAAGTTTGTATCCTGAATTAAATTATTATTTTTTTGTTAACATTCTAAAACTGTTTTGTTAACTCTCATTAGTCGACCAGATGACAAGTCAAAAATAGAACGATGCTGCCCGAAATGTGCTTGTACCCCTTGTGGTTGTGTTGAAGTTTCCAAAACTTCTAAGCAATTTGAGGTTTCACCAGAGCCAAAGAGAAAGGATTTCAATCTCCGGAAACAACCTACAGGATCAACTTCTGAGTATCCCAGGCAAAGAAATATTAAGCCCATGAAGCAAGCTGAAAGTTCCAAGGGCGTTAAGAAGCCCAAGATTTCTGTGGCCTCTAAAAGACTAAAAGAAACTATGAGCGTAAAGGTTCCAAAACAAGCTACTGCCTTTCAGAGTTCTAAACAATCTGCAGCTTCTACAGGTGCTAAGGAAAGTGCAAGACAAAAGAGTTTCAAGGAATCAGATCGTTCGAAGAGCCCTAAACAGGTTCGATTTAGAGGTTCCACGCAAAGTGTAAAACAAAATAGTACTAAAGACTCGAATCGTTCCAAGAATCCTAAAGAGGTTAGATCTAAAGGTTCCAAGCAAAGTGTAAAACAAAAGAGTTCCAAGGAATCAAACCATTCCAAGAGTTCTAGAAGTGCCAAACAAATTAAAGATACAGGGAATACTTTGTAAGTATTATTGTAAATTGTAAGTTGATTCTATGCAATAGTCATATATGGCCACATGTGAGTGTCTTCATCAATTTCATCCAATCATTATTCATCCTCATTGTTGAGATTAGCTTACAGAAGGATAAAATCTAGGTGAAATAAGAAAAATTCAGATACATAACAACAATGTGATGAAACTGATATATATTGGGTTATATGAAAACTGAGTATCTTGATAATGTCACAACTTTTTGTAGCACGTATCCTATTTTACCTTACGATTTGACACGCACGCACATTTTTCGCTGAAATTCTACAAGGTACATCACCTGTGTGTGCCAGAATTCTAAGGTAATTTACGAGGGTCATTCGAAAAGTAAAGAATGTTTCACTATACAAGGATATTTATTGATAATATTGCAGAATCAGAATATACATGTTTTACCACATACTTTTACCTACTTCTCCACTTCGCCTTTGATATTGAAGCACTTGTCTTACCTCCTCGTATCATGTTGCCACCTTGCGATTCAACCAATCTAGGAGAGCATCATGTAGTTCTTCATGACCTGCATGCCTACGCTGATTTATCAGTACCACTCAAGACCAGTGGTATCATTATCTTAAAATATCAATTTGATTTTAATCACCAATACTGTCCGATACTTTTCCAGATTTTGGAAATATTACAGGTCCTGCAAAAATTCTGCATAGCACCCTTAGAGTGTAGAAGTTATGGAGAGAGCATGTGTGATGTCAGCTGAAGCCAAAATAGCTTGCGACGGATGCCATGTTGGGATGTTCCACACTACTGTTGCGTCTATTTGTTAACATTCAGCGAGAGGGAATTTCGTTGGGAAAATTAAGGCTCCTTGTTATGTTTCTTTACATTTAAATTGTCAGAAACAATAAGAGGAAGTTCTTGGTAACTAGTTTTGATGAAAAACAAAGAGATCTAGCCCTTTTTATGTACTGGGGCATGTTCATTTACCATATGTAATGCTACGTTAGTATAGCAAAAAGAGTTTAATGAAATAACAATAGAATCAAAATTGAAGTTGCATTATAACTCCTACACTCGTAAATGCATCACAAAACTTTATTATATAAAAATATGCACCATGTACAAAGGTTTAACATGATTTAATAACAATTTATGCCACTTAAATAAGTAAGCCTAAGTCGAGATTTTAGGTAGATTTCGGATCGAAATATCAGGCCATACGCGACACTCGATAGGCGACAAAAGACAGGAGCCCGTTCATTCAATGGAAGCATTCAGGCCGAAACGACAAGCGATAAGTGTCTATTGACAACAGACTCTCAGAAATGAATGCAGTTTTTTAAACCAAAGCGACATTGCAAACTGCACGTGATATTGTCGCGCACGTGTCACTCGGACTGGGTCATTTTCCAAATACCATACATAATGTTGCTTCGGTTGCTTCAGTTGCTTGTTCGTGCATCTGCAGTGAATATTTTGATGTGGTGAGAATTCACACCGAAGCGACAGGCGACACATGTTGCTTCGGAATGAGCCAATCAACAGCAAATGTTTCACACCATAGTGACATGACAGGCTGCACCATCAGAAATAAATGAGACCTTCCGAGCCGAAGCGACACTCCAAGCTGTGCGTGTCGCCTCGGTTTGTTGGTGGCATATACACGGTTATTTTTTTTTGCTTCAGACTGAAGGGGCTCATGTCGTTTGTCACCTCAAATAATAGAGTTTTCAGATCTAATGTACACGCGACTTATGTCTCCTCGTAACGAGCTAGTCAACGTTTACACCTGCCTTATCAGCAAGACAGACCGCACAAAGCTGCATTGGTGAAATCCTCAAAGCGGCACATATCGCTTGTTGTTTGGGTATGAAATTTCTCTATTCAGACCGAAGCCACAAGCAACACGTTAAGAGGGGATTGGTTTTGCGTTTTTATATTATGTTGATTTAAAGTTTGACTTTGAATATATACTATATCAAAAACAACAAAAACAAAAGAGAGCCATGCTTTATGCGGCCACACGCAGACCCTATTCCACGTGTGGTGTTCCGTATAATAACAGGTATCCCTTGAGATACCTGTTAAGCAACAGACGAACTTTAGCCTAAATTTGATAGTCAGTAACCAGTGGAGCCCTTGGTAGGCTTGTGATTCACTTCAATGATAAAAGGTCAGACACCTTTGAACGACATATTTATTCATAAAAAACACCACTTGTGGCATAGCTACCACCAAACATGAGCATTTCACTGTACATAACACACAAAAAGATATACAAAAGATTCTGTACTTACATACCAGCCGTTTTCACACTACACCATTCATACCTGGGGCCGTACACACACTATTTCACCCTTCATAGCCACATCCCGACACATGGGCAATTTTGGGGTACACAACACTAAAAATTTAAGATTCAATGCTTCCTTGGTGTAACAAAGGCTTTGGGGGAGTGATGGATGAGTTTTCCTGGCTTTTCTTGCATGGACGGCTGAGAACAACTTGGATATTAGCTGATATCCTATGGATGCTGTTATGGCGTCAGTTCTGCCGACCATGTGGTCTGGATTTCCACTTTGGATGAGGGACACAAAAACTCGCTATATTGCTGAAATTTTCACTGGGATCATTAAATGCTGTTTTGGACACAATATCCCACTTGGTCACGCACGCTTAGGCCTGTATTTACTATAACTGGACCTTAGATCCCTGTTTCCCTGATGCATCCTTTGTTGCTGGCACAGGTGGTCATTAACACACTGGATTTTACCAGCAACTTCACAGGTGACCTGCTCTCAGGTGGGTCTGGAATACAAGTGAGCTTGAATAGCAAGCTCAGAACACAATAGGCCATCTGAAAGTCTGCTCTGTGACGTCACAGCCTTGAAGGCTTCTCATTGGCCAGCTGGAGTCCTTTGAGATTTTTCCTTGTCTGTAGGAGAAGTGCCACTTTCTCCCACCAGATGGCAGAGTTATCAATTGCTTAAAAAGTGTAAACAAAAGTGTTTTTTCACCTTTTCTGGCTTAATTATGCCAGATAATTGCAAATGAGTTTACTTTTAGTAAATTAGGCATTATTTTACCTATGGGTGAGTGTTATCTTTGATTTTCAATAAAGGATAAAAGATTTAATAAACGTGTGAGTTGGAGCACATGGTTTTTGTTATTCAAGATGGCTACTGTCAGCCTAAAAATTGTTGATTCTTTATAAATAAGGCACTTCTACCCCTCCCATGAGTGACAACTGGTTGGTAAACATTACCCATGATTCTAATTGGGGGGGGGGGGGTATAAGTCTCTGGGAAAATAGCTCTCACAAGCTTTCTCTGATGCTAACCTGATGGCCCTTGTACTTAGGTTGGTCTGTGGTTATTTGTGTGTGGGCATGTATGCCCAATGCTGATTGGTCATACATATCCCGCCCCCTCGGGAAAAAAAAAAGGATTCGAGAAGCGATTTGTTTTTCTTTACCCTCACTAACCTTAAACGCTATTATGCAAACACACACAAAAATAAATATTCATGGCTATATAAAATTAGATTACACATATGCTGTTAAGAGAAACACTTGAAATGGTCTTGCATATTGACATTATTATAATCCTGTAATAGACATGTTGAAAATTACGATACTTGAAAGATACATCTACTTTGATGCACTCTTGGAATACACATATTAAAAATATTTGGAATACATTGAGGACAGAGTTTCTGCCTCCTGTTCCATTCCTATCCTTATGAAAGTTCTTGAGTGCCTTGAGTCACGACTACCCATTTATATGATAAAGAATGGTTATTTTGGGCACATTACGTAACTTGTAAGACTGTTTGTTCTCTTCACCTTGAAGGGAGTGGATTACTCTACCCTCCAGCAATTAGTCCACAGAGTACACATTTATAAAAAGAAACCCTTTAACACTGTACTTGTGTAAATCAGTCTGCATACACACATTGGACTTTCTTCATACGTAAGTTCGGATATAACTTGTCTATGTGCACTTACACAATACGCACTATGGATATGTCCCGATTTTCGTGGTTGTTAATTTCCGCTCAGTAATCTTGGGGGGCTGACAACCACTATTCGGACACTCCCCATGCTTCCTGTGCCTCAGGGGACATGGTGGATAGTTCCCAACATCTTGCTTGTGATGTTGTATCGTTCTTCACCCCTAAGCCTGTGTGTTTTGGGTGGCACACTTGTGATGGGTCACTGCACACTATCACTTGCCCCATTACTTACACGATTTGGCTGAGTTGGTGGTGAATTCCCATGTTTGGCTTTGGCTGTACGTTGGTTGTGTCGACATTTACCTTTGGCCTACTCAAACATGGTGGTAGTGGAGATGTTTACTAATTTTGTTTTGGCATTTTGAGCTCTGAGGTATGTTTCTTACCATCCCCTCAAATAGGACAACATAAATGTGAAATACTCTAAATATATGGTATATTAGAACATTGAAAGTATATACAATGCACAAAAATGAAATATAGGTCCCATATACTATTTACAACTGTTGTTCTGTATTCAGACAGAACTGAACCCCATCCACAACTTTGCTTAGCATTTTTGAGGCACTTTGGATGCTAAATCAGGATGTAATAGTTTGAGCTTGTCGATGTACAGGTTGTATACTTTGGGACTACATCTCCAGCTTCATGTTATTTACATGTTGATTACTTATATTTCTACCATTGACACAATGTATAACATTAAAAATATTACATGTTATTTGACTAATACAAATTATTAATGGGTACTACACTGTTACACTTATCCCTAACCAGTTCTTTTTCTATAGACACACTGTCGTCTATGTTACAGAATGGAACATTTATTAATCTATGGGATTTGCTTTACCTTCGCCACCATTACTTCCTACGAGAGCAGCGTTGGCTAGTTTCCAGTGGGTGGGGTGTATGGCATTATGGCATCTACATTCTCCCATTGTGAGGTGACTGACGTTTGTTTGTCTCTGGCTGATGCTGGGCAAACCACCGTACCTCATCTAACGCCTTGAGAATTACGTCCATACCCCTGGGACTGAGGTGAACCAGGTCAGGCCTTTTGTAACTGCCATACCCCATGGTTTCCTCAAATAAGGACATATTTAATTCTTGACCCTGGTGAGTAAACTTCGAAGAAACATCAAGCACTCTTATATTACCTTTGTTCTCCAGTGAGGTAATTTTACCTAGGAGGGAATCATACCCTGCCCAGAACTTAGCTCTATTTTCCTTAGCTAGTCTGGGAATTGGTGGAGGTGTCAGAATGACTATCTTCTTGGCACCTTTCCTCTTAAGAACCCCTACTATGCACTCGAGGTTATGCAGCACTCGGTCGCTGTCTTCCCCTCGGAGCATGTCATTTGTTGCAATCATCAACACTACTTTATCGTGCACACTTTTAGTACGACGGAGTTCACTGAGCAGCTGGCTAGAGGATTGTCCTGACTTACATAGCCCTACATGGTATCTACCTTCATAGTCCCTTTGGACTGGGTAACCAAACTTGTTTTGAGCTGGCCTAGACTAGGGATGGCCAGATCCGGATCCGGATCCAAAAATTTTTCGGATCCGGAATTTTCAGATCCAGATCCAGAACTTTTGGATCTGGATCCAGAATTTTCGGATCCGAATCCAGAACTTTCGGATCCAGATCCAGAACTTTCGGATCCAGATCCAGAATTTTCGGATCCAGATCCAGAATTTCCGGATCCGGATCCAAAACTTTGGGATCCGGATCCAAAACTTTAGGATCCGGATTCGGTACTTTTGGATCCGGATCCGGATCCATTTTGCCATCCCACATGCGCTTCTTTGGAAAGTAAGAATGTGCTTATACCATATTGTTACCTGCTAATACACATATATATATAATATACATACACATATATATATGGTTTGTGTGCGCGCGTGCGCGATTTGTAATTAATTAATACACTTACAAGGGAGGTCTAATTCTCCCCCTCCGATTTCCATGAAACTTGGCAGGTGTATAGAGCCCCCCCCCCCCTCCTCAAATGTCAAGATGAGGAGAAATTGAAGTGGGTATCTGACCCCGAAACCACGTAAATATGGCATAGGAAGAAACAAGGAGCATAGGGCCTCTCTATACACCTGTCAAATTTCATGGAAATCGGAGGGGGACACAGGGGTCAGATGATCCCCACGTCAATTTGCCCTCATCTTGACATTTGAGGCGGGTTTTGCCCCCTAAAACAGTTTCTTAGCCGAAACAAAAAAACACGTATTTCTTCCTTTGGGCCCCTCTATATACCTGCGAAGTTTCATGAAAATCGGAGGGGGACACAGGGGTCAGATTCCCACTTCAATTTGTCCTCATCTTGACATTTGAGGGGATTTTGCCCCCGAAAACAGTTTTTAGCTGAAACAAAAAAACACTTATTTCTTCCTTTGGGCCCCTCTATACACCTGCCACGTTTCATGGAAATCGGAGGGGAACAGAGGGGTCAGATCCCCACTTCAATTTGTCCTCATCTTGACATTTGAGGGGAGGTTGCCCCCTAGAACAGATTTTTTGCCGAAACAAAAAAAAAAACATGTAGTTCTTCATTTGGGCCCGTTTATACACACCTGGCAAGTTTCATGGAAATCGGAGGGGGACACACAGGTCAAATGCCCACGTAAATTTGTCCTCATATTGACATTTGAGGGGGGGTTGCCCCCTAAAACAGTTTTTTAGCCGAAACAAAATAAAACCACGTATTTTTCATTTGGGCCCGTTTATACACACACCTGCCAAGTATCATTGACATCGGAGGGGGACACAGGGGTCAGATCCTCATTTCAATTTGTACTCATCTTGACATTTGAGGGGATTTTGCCCCCTAAAACAGTTTTTAGCTGAAACAAAGAAACACGTATTTCTTCCTTTGGGCCCCTCTATGCACCTACCAAGTTTCATGAAAATCGGAGGGACACAGGGGTCAGATCCTCACTTCAATTTGTCCTCACCATGACATTTGAGGGGGTTTTGCCCCCTAAAACAGTCTTTTAACTGAAACAAAAAGAACACGTATTTCTTCCTTTGGGCCCGTTTATACACACACCTGCCAAGTATCATGGAAATCGGAGGGGGACACAGGGGTCAGATCCTCACTTCAATTTGTCCTCATCTTGACATTTGAGGGGGTTTTAACCCTAAAACCGTTTTTTAGCTGAAACAAAAAAAAACAACACGTATGTCTTCCTTTGGGCCCGACTATATGCCTGCCAAGTTTCGTGGAAATCGGAGGGGGATACTTAGATAAAATCCCTTCTTAGTCTTACACTTAGTAATTATATAACACTGCATATATTATAATGTTTTATTTTAATTTGTAAAACTGTAACTGTAGAAAAATTGTATAATTTTTGTATAACATTTCTATCTTGTTAAACGTGTTAAAGATTTCATCCTGGAATGGAATGTCTCATATTTATGTGTGTTTCCATTTCCAATACATTCGAATGAATACATATTCGTTTCAATGGCATTTACAAAATCACCTCTGACATTTTATGTTAAACAAGTAAGATTATTTTTGTGCACGAGTGTGTTAGCTGATGCGTATCAAAGTATTTTAGGAACAACACTTGAAAAAAATTCTTGTAGGACTAACTAATGAAAAATTTCTTTGTAATATAAGATCATAATACCTTTTAAGGTGTAGTAATATTATAATGGGATTGAGATAGTTCCGGATCCAGATCCAGATCCGTAACTTTTGGATCCGGTCGGATTCGGATCCGTTTGGCCATCCCTAGCCTAGACAACATTGAGTCTCCAATGGCTTGATGAGCCTTAATGATTGGATGATGATTACACTGGGTTGAACATGGTGGGCTTAATCTAGGTTCGGCATCGCCCCTCCCCACTTCAGGACGTTGCCGATCTAGTTTCCCTGACTGTGGCTTTCGGAATGCACCTCAGCTATATGCTCTGTGGACCCGAGAGGTCTTAACGAACTCCTACCCTGAGGTTCTATACCCTTTCTTGGTCCTTTACCTTTGTTCCCGCTGATGGGTTCCTTAAACCTATTCTTATCCCTACGCCTGTACTGGTTACTGTACGCTTTATCGGGATCTGATGGACCACTTGTGTCATCCTTCCCATGACTCACGTACGTCTGGTTGACGTGAGGGGTGGTTCTCCCATATGGAGGTCGTGCATGCCTTGTGCTATCCCTCTCAGGGTTTTGTGGCGCCTGTACACTTTCATACCTGAGTATGGAATTGGCCACTCCCTGTAAAGAGGTAAAGGGGGCTAGGACCAGCTGATCCCTTAAGCTACGTGGCAGCTGTTGGATGACATGTGTAAAAATCTGGTAGTCTGCAATTTCTGGCAGGCAAGTCTAAACATCTTCACTTGTTTCCAGAAATATTTATGCATTGACCTATGTAGGTTAGGGTTATATTTGCCATTAAGGGCTTTTGCTAATGAGGAAGCCCTCCACCCATCACCTTGAAAATACCTCAGGAACTGTTTCCTAAAATTCACATATGATCGGAACTTGTGTTCGTTCCTCCCAAACCACTGGCGTGCCTCGTCCCGTAGACTGTATGACACTATTTTGAGGGTATCTTCTAGATCTATTTCTAGAAGAGCAGATCCCTCTCAAATTCTTGTAAGAAATCAGAGGCCAGATTATTTCCCTGACCGCTAAACGTGGGCAGTTGTTTTAGGTCTGAGAACCTAACCCTGGGTGCACTTTTACCTCTTCTTCGGTTTTTCCTTTTCCGTTGGCTTCGGAATTCTGTGTCCGAACCTCCGGATGAGGATTCCGAGAAGTTATGTGAAACATGGTACCTTTGGGGGGAGGAATACCCACTACTATGATCTGACAGTATAACTTTGTTTGTGATTTCAGGAACCTTGTGCAAGCGGTTGGGGGCTCCGATAGCAGACTCTTTACTTGTGTGAGGAATTGGCTTGGTGCATGGGTTTACTGGAGCAGGTGATTTAGTAATTACCTCTCCAACCCCTCTAGGCACGCCAAAATTTTTGTGAGGGCTGCACTGTCTTTAGTTTGTTCATTTGTCCGACTCTCCTCACTACTGTCTGATAGCAGAAGGGTGGGCTGCGGAACACTCTGACCCTCGGAAATGCTATTGAGTGAACTAGGTTCTTCAACCATACAGTTCTGCATCTCCCTCCTCAATCGCTCAAAAATTCTATCTTGTACGGCGATGGCACTATCACTGCGGGCAATTTCCCTGCAAGTGTTCTCCAGGGCATCTAACCTGCCTAGGAGTTGTGCTACAGTGGTCTGGTTGTCTATGCCATTTACCCCTTGCACTATTTCCCTCAATTCCCCTACTTGTTCAGATAACTGGACGTAATCCCTATTGACCTGTTTTTCTAGCTTGTTACATTTGATTTCTAGGTTATTGATCCTGTCAGTATTTGAAGATACTGACCTAACCAGTGCTTCGGAAGTTTTTGTTGTTACATTGTGGATGGAGTCCAGTCTGGCCTGGAACTCCATACGAACAGCCTCCAGTTTCCTATGCATCTCTGCTGATGCCTGGATGACTTCCCTTCCTTGACTATCAATCTTTTGCCCCTGATTGTCAATCTTTTTGCCTTGATGTCAATCTTTTGCCCTTGGTCCTTGAGCATGGCAATGATTAAGGCTAGTTGGGAGTCTCCACTACCACTGGGGGATGACATGTGGCCTGCTGGCCGTTCTAGTGACTTTGACCTGGTATCCATTTTAGTGAATCTTCTACCTCTGAGTCTCATAATCTCGTAAGAGGGGATGGTTTTGTGTGTTTATATTATGTTGATTTAAAGTTTGACTTTGAATATATACTATATCAAAAACAACAAAAACAAAAGAGAGCCACGCTTTACGTGGCCACACGCAGACCCTATTCCACGTGTGGTGTACCGTATAATAACAGGTATCCCTTGAGATACCTGTTAAGCAACAGACGAACTTTAGCCTAAATTTGATAGTCGGTAACCAGTGGAGCCCTTGGTAGGCTTGTGATTCACTTCAATGATAAAAGGTCAGACACCTTTGAACGACATATTTATTCATAAAAAACACCACTTGTGGCATAGCTACCACCAAACATGAGCATTTCACTGTACATAACACACAAAAAGATATACAAAAGATTCTGTACTTACATACCAGCCGTTTTCACACTACACCATTCATACCTGGGGCCGTACACACACTATTTCACCCTTCATAGCCACATCCCGACACATGGGCAATTTTGGGGTACACAACACTAAAAATTTAAGATTCAATGCTTCCTTGGTGTAACAAAGGCTTTGGGGGAGTGATGGATGAGTTTTCCTGGCTTTTCTTGCATGGACGGCTGAGAACAACTTGGATATTAGCTGATATCCTATGGATGCTGTTATGGCGTCAGTTCTGCCGACCATGTGGTCTGGATTTCCACTTTGGATGAGGGACACAAAAACTCGCTATATTGCTGAAATTTTCACTGGGATCATTAAATGCTGTTTTGGACACAATATCCCACTTGGTCACGCACGCTTAGGCCTGTATTTACTATAACTGGACCTTAGATCCCTGTTTCCCTGATGCATCCTTTGTTGCTGGCACAGGTGGTCATTAACACACTGGATTTTACCAGCAACTTCACAGGTGACCTGCTCTCAGGTGGGTCTGGAATACAAGTGAGCTTGAATAGCAAGCTCAGAACACAATAGGCCATCTGAAAGTCTGCTCTGTGACGTCACAGCCTTGAAGGCTTCTCATTGGCCAGCTGGAGTCCTTTGAGATTTTTCCTTGTCTGTAGGAGAAGTGCCACTTTCTCCCACCAGATGGCAGAGTTATCAATTGCTTAAAAAGTGTAAACAAAAGTGTTTTTTCACCTTTTCTGGCTTAATTATGCCAGATAATTGCAAATGAGTTTACTTTTAGTAAATTAGGCATTATTTTACCTATGGGTGAGTGTTATCTTTGATTTTCAATAAAGGATAAAAGATTTAATAAACGTGTGAGTTGGAGCACATGGTTTTTGTTATTCAAGATGGCTACTGTCAGCCTAAAAATTGTTGATTCTTTATAAATAAGGCACTTCTACCCCTCCCATGAGTGACAACTGGTTGGTAAACATTACCCATGATTCTAATTGGGGGGGGGGGGTATAAGTCTCTGGGAAAATAGCTCTCACAAGCTTTCTCTGATGCTAACCTGATGGCCCTTGTACTTAGGTTGGTCTGTGGTTATTTGTGTGTGGGCATGTATGCCCAATGCTGATTGGTCATAACGTGCCGCTTGGATGCGAAACCCTCAAAAATCAATGCAACTTTTTGAACCGAAGCAACACAGCAAGCTGCATGTGTAACTCAGTCTGGTCCGTTGCTGTTGATTGGCTCGTTCCCAAGCGGCATGTGTCACTTGCCACTCGGGTGTGAATTCTCAGGGGATCCTGCGACACATGCTGCTTTGGAACGATCCAATCAACAGCAACGTTTCACACCATAGAGGCATGACAGGTTGCACTAGCCTGCCTACGTTTGGTGAAATCCTTAAGCTACACATGCTATGTGTCACATTTCGGTGTAAAATCTCCCTAAAAGCAAGCATTCACCACACATGTGCTACAAAGAGACCAAGGCGACATGATAAACGCTATTGGGAAAACAGACCAGACTGAGTGACACATGTAGCTTGCTGTGTTGCTTCGGTTCAAAAAGTTGCATTGATTTCTAAGGGTTTCACTTCCAAGCGGCACGTGTTGCTTGTGGCTTCGGTCTGAATAGAGATTTCATACCCAAACAACAAGCGATACATGCTACTTTGAGGATTTCACCAATGAAGCCTTGTGCGGTCTGTCTTGCTGCTAAGGCAGGTGTAAACGTTGACTTGCTAGTTCCGACGTGACATGAGTCGCGTGTACATTAGATCTGAAAACTATATTATTTGAGGCGACAAGCGACACAAGCTCCTTCAGTCTGAAGTAAAAAAATTAACCATTAACAGACCGAGGTGACACGATGGGTAGTATTAAGAAAACGGCCCAGTCCGAGTGACACGTGCAGCTTGGCGTGTCGCTTCGGTTCAAAAGGTTTCATTTATTTCTGATGTTTGATTAACAGGCGATAGGCCTATGTCTCTCTTTTTCCATGTCTGAAGTCTCTCTTTGTTCGTTCAATGAATTTACATTCCACAAAGTTCTCAACACGTATAAACATTTGTAATAGTTACCTTTAAGAAACGTGTGAACGATTTTCACTATTCCAATATGTCACAATTTTGAATTTAAAAATGTATACATATCGTTAATAATAATAATACCACTAATAAAATCACAACAGAAATGTGTCTATAATAAACGTAAATATCTTGTAAGCATGTTTATCTAGGGACCTCTCAATTCCTCCTTTTTATTAAAATACATTTTTTGCCACTTCTCTTGTTGCATCCGAAAGCTGCGCACAGAGGCATAGCTTCTTATTTGTTGTCTACTCACAGTGTCACTGAAATGTACAGATATTATGCATTATAAACAAACATTCCACGCTCAAATCCCTACTTCCACCACTGTATCAGCTGTAACTGTGGCACATCCCAAGATGGCAGTTTTACCTCATCCCCTTCCCCTCATGGCTTCATTCCCCTTGCCCAGAAAACACGCTTGCGCTTCTCTATTCCTTCTACGCTCTAAGATAGCACCTTAATGGACACTAAATACCCTCAAAGTTATGCAAAATTGTTTCATTTTCCAAGTATGGTACTGGCATATATATCGGAGGGAATCAGTGTACAGTATCGTCATTATATCAGTATTGGGTCAATGTGGTATCAACTCAGCCCTGTACAAGATGTGTCCGTAGTATGTTTTCAAGGAAAAGTGGTGTGTCCGTGAAGTTACTGTGCAGTGAAGCACCACACACCATGTTACAGGTCTTCATGCAATGAATGGTGGAAATAATGGAATAGAGGTAACTTTCATGGTAAACAACAATAGCGTTCAACAGATCTCGCTGGGTGTTGTGCATAAGGCTGCTGACTGATTGGTTTAGTTTAGTTACTTTTCTGCCACTTTTGGCTAATCGCAAAGATACTCAACAACGTGAGAAAGCATGTAGTCTCCATGGGCTATATTTCTGCTTTAGGAAGAACTGCAGCATGATATGTGGTGTTTTATTGTACTGCACAGTGTCTTTATGAATGCCATGTACATCGGGATCCATGAGTATTACCGTGCAAATTGTCCATCACCATGTTCATGCACTTTATTTGACTCAATAAGAGCTTCAAGAATTAAAAGAAAACTCAAAACAAGCTGCAGACCACTTCTGCACCAGTATACTTAAAAACCCATTTGTTAAAAACACATAAGATGCAAGAGAAAAATTAATGAAAATAGTCATGGACAATTTGCACAGTAATACTCGTGGATCCCACTGTACATAGGCCTCTATTATTTTGAAGTGTTACACAATTCTGTAATGGACACCACATGAGGAATGTAAGAAAATTATAATCATTTCCTTAAACATTGCTTGTCATACTTGTAATTCTGTGAATTTAAGATTGAATTTGTTTCACAGGTCCATTAAAATTAAACATTGCTGTGAGAATTGTGATTGTAAACCTTGTGGTTGTGTGTCCGCCCTTCAAGATGAGTCTGCAGAGAAAGGCAGGTAAGTAAGTATTTCAGAGACTTAAGTCATAAGTTTGTTTATTACCGTGAGCTGGTGATTAAATTTACATTGAATAAGTGTGTGTGTTGATAACTCGGTGGGTCCGTTTATGGTTTGATTCTTTTTTAAAACTGGAGTTTCTGCATTTGCAATCTTATATGTACACGCCATCTTGCATATTTCACTAAACATCTATTATTTTTAGAGGATTCCTCACCCCCATTGTCTGTATGTTGGTTGTTTTGTGTATTAAATATTTTGGAAAAATGTGAATAGAAATTAAGGATGAATTTAATAAAATTTTAATGAAAAAGTAAAATTCATTAGGGAAAGGTCCCATTCCAGAAACTTGAAGTCAGGGTTCCATCACTATATAGGTATATAATAAATATGATACGAAGTCTCTTTCTATACACAGGCCTGCACCAGCGGAATACATTTGTCTACACTGTGGCTGCATTCCTTGCACTTGTCCTGCAGCTGGGACTCCAGTTGTACATCAGGAGAGGTAAATGCTGTTAAAGTGTTAAAGTTCATTATTCTTTTTAATTGAGTGAATGTAGAATTCTGTCCCTAAGGATCATATCACAAAGTGGGGGTGGGGGAGGGTTCATATATGCATTTACCACGTTTGGTGAGCCGGACAACTTATTATATCTAAGAGCAAACATGTCACTACTAACTTCCAGCTTAAGATCACCTTAGTTGAATTGCTGAATGATAAAACAAGTTGCACGTGGCCGACAGATGAAACTAGTCAATGCCACAACTAACATACAAGCTGTAAAGCAGAATAAATATATTTAGGAAAGAATGAAAAAAGTAGCTACTATTCTCGGAAATGTGATAAATATGGAATATCTTCTTTGGCCATGTGTTTAATTGAATTTAAGTAATGAAAACCAGTTTTGAGTTAATTTTCATATTCAGCTTCATAATATTCCACATTCAATCAAGATATTTACTGTGAATTTAGAAAGAAACATTAAAACGTTAGATCTCGTGAGAAGTATATACAGTAGAGCGTCGATTATCCGAAGTAATTGGGGGACATGGGTGTTCGGAAAACTGGTTTGTTCGGATAATCGAACTGTACATGTTTATTTGCCAAAAAGAAGTACTGTACAGTAAATTTATTCATAAAAACAGGCATCTCTTTAAGTATGTATTACAAAGTAACGTACAAAGGCAACTTTAGTAGGAATATATAGTATGTGGTACAGTTTATTAAACAAAAATATGTACATATTACATACGCATTTTGCATGAACAATACACACAGTACACAAAATTAACGTTTAAAAAAATCCTTTATTTTGGTCTGTCTAAGCAAGCCTACACGCTTACGAGCAGCTAAGTCACGTACTTTTTTCATTACAGATATCTGAAAGTGAGCGAGTACACAGTTCGGTTAAGCGGTCGTTCGGTTGACCGACGTTCGGATAATCGACGTTCTACTGTACTTAGCATTCATTAATGCAGATTGCAGTGTCCCAAATCGTATGTCAAAGTCACACACTTCTTGTTTGAAGCACACAATATATTAAATGTGCATGGTCTTGATTTAAAACAATGAACTCCTCTCTTACACTTGAAACCAACATTTGAACATTTTCAAAGTATAATTTATTTATCTTGAATACAAAAAATGTTGTCAGACTATACCAAGTATGCTATAATTTCAGGTGTTAGAAAAAAATAATGACTAGGTTATTCTACATTTTTGTCAACTAATTGAATGTTTTCACCAATTTTCATGTTGTAAGAACTAGGGGAAAGTGTGTGACGCTGTTGGACTTTGAATAGGGTTTATGGTAACACTGTCAAATTATCTTTGAGCACTTGCATTTAAACTGTAAATGGAAATACTAACTCCCTCGCTGATCCCCTTCCAGCAGTGATTGAAACAAGTACATGCAACATGAGTCAATGCTTGGACAACGTGCATGTGGTGTATCATGTCCTTGGTGAAGAGCTACCACAATCCAATGTGAATAGACATAAACCTGCATGACATTCTTTCACATGCCTTGTAATTTAATCCACTCAAGTTGTTTGCAATTTGAAAATTACATTTTAGGGCAGTCGGATTTTGCCATCTCTATGTAACAGCTTCGTACTCATTAATTTTTATAACTTCACTAGTGGCACTGGGTGTGTTGAACAGCTGTGTGTTCCTAGAACTAGCAGCGACCCCTACATGTTCACAGTGTGGAAACACTTTCCAGTACTCGTTGTTATAACCATTAATTAATCACTGCTTATATGTTTATATTAGCTGATGCCAATTAATTTGTTTCATCTCTAATAAAAATATGCGAAAAAGTGATGAATCAGTCGGTAACATGAAAAGTGGAATTTCTAAATTTTATTCACTGTAGTTATGCCAACCTCTGTTTCAGAGGTGGCACAGCATGCCATGATACCAGGGGTCCCAGGTTCAATTCCTGGTCTGGGCATGAGTGTTTGTGAGTGTACCTTCATGATATGATCAATCATCCTCATCTTTGCGATTAGCAAAAAGTGGCAGATAAACAAAGTTAAACAAACCCAATCAATCATGTCTGTAGTCATAGATGTTTTCATAGTATTTTTCCTAGAATTTCCTGCTTGCAACAATCTAATACTGTGTATTTGTTTCTAGCCGGCGTCTTCTTAGATCAAGGCAATCTGATAGGTGCTGTGACAATTGCAACTGCTTGAACTGTTTGTGCGTGCAACGTGGTGCAAGGGTGATGCAGTCTGTTCGCTGTTGCCAGTCATGTGGCTGTTTTCCTTGCATATGCGCTAATAAAGATTACCAAAGAGGATTGCAATGTGAACGTTGCTGCAAGGCGTGTGGCTGTACTCCGTGTACTTGCGCTAATAAAGATTACCAAAGAGGATTGCAATGTGAACGTTGCTGCAAGGCGTGTGGCTGTACTCCGTGTACTTGCGTCAGAAAAATGCCTAATATGACACGGAATGTGGAAATTCAGATTCCTGAAATGGAAGAAGATTCTGAGTTGACAAGACGCGAAAGCAACGCTAGAGAAACCGTGAGGAAACATACTAGGCTGTCTCCAGATTCTGTAAGAACAAAGCATCAAAGCAGGGAACGGAGAACAAGCAACCGGCAGCAGGAGAGAACAATTGGTTACAGTGATGATGAGAAGAATATCAGGCAAGTCAATACAGTGATGTTTTTGTAACAGGTGCACACAAATTATTGGCCAATTTGATAAGGCCATATTTTCACCAATACTGAATAGAAATATAGGACACTACCACCGTTTGAAAGAGGAATGTTTGTAGTTTAACACAGACCTTAAATGCATTCAGTGTTCTTCTAATGTGTGGCAGGACAGATGCCCAGGCGGTACTCCTATTCTCGCAAAACCTTATCAAGCATATCTTGTGTGTCGTTTCCGATGGCAGTGTCGATGCACCTTCGCAATTCTGGCGGTGTCTGTTGATGTGGAGGAGAGTAAATATTGCCTTTGATGTAGCCCCATAGGAAGAAATCGCATGCTGTGAGATCCTGTGATCTGGGTTGCTATGTCCTTGAAGAGGTTTGGTGAGAATGGGTGTACCTGTACTGTCATGCCCACATTGGCTGCACATTGGATGCATTTAAAGTCTGTGTGAAACTGCAAACATTCCTCTTTAAAACGGTGGTAGTATCATGTATTTCTGTTCAATATTGGTGAAAATGTAGCCCTACAAAATTGGGCAATAATTTGTATGCACTCTATATATTTTAGGGTTTCTACCAATTTGCAAAACCTAGAAAAGTAAGGTAAATTTACTGTGTTTCTGGAAAAATAAATATTTTTGTGGAAGTGCACTAAAAGTAGGTTTTTGATCAAATGAGAAAAGGACAAGCAAGACATTTTAAATTTATTGTCGACCAACTATACTTCAGTTTGATATACTGAATATTTCTGGTAGTTACAGTAGAAATTGCTTGTTAAATATTCTAGGAAAGGGGGTCTGCTTTGAACTGTTACAGTAGAAATTTACTACAGTAAGTAGCTATTGGCACTTACTACTTTCTGGTTGCAATTTTTTGGTTGTGTTTGGTTAATATTAGGATTAATACATATATTATTAAATTTTACTATAATTATGTATTATTTTGCTTAATTGTTATGATTTTCTATACAAAAATAATAATTCTTTATTTACCATTAGTCAGTACATGGCAAGTATTGTGGTAAAGCTCACCCCTGATGCTCCTCTCCAACGTCAATTTCTGTTCAGTTTTCTTCCTTGTTATTACTTTGTTATTTGGGACTCTGAGTGTGGTGTTAACTAAAATATGGTGACGTACGTACACACATGTGTAAATATATGAATTGCCTTAATGACTTGATCTAAAAAATTTGGTTATTGGTCTGGAAAACCTGGAAAAGTCAGGGAATTTCGATTTTACATAATTGAAGACACCCTGTATTTCGATTTCACAATGTCCCAGTCTTATGTTCCCAGGTTTTACATTTTTAAACATATTAATTGTTGTATGCTCTGTAGAGCATAAGTTACATATTTTAACATCGAAATGGCATTTTTATAAACCTCTTTCGATCCTGAAATGTACCCAGTTTCTCTCCATAAAATCTTCATCCTTTATTCACCATGAATATGTATTCCTTTGTACGAGATTTGAAGAAACCATTTTATAAAAACTCTCTTTTAGAATATTAATAATTTAATTAAAATAAAGTTCCTCTGGGCAAATTACCTGATGTAAACTTTCTCAATAAAATGGTTCAAGTTATAACTGAAACTATAACAAAACTTTTGTATCATTATAATCCATTATTGGTGGTAATATTTGAAACCAAAAGCTATCTGTTTCTTATTTTAAATTCAATCTAAATTATATTCTGTAGAAATATAGTTTTATATTAACCATATTCATGTGCAAATAGTTATTTTTTCTAAATTTCCATGCAGCCTGGAAAATCCAAAATGCAACTGTTCTTTTCCTTGTGAAGAAGTCACCAAGAGTTCCAGAAATGGCACAGTGTAAGTATAATATATAATGAAAATAGTTTAAAGCTGGTCAAATATACACCCGCCGCAAATATACACTCAGACCTCATAACAAAAGCACAAAAAATACAGAAAATTCATGTGAAAACCTATTATTAAGCTATTAGATACAGAAGAAATGCATACATTAGTAAGGAGTCATGTTGCCTTTACTTTTGAGAACCATTTGGATGTGCTTGGGCATGGAATCACTAAGACTTCGGAAGTAATTTAAGTCCATGTCAATGCACCACATTTTCTTCACTTCTGTTTGGAGGGTCTGTAGGTTTTGAATCTTCTTCTTTCCCAGGAATTGCTTCATACGATGCCAACATTTTTCAATTGAGTTGAGATCGGGGCTATTCCCAGGCCACTCTAACATCTTTATCTGTTGTTCCTCAAGCCATTTCCTTACCTTCTTAGCCGTGTGACAAGGAGCGTTATCATGCATGAAAAGATCACACTCGTTGATCTGAAGCATATCCACTAAATGGTCCTTAAGAACGTTGATATATTGGACTGCGTTCATCGTCATGATTTGCGGTAAGAAATATAAACCTGATCTACCCTTTTCACCTGAAAAACACCCCCACACCATTACAGACTGGGAGTGCCTGCCTAACTGTCGGAACCGTATACTTTGGGTCGCATTGATCTGAAGATGATGGACGTCGAACCTTAGCAGCTCCCATTCGGAACAGTTGGAATGAGCTTTCATTGGAAAACATGACTTTCCTCCACTGTGCGGGTGTCCAGTGTGCGTATTTCTTTGCAAAAGCAATACGGTCTTCCTTCATGCAGGCGGTGAGTAGTAGCTTCTTAGCAGCAGTACGACATGGCAAATCCAAGTCTTTCTGTAAACGGTGCTGGATCATGCGAACACTAACGTTTTCCAGCAGACTCGGGTGCATTTCTTTAAGTTCTGATGCTGTCAGTCGAGGGTTTTTCTTTATTTCTCTCATTAGGAGAGCGTCTGTAGATTTGGTTGTTTTTCTTTGCCTCCCACCACCGAATTTGTGCTTGGGAATGACAGTCGGAGGCAGTCCTCTGGCGGCTGCCAGTACCTTCATTATGGTTGATTTTCGACGACCTGTATGTTTACATATCGTCTTTATCGGGACGTTTTCACTTTGCCATGCAATAATGGTGGCTTTTTCCACACTACTACAGTACTTTCGCAGCATATCACAAATACACCTGTACAGTAGTCAAATATCCAACACAAATACAGTAGGAAAATATCCAACACAAAGTGCACCACACGAAAACACAGCAATTTATCACACACACTACAGCAGAAAGTCACCCTTCCTGTGTCAACTAACAATACAAAATGAAATGAACTCGCTTATCAGCAGTAATACACTGTTGCCAGATATGTTCATGCAGAAACAATTCCGTGTTCGAAACAAAACTATACTAGATACACAGCTACAAAGTGATAGACCGCTTACTACGGCAGATTTCACATGAGGTGCGAAGTCATTTTGCGGCAGGTGTAAATGCACCTACACCCCAGCCTCGCTGTTTCAACATATTTGTTTTAGCCTTTAACTATTCCAGCAACTGCCATACCAATTCTCTAATGCTGGCATTAATACATATATACCACAGACTTTCAACTGTATTTACCAAATCTCTTGTTATGCTGCTTCGTTGAGAGAGACAATAGTTGCCCTGACTTATGAAGTAACCCTCGCGTATTGAACCTATGAAGGTTTTATATTGGACTAGGATTAGATACCCTATTATTGGTACTGTAGTTATGTTAGTTAGTTATGAAGTATTGGTACTGTAGTTAGTTATGAATTTGAAACTCAGAGAATTTGGTGGTGCTTTATTCTGTTCAAAGAAACCTCCCCGATCATTGATATTCCACATTTTATTTAATTTTTGTTTTTATTTATGAAAAATTTTAACTGCAGGAGTGTTTCTGTTCCACCTGATCCCTACCTCCAAGGAGCGGGAGTGAAAATTTGTCATGACTTGCATGCATTTGGCATCCTTTTAAGCCCTGCCTGATTGCATAGTGGTAATGCTGTGACCTAATGGTCCTGGGTTCAATCCCTGGTAGAAGAACATAGTGGCTTTAAAAACTTTAAACTGTAGACCCAGTCCCAATTAGCAAATCTGCACATAACGTGGACTTAAATCAAACTTTGACATCCATTCTTTGTCATAGAGGCTACACCCAAACAACCAATCAGGTTTTGAGAAATAAAATATGTCAGATTCGTTCTCGCACGACGCACCGAGAGACTGATGCTTTCGCCTAGTGCATTCCTTCAAGTAGGTAAGTTCCCATGCAGATTGTCAATGATTGAAATGAAGAGGTATAGCAATTCTTCTTTCTTGATAACCTTCTTCTCACAGTAGCAGATACACATGCTATGCAGCTTCCTTCTTGTGTGTGGGGGAAGCTACATTCCCACTTTCAACGAACTCAGTATGTACCCACAGGTTTTTTCACATTCGCACCTCCATTACCTTACTCATGGGCATAACTTGGGACCTAATTTTGAGGGAGCAGAATCAAAGTTGGGCCTAATTTTGAGGGGGCAGAATCAGACTTGGGCCTAATTTTGAGGAGACAGAATAAAAGTTGGGCCTAATTTTGAGGAGGAAGAATCAGACTTGGAGCCTAATTTTGAGGGGACAGAATCAAAGTTGGGCCTAATTTTGAGGAAGAAGAATGAGATTTGGAGCCTAATTTTGAGGGGGCAGAATCAGACTTGGGACCTAATTTTGAGGGGACAGAATCAAAGTTGGGCCTAATTTTGAGGAGGAAGAATCAGACTTGGGGTCTAATTTTGAGGGACAGAATCAAAGTTGGGCCTAATTTTGAGGAGGAAGAATCAGACTTGGGGTCTAATTTTGAGGGACAGAATCAAAGTTGGGCCTAATTTTGAGGAGGAAGAATCAGACTTGGGGTCTAATTTTGAGGGACAGAATCAAAGTTGGGCCTAATTTTGAGGAGGAAGAATCAGACTTGGGGTCTAATTTTGAGGGACAGAATCAAAGTTGGGCCTAATTTTGAGGAGGAAGAATCAGACTTGGGGTCTAATTTTGAGGGACAGAATCAAAGTTGGGCCTAATTTTGAGGAGGAAGAATCAGACTTGGGGTCTAATTTTGAGGGACAGAATCAAAGTTGGGCCTAATTTTGAGGAGGAAGAATCAGACTTGGGGTCTAATTTTGAGGGACAGAATCAAAGTTGGGCCTAATTTTGAGGAGGAAGAATCAGACTTGGGGTCTAATTTTGAGGGACAGAATCAAAGTTGGGCCTAATTTTGAGGAGGAAGAATCAGACTTGGGGTCTAATTTTGAGGGACAGAATCAAAGTTGGGCCTAATTTTGAGGAGGAAGAATCAGACTTGGGGTCTAATTTTGAGGGACAGAATCAAAGTTGGGCCTAATTTTGAGGAGGAAGAATCAGACTTGGGGTCTAATTTTGAGGGACAGAATCAAAGTTGGGCCTAATTTTGAGGAGGAAGAATCAGACTTGGGGTCTAATTTTGAGGGACAGAATCAAAGTTGGGCCTAATTTTGAGGAGGAAGAATCAGACTTGGGGTCTAATTTTGAGGGACAGAATCAAAGTTGGGCCTAATTTTGAGGAGGAAGAATCAGACTTGGGGCCTAATTTTGAGGGGACAGAATCAAAGTTGGGCCTAATTTTGAGGAGGAAGAATCAGACTTGGGACCTAATTTTGAGGGGACAGAATCAAAGTTGGGCCTAATTTTGAGGAGGAAGAATCAGACTTGGGGTCTAATTTTGAGGGACAGAATCAAAGTTGGGCCTAATTTTGAGGAGGAAGAATCAGACTTGGGGTCTAATTTTGAGGGACAGAATCAAAGTTGGGCCTAATTTTGAGGAGGAAGAATCAGACTTGGGACCTAATTTTGAGGGGACAGAATCAAAGTTGGGCCTAATTTTGAGGAGGAAGAATCAGACTTGGGGTCTAATTTTGAGGGACAGAATCAAAGTTGGGCCTAATTTTGAGGAGGAAGAATCAGACTTGGGACCTAATTTTGAGGGGACAGAATCAAAGTTGGGCCTAATTTTGAGGAGGAAGAATCAGACTTGGGGTCTAATTTTGAGGGACAGAATCAAAGTTGGGCCTAATTTTGAGGAGGAAGAATCAGACTTGGGACCTAATTTTGAGGGGACAGAATCAAAGTTGGGCCTAATTTTGAGGAGGAAGAATCAGACTTGGGGCCTAATTTTGAGGGACAGAATCAAAGTTGGGCCTAATTTTGAGGAGGAAGAATCAGACTTGGGGCCTAATTTTGAGGGACAGAATCAAAGTTGGGCCTAATTTTGAGGAGGAAGAATCAGACTTGGAGCCTAATTTTGAGGGGACAGAATCAAAGTTGGGCCTAATTTTGAGGAGGAAGAATCAGACTTGGGGCCTAATTTTGAGGGACAGAATCAAAGTTGGGCCTAATTTTGAGGAGGAAGAATCAGACTTGGAGCCTAATTTTGAGGGGACAGAATCAAAGTTGGGCCTAATTTTGAGGAGGAAGAATCAGACTTGGGGCCTAATTTTGAGGGACAGAATCAAAGTTGGGCCTAATTTTGAGGAGGAAGAATCAGACTTGGAGCCTAATTTTGAGGGGGCAGAGTCAGACTTGGAGCCTAATTTTGAGGGGGCAGAATCAGACTTGGAGCCTAATTTTGAGGGGGCAGAATCAGACTTGGAGCCTAATTTTGAGGGGGCAGAATCAGACTTGGAGCCTAATTTTGAGGGGGCAGAGTCAGACTTGGGGCCTAATTTTGAGGGGGCAGAATCAGACTTGGAGCCTAATTTTGAGGGGGCAGAATCAGACTTTGAGCCTAATTTTGAGGGGGCAGAATCAGACTTGAGACCTAATTTTGAGGGGACAGTCCCCTGGAAACACAAAAATTCTGTTGCTACCAGCACTTGACATATTCGTCTGCAAACAAATTGCAATATGGGGTGCAGGGTGCATTGTACATTATAAATCTGAGCATATAATAGACAAAGAGATGGGTTCTTAAGGAAAATAGCAACAATTACTCAATGATAAATAGAGAGTGTAATGTTAGTAATAGTTATTGATGTACATGATATAAGTAGTTGTGTAGCCTTCCCATCAAGCCAGAGGTGCCTGATGATTGTCAGTTGTTACCATCTGTACACAATCTACATCTCAATTCTGCATCCGGAAAAAGCAACAACCTGGTGACTCAACGCAGATAATAATGAGCTGAAAATTTAATAGTGATGACAGCAGTGCTGAAAGAGAATGGTGTGAATCAGACCATGTTGGCATATACAAGACCTAACTATTCCCTCCCTACAGCGTTATAGGCATGAGCCTATCATGCGATGTTCATACACAGTAATGTTATGCAGCCAGACAGTTGGTGATGCAACATGTTTTTCAAGTCTGAGCAGCATTCCTAGCTGAAAATTGGAACTGAGAGGGGCTGTACTGCAAAAGAGTGCTACCAGAGACTGGAGCCCCGTGGAACTGAGAAATGTACAATATGGTGTAGAGGTGGGTGAATGCCTTCAAGTGGGGACGTGCACTATGAGCCCAGGTTGGGCAACCCACTGTTACGGATTCACAAGTGGAGGCCGTGCCTGCTGTACTGGTGGATGATCATTGGCATTGTAAGCTTGCCTCTGAAACTAGTCTGTCACACGACTGTCCTCAAAATCCTGAAGGAGCTTCTTCACATCTGATAAATTGGCAGTGTAGTTCCCTACAGGGCATTAGTTTCCACATGGTTCCTTACATGTCAACAGTCCACTGCTTAATCTCTGACATCAACACAACTGAGGGCTGTTGATGGCATTATGAAACTACCACACCGATCGTTATAGCTGACTCCCGTGGTGGAGTGTGCAACGTGCCACCACTCGTAACTCCAGGGTATGGAGATCTGAATTGGCAACACACCGCTCCTTGCTCCAGCTAGTCAGTTGGAAGCACCAGTTCTCACCCAGGGATCGGGATTAAGGCGATCCACATTCCTCCAGGAAAGAAACCACCGAATTGCAACACGTGACAGTAAATAAAATTCAAATACTTTATAATTAAAATGTCCAAAATCTTTAATCACGAATTGCGTGCGTACATACTGATTTGCACAAGTTAAAATTATAATTTGTTGGGTCATGCATGCTCATAGGCAGTGATAAGCAACTTATTTAACATGAGAGTTTGCGCACCACCTTCACAGTTAATAGCAAGATCTCAACTGCCTACCTCAAGCATGAGGTGCAGCATAACAGATTGTTCTATCTTACAATAATACAAACTCATAACATAAAATAACACAAGAAAAACTGATAATTTATATAACAGATCAATGTTAATTAGTGATAGGAAGCTGAAGTTCAGGTTGGCAACAATTAAAAATGCCATCGTGGAAGTTTTTACATCGCCAAAAACGCATAGCGTGGTTCCCCCAATCCTAACATAAACAGCCAATAGGAAAACGATATTTTATTGAAAATGAGGGAGAAAAACTTTGCTATAAAATTACAATATTAAACTATATAGAAATAACTAAACTGATTGGATCAAATAATTCATATTTGCCCTTGTACATAAAAAATTATTAAATAAAGATTTAGTTTATAACAAAGACAAATTACTTCAATCTTGTACATTGTTGAACAAAAATCGTTAAGAAGAAATGTATTTAACTTGTGCTTAAACAACAAAATTTGCATGAAAGATCCTAGCCATTTTGGATTTGAAAAACAATGAAAACGTTGCATATATTTTTTGGGATAATTATAGCCTATAAATTCTGAATAAATGTTGCAAAAATATGCGAATAATATTATAACATAAGATAAAACATAAATATATACATGAATTATGAAAACAATTAAGTATAAATAATTTAATCCAAGTTCTTAACTTGAAATTATACAAATAAGATAAATGTCAATATACGACTGAAATCTGCCTAACATGGTGGTTGTTACAAGTGGTTAGCACAGCATGCTACGATGCTAGTGGCTCAGGTTCGAATCTCGACCTTGGCATCAGGTGTTCTTTGTGAGCGTTCCTTCATAAATTTCCTCATAATTACCTTTACCCTCATCTTCGTGATTAGCCAAAAGGGTCGTGGACAGTGTTGGAGACTGTATTAAGACACTGTAAAAGTGTTTCTGTAGTGCACCTTTCCTGTGCTTATATGTACCATTGCGATCACTATTAAATCTCCAAGCCTGGTATATTAAGTGATCCTGAATGCACCCATTGTCTCTTTACCATACTAGTCATGTAGCTAGCTCAACTTCTTACATCAGTGACAAGAGATATTTATTATAGGCAAGCAACCGCAGGAACTTCTAGAAATCCTCGGTATCGAAACCAGGAGCAAGATATAGACTTTCCTGAACATGATACGGATTATGAACATTCATCAGTAGATATTAAGTAAGTATATATTTTATTACAGATTAACAGTGGGGACATATTAACTCAGCAGGTATATATATATAGTGTCAATTGTCAATTGGGACATGTTTGTTCGAGCAGTTGTATATACAGGGTGTTTGAAAAAGAACTCCCTAGTTTTAAAGTATAAATTTAATAGGGAAAGTAGTGAAAACTTACATCAATGAGTACATATCATGAAAGAGGATTCCTTCAAGTTTTGTTCAATGTTAGTACACCTCAACGTGGGATCCATTTGTTGCCCTGCACACGTCGAGACGATATTCCACTTCTTGCCACGTAATCACCAACATTTCAGGTGTAACTGTCCCAACCGCAGCGACGATTCTTTCCCATAAATGATTGATGTCTCTGATCCTAGCACTGTACACAACATGTTTTATGTGGCCCCAAAAGAAAAAGTCCAGTGGGGTTAAGTCTGGTCTTCGTGGTGGCCAAGGTATTGGGCCAGCCCTGCCTATCCACCTTCCTGGAAAGCGAGTGTTAAGAACTGCACGCACCTGTTTACTGTAATGAGGTGGGGCACCATCTTGTTGGAAAAACACAAGCCCCTTTTCCGCCTCAATATCGTCCATTTGGGGAAAGACGTACTCTGTCAACATGTCATGGTAAACATCCCCGTTTATTGTTTTTTCTACAAAAATGAAAGGACCAACCACACGATCTTCCATCAAACCGCACCAGACATTAAGTTTGGGAGAGTCACGTTGATGCTGAATAACTTCATGTGGATGCTCTGCCCCCCAAATTCTACAATTATGACGATTAACTGTTCCACTGACATGAAATGTAGTATGTATGTATGCATAAAGTGGACATAAAACACCGAATCAATCAACCACTGACCTGGAAAACAAGGAAAAGACAAGAATTTTGTAAAAATACTCAAAAACTTGGAAAAGTAAGGGAATATGAAATGTAATTGTCGTACATGTGGTCAGTATGGGTTTCTCACATATTTGTAATTACTCATTTGTAGAATGGACCGATATGAAACTTTTGCTGGTAATGTTCTAATATAAGATTTGTTAAAGACAATACCTGTAGTCTATAATCTGATATAAAATTAAGAACTTCCAGGTATAAGGCTATGAGATCTGTATAAGAATTAGAACATTAAGTCAATATGTAATATATTACTAGGAAATATTAGCAAATAATGTGGTGACCCATGTTCAGTTCAAAAAAAAATAATGTATTTCAAGTAAGCATGTGAGGGATGGAACATTTTTGGTCAGGATGGGATCATGATGGTAAATTTAAAAATCCAGGTCCGGAAAAAATTGGGAAGATTTTAAGACGGAAAATTTCAGATTCTGCATCTCTATCTGCTTGAAGTGGTATGGTATGCCTACAGCATAATGCATGATCGTTGAATTTCCCAAAAGTGTACATGCGGTGGCAGCAAATGATGATGAACATGAGGTGCGACTGTGGCTGGGACAGCAGCCCTAATACTTTTTATGCAGTAGGTTTTGGGGGCTGATAAAGTAATGGGATAAGTGTATCAATGTTGGTGGAGATTATGTTGCAATGGTAAAAATGATTTACAAGTCAGTATTTTTTAAATAAATGTTCTTGGCCTACTTACTGACTTACCCTCATACTATCGTAAATTTTATATCAATACTTTATCAATATTGGCAGAAATTTAATTTTGGTCCATCCCAACAAAGAAATAAAATCTGTTTTTAAAAGAAAGTGATTATCTTATTGTAAAAGAAGTGTTAACTTTTGTTATTTTCATATAGCTGCTCATTTCATTTTTTAAGTTAAGTTGTGCTTAGTAGTAGTAATGGTGGTAGTATTTTACTGTGTTTATCTGAAATTAAGTTATTTTCATTAAATTTTTCCATAGCCATTTGGCCCAGAGAAAGTCAAAATGTCCCTGTTCTTCTTGTCCTTGTGAAGTACAATCCAGGAATCTTGGCAAAGATACTACTACGTAAGCATTTAATGAAATAGCTTTCTTTTAAATGGTAGACGATAGATGTGTCCTCACATTTTTTTTCACTACTGTTGTGTATGAGGGTGAATTTGAGAACTGTACAGTGAAACCTCGATTTTACATTTTTCTGCAGTCTTCATGGTCCCAATAGGAGGTTTTTAGTTTGTTTCTTCTGACTTTTTAATGTGTTGTGTTTGTCTCGTGCAGGTCTTTTTACAACCTTGCACTTTTAGGTTTTTCCCAAGGGGCTATTTACACCCCTTTTTTAAGATTTCAGTCAGAATTTTAGATAAGGGGATATTTCCCCATGTACATAGAAGGGTGCAAAATGGCCTTAAGTGCCGACGCACCCAGAAATTTTAAATCAATCAATCAAGCAATTCATGGTCCCAAAAAAGGAACATGTTATAAAATATTTGCAGATTTTACGTTGTCTCACATTTCAAGTTTTTACCAGCTTGATCCCTTACAAACATAAAATCGAGCTTCCACCGAATAATTCTCTATTAAAAATAAATAATAATAAAAAGACTGAAAGGGTATATACTGAAACGTAACATTATCTATCTTCTTCTCTCCCAAGAGTGGGTTGGGGATTTATTTATCACCTGTTGAATGGTGCTTGCATTGTTAGAGTGGACTGCAGGAAAATGTATATACAATAGAACCTCCACTGCAAACAGTAACCCAAACTTGGATACTGCTCTCCGATCTGGTCCATGGCATGCCCCACAAATTTAGATAGACAATTCTAAATTTCTCCCTGGACATTGTTCGTCGCCGAATTTCATCCACAAAAGCAAAAGGCCATCATTCTGAAAATGTTAAATATCCATACTCCTCACGAGAGACATAAACTGGCAGACCAATGGGAATATCAGAAGTGATTGCCTTGTCCAGGAAATTCACTTTCGAGTGCTGCCTCGCTTGCCAAAAGCCAACATTATGCCTCATCGAGTGTTCCCTGTTTCACAGTCTACCCAGCCAATACAATAATTTAGCTAGCCAAATAGATATTCGTGAAAATCAAGCATGCTTTAACAGGCTGTTGTGTAAAAATATATAGAGGTCACTTCATCGCATGTAATTTAAGTTCATGTACTATTATTTGTTGTTACTTTTTGTTATTATCTATTGTTAGTACATTCTGATGTAAAATGGCTAATGCTGTCTTTGGATCCTTTGCAAAATATATAAATAAAAGCTAGGCCAATAGATACTGGTTTTTCTTGTATGTATGCATTGCTTGCATTGTAGAATTATTTTCCAGTAGTTTACAGTTTTTACAAGCATAAGAAAACAGTTTTTCGTTGTGACGTTTCAGGAGAACGTTTTAATTTCAAAATTGTTTTTAGACCAAGAAGTTTGGAATGTACATATAATGAATTCAAAATGAGAAACTCTCTACCAGATGTGGAAACCACAGGAATATATAATATAAGTTGTTCATGTTCAAATGATTATGTAGGACAAACAGCAAGGAAAATGGCAATAAGATGGCACGAACACGATTTGTACATTATAAATCTAAACCCAAGAACAGGTTTGTCAGCTCACATCATCGAAGAGAAGCATTTGATTAAAAAGAGAAGGGTTTTAAAAAGATTGACGGGAAACATAGAGTTGAATGTCTGGGAAGCTTCGTTCATTGCAGAAGAACACTGGAATAAATTAAATAATGAAAATGGTAACATAGATCCAGTATGGAGTTTTCTTTTTCACAAATGGAGTAAGCCACCATCTTTAAAATTTAATGGAACAGAAAACATCAAGAGGCTTTGTGAAAACAATGATGACTTTGAACTACCTGATGATATTTGGGATTCATAATTTTAAATAAAATAATAATGTGATCAACATTTTTTTATCAGAAATAAAAATAAAACAGACTGCTTCTTTTCACAGTTAAGTTGCTATATTACAACAATGTAACATTGACAACATCCATTATATAAGGGATTATTTTTGTTTAAAAAATTGCAAACCATTGTTATAACTGTATCTTTATTCAAAATGAAAATAAATGTCTGATGAAGGGAGCGTGTGTTCTCCTGAAACGTCACAACAAAAAGCTGTTTTCTTATCCTTGTAATACCCGTAAACTACAGGAAAACAATAGATACTGAGATGACCGAATAAAATAGCATTAGTACTGTAGCTTTTGAAAAAGATACACACCTTGTCTGATATACAATCATAGGTAAAGCTATCCCATGTGCATTGCAACATACAATGAAGGCATATGGGCTGGGATGTGGAGGTATCACCCCCAGACATTCACAATCTTGGCTATTATTGGAAGTCATGTTATCAGCATCATGCTCCAGGTGCCTTCATCCCCCACCCCCAGGTATTCGTTTATGAGAGGCTGGATGAACCCCAGAGCCAGAGACACTGTTGGCCATTTCCCACCTTAAACACCCACCCTAAGATCAAACCCAAGTCTACTACGTGGCATTCGGATACCAGACCAACTGGACAACTGCGATTCAAATACAATCATAAAAATAAAAGACATGTCACAGGCAGACTGTTATATGATCTATTTTCTTTGTTCATAAAACATTTATTTTGTGTAAATTTGTTGTACAAATTTGTTCATAAAACCTTTATTTTGTGTAAATTTGTTGTACAAATTATTTAGTTATCTTTTACTTTTGCTTTATTCAAAGAGATGGTGATATCCTAGTGTTATCAACGCGTTTCAGACAAAGATCAGAAAATCATGACAACAATGTTATTGGGGTTGCTCTTTGTAAGCATGTAAGTTTTATATTTTTTTAAAAAATGTAGTTAGAGGTGTTCAGAAAAAAATGGAAATTAGATCTTTTTAGAGGTTGCACTGGTTAGTGGCTAACAATTGCAAACTCTTATAATTCTATAGATTCATTATTAAAGTTGCTGACAGTTCAGTTATTCTTGTGAACATATCTGTATGTAACAAGTAAATAACTTTTATGAAACAGAATTGTACGGTGTCCATAAAGTACGGAACCATTGGTGGTATGGATTCCGAATGAATACACAAATGGCTGAATGATGTGTTTTCTGGATGCTGGATTGGAAGAAAGAAAAAAGAAAAAAGCACTGTCGAATGGCCAGCACAGCCACCTGACCTCAACCTGATACACTGTCTCACACTGGGAATTCGGAGGTCCATGTTGTGAAAATCCAGGATCTGAATGAACTCGAGAAAAGTACGGCCACTGTAATGGATCCTCACATTTTGAAGCGAATTTAAGGAAATATTTGAGTAAGTGTGTAGAGACTGGTAACCGACATGTGAAGCACATTTTTTATTCAATTCAATTCAATTTTCCTTTACTAAAGGGCGAGGTTCAGCCTGCAGCTGTTCTACCACCTAACCCCGATGGATACATATACATACTAAATACATTCTACCTACTAAATGTTTGTACAATAACAAAGGAAAAAGAGAGAAACATAAAGAAGACACAAAAAGAACGAATACAAAATTGAGAACAAAGGCTCATCTACACGCTAAAAATAATAATAAAAGGATTGAAAACAAATACACAAGGATACACAAATTAATATTAATGTTATGTGTAAAGAAGATATAAATGTTCTTAATATGCAAGAAAGGACAAAATATTGTTAAGGGTTGCCAACATGTAAGAGGAAAAGTAAACAAGCAAAATGAAGATGAAAATACTTGTTATTAGGAAGTTGGTTCAGATATGCGAGCTATTATTCGTGAGAGCTGGAACACAGATATTGTTCATTTAACAATAGAGTTTTTAGATTGTCTTTGAATTTGTTGTGATTAGTGAGTGACGTCATGGAAGGAGGAAGTTCATTCCACGCTCTTGCAGCTGAATACGTAAATGATGATTCGAAAAGCACTAGTGCTGTTCATGGTTCTCCCATTGCCTCCAGGCTTTATGGGCACCCTGTATAAGTAGAACACAATTTGTTCCAAGAATAAAAATTTAAAGCTGTTGTGCTAAATATTTAGATTCTAGTAGAAAGCTGTAATTCAGATGAACACTGTTATGTTGTTGTTTCTTTTTTGCAGGAAAATTACTGTAACTGGACTGCAACCCAGATGTAGTGAAAAATCCTACAGGCAACAATTTTATGAGAGTTTGCAGAAATCATATAAGGACTTGCAAGATAAGGCAAAGAACAGAGCAAAAGTACAAATCAAATAAAGATTTTTTATCATATTTTACTAATCTGAAATGAATTTGCACATTGTGATTATTTTTATATTTATTGCATAAAACTTTTGTACTGCACTATGCAAGTTTTTTCTGTGTGATCTGTGTTGCACATTTACTTCATTTTTTAACTACCATGACATTTTTTATGAGCCTTGTAGTATGTTTTTTTGTGATTTGAGATCATTTACAAGAAGTTTTAATTAATATCATGTATATTATATTTTTTTTAAAAAAGACTAATGAAATATACGTACAATCTTTAAGGCACTGCTTCTATTTTTCACCTACAATTAATTTTAACTATTAAACTGCAAATTACAAAACATTCCCTTATGCACTTTGTTACACATTGAGTGTACTTTAGCTAACATATGCTGCTTTATTTCATATGAATTGTAGAATTTCTTCTTCTATAATGATAATAATTTGATACCATTTTTAGGCTTTGTTTTGTATAATATTGTTGACAAAAATTTGGTGGTGTTTTTGTTTCCACCAAATATAAACATGTAGATCATTTGTACCAACATATTTATGTGTGTATGTATTTATTGTGTGTTGTGGTAGGTCAACTGATCACAAGGTACGCTTGAATTGTAATAAATTAATAAGAAGAGCCAAAATATTTTTTCCTTGCATATTAATGTCGTTAGGGACCGGATTTGAAAGGGAAAAAATTTCCTCTAAAATGTACAAATAAAAAAGGGAAAAAAGGACCAGTAATTTTGCACTCCACTAAAAATACTATTTTAAATGCAAGTGCAATATATATCATTCATACATAAAAAGGGATACATTACATTTCGTATTAATCATTTCATATTTTTGAAGGTAAAGTACAGAGAATAACCTTACCATCTGTTTCGATGAAATCTTCCTTGCAACAGCTTACGACATTTCATAGCTTGCTGCCACTTGTACAGTGGGATCCATGAGTATTACCATGCAAATTGTCCATGACTATTTTCATTAATTTTTCTCTTACATGCTATGTTTTTTTAAGCGATGGATTTTTATGTACGCTGGTGCAGAAGTTGTCAACCGCTTGTTTTGAGTTTTCTTTTAATTGTTGAAGCTCTTATTGGGTCAAATAAAGTGCACGAACATGGTGATGGACAATTTACATGGTAATACTCGTGCATCCCACTGTAACACAGTAAAGTTAAAACTATTCTAAAAAACTTCACAATAATAAAAGTCTAAATCTAGTCGCTTACAATGCATTTGTTGCTGCGTAAGACCAGATCGCATTGTTTCAACAATTGCTGTAACGTACTCCCAACACAAATGGAGGCATAGTCGCAGACTCCATGGGGCTTGGGGGGCTCGAGCCCCCCCAATGTTAACGATGTGGGGGCAGAGCCCCCCCAAATAATTTTGCTTAAGAGGATCTAATGTATTATTTTGCTTCTCTTATAAAGTTTACTCTGAATTGTGCCTCATGAACTTAACTTTTAATACACATTTGAAAGGTTCTAGAGTCTAGACCATCAACTTTGGGGGGCTGAGACTGCTAAACCATCAAGTTTTGGGGGAGGCTATGGCCGGAGACAGCAAAGCACATGATTTATTACTATATACTAAGTATATAATTATTATTTACTATTATACATATATTAATCAGAGACAATGAATTTAGCCAATGACCTGTTAAAGACTCTTTGGGAATCCCCTAAAGGAATGCAAATATTTAAGAATATTAGTGATGTGAATGAGAAGGCTGGCCATACTATACTGCGACCACTTTGCCCTCGGAGGTTTCGAGCCTCCAGTATGTAACAGATCTTAAGGAACTATGAAAACCTTCTCAATTTTTTTGAGAAATTTTCTGAAGAAGATTCTACTGACGCAGCATCAAAATGTGCTGGAAAGCTGGAGACAATGCTTCACTTCAAGACATTTTTCTTTCTCTCCCTCTACTGCCATGTGATGGGTCCAATAGAAGAGGTAAACTGTAAGATTCAGTCTCCACGCATTGGTGCTACAGAAGTGGAATGAATACAAAAATACTTGACTGACATATTTCAACAAAAGCGAATTGGTTTTGAGCAGTTCTGACAGAAATGCACAGAGGGCAAACCCAGCCTCGTTGATGAGCCAGAATTGCCCCGGCAACGTCACGTCCCTAAGAGACTTGAAAATCCTGATGCTGCCAAAACTCACTAAAGGTAAAGGTATAGTGTTCCCCTGTGCATAGCACCACGCCATGAAGGCGTATAGGGGGTGTGGGGGTAACGCCCCACACTTTCTCACTACACTCCAAAATAGCATTATGAATCAATATACACTGACATCTGTGACACAGCAAAATCATGTGTTAAACAAGGACATGAATCTACAGGACTACAAAAAGTAACAGCCGTAGAGAAAGGGTGCATCTCAGCTGTGAACAGTTGCACAACAAACTTTCAGCAAACGCGAGAATTCTTCCGAAAAGATTTGGATGCCGATAGGCTCTCCTTACACATGTCCAAGCTTCTTCCAAACAGAAGAAAGTGGTTCCAACTACCATGCGTGACATAAGGATGTTTCTTTTGGAAGACAGCACCCTCTAGGGGCTTCTGCCTGAAGTTGCCAAATTCATGATGCTGCTCCGCACTGTGCCAGTGACGACAGCCACAGCCGAAAGGTTATTCAGTGCTATTCGCCGACTAAAGACATATTTGAGATATACATACAATGGGGCAGAAGAGACTAAGCAGCTTAGCGGTACTCCACATACATCAAACTGTGCTTGATAATTTGGACCAAAGACCACTCGTTAATGAGTTCATAAAAAAATAATCCAGTGCATAGAGCAACCTTTGCTTTATTTTTAAATCATGTTCATATGTTTTTGTTGTGTATGTCACTTTATATCTTAGTGTACATGCTATTATTTTTATTATTGCAAAATTAAATTTAAAAAGTAAAATAATGTAGCAAGATCAAAAAAAGTAAAACTATTTTCCTGTGATTTGTGTTAGCATTTATGTAAATAATTTAAAAAAACGGTTAAATATTCGTTATTTTATGGGTACGTCAACACTAAAGTTATTTGCCCCTGTCACATGTCTGTTGCGGACATTAAAACACACCCATGCCCTCGCCGAGACTCGAACCTCTGGATCAAAGCGAGTTGAGACAACCACCCAACACGCTCTGCTACGGATGGCATAAAACTGTTAGGTTGGCCTCTTAATGTAAATACATACTTTTCAATAAAAATGTTAATTATCTAAAAAAAAAAAAACATGAGCAGACACAAAAGACATAAAGAGACTTCGAAACATTTTCTAAATGCTTTTAATGTTACCTTTCATTTGCATGAGGAATATAATAGCTGCTTAAAAACTGCTATATGCCCGACCCTGTGGCCGAGTGGTTCTGGGTTCGAATCCCGGTCGGGCTTGGTTGTTTGTGAATGTCCATTCATCAATTTCATCACTCATCCCCATCTTCGCAAATTAGCAAAGAGGCACAAAACATGAAGTAAAATAAACTAAATCAATCAATCAATCGAAAACTGCTATACGAAGACGTAATTTTTATTTTTAAAAAAGGGAGGGAGTGGGTCATTAATTCATTCATTTATTTCAGTGATCAGAGCCCCCCCAATAATTTTGATAAGTCGGCGCCCCTGAATGGAGGGAAGGTAATGTAGAAGGCGCTTATTATTTCTTTCCTCTAAGCTGCACCAAATAGACAATTGTTGAATGTTTTGTTCAGTACAAAATATTTGATATCTTGTCAATAAATGGACAAAGGAAGACCTTTTTAAAGGGAAAAAGGAATGTAGGCTGAAAAAATGTTTTAGAAAAGGGAATGTAGGCTGAAAAAGGGAAGTCAAAACCATGTAATCTTGTTGGTTGGTTGGTGGAACTATCAACACTGTTGTTAATATGATCAGTGTTGAAAAATAATAAAAAAAGGACTTCCCTTTAAAATTTGGTCTCTAATGATGGTTAATTGGCAGAACGTCTGGTGTGCACTACCCCCATGTTGCAATTGTTTAGTTGATGTATAGGCATATATTCTGTATGACCTTACGTGCATACAATATCCAACAAAACAAAATTACATTACAGTAACAGGACGTGCTGCATTGTCGTTAACCTTCCATACTTTTTTTTTTTAACCAACTTACCTTCACATGCTTTTAACTTTGACTATTCTTGTCTTAACTCCTGAAGAAACCACATGAATTGACAAAAGCTTGAGTAACTGAAAAAGTAAGTACATGCCTAAACTAGACTTCAGCTACTTAGCGACACATTTTCAATTATTAATACAACTAATGTATATTACTTGTATAAGATGTACATGTAGGTCATTCATAAGGACTGTGTTGGTTTGACACCCAGTGGATGTACATAGTGGTTCGGATACCAGTTTAAACTGTGGGTCCAGTCCCGATTAGCCATACTGTGCATAAAGTGGACTTAAAAACACCAACTCAATCAAAAGGACTGGACTATGTTGTTTCCACTAGATACATAATTTCCAATGTCCTACCAAAACCTGTAACCATGTGTTCACAACCTTCTGAAATCTTCAGTTTGACATTAAGAAGTGACTTTTTACTCTCACATTGCAGGCTCAGTATTCTAGAATTCTTGGAGCTTTAAATTTGCCCAAGAAATTGCTCGCTACCATTTTGAAGCCATTACAAATGTTGTAAATCATTCACCACATTTTCAGATTCCTTGTCACCTTTACTTCTTACACAATTAGACAGAGTGATTCAAAAGTCTGGAACCATCCATGTAACTGAAAGACTAGAATATGAGTACTATGTTTTTTTTGTGTACATCTTTTTCTCAATGAAAATTAAATCCTGCCTCTGTATGGTCTCGCACGGCAGTTAGGTCGGTCTTCACTTCCCGATAAGACTTCTAGTTCCTTACTTAATGATCATGTGAGAGCTTTCTCTTTTTCAGTTCCAGACGGAATTAGAAACAGTCTTTAAATCCATCATTAATACCATAGAACTGGCCAGCTTAAGTAGGAAGAAGGAGGGCAGTAGATGTTAAGACTGTTTATTGAAGGCAGCTTAAAGAAGAAAAAACATTTGACCAATACAATTATATTAAATGATTGAGGGGAACAGTTTATTTGATGAGTGAAGAGTCTGCTAATTATTATTGTTTTAAATAAATAGTTTACATGTCTAAATTTCCTACTGATTTTTTATTTTCACAACCGACACAAATACCATTTTGAAGTGAACACTGAACAGACGTCACATGTTTGCTGTAACAGGCAGACTGTCCTGTGTGTAGCACTACAGTAAAATGTGCTAGTGTTGAAATGAAATATACATTATGAATTGCAATTGTTTCTTCATGGCCCTCCAAGTAAATCTCTCAATAAGTATTTTATGACCAAAGAAGTGTCAATGTAATATAAACATTGTAACAATGTAAACCCCACAATTTTTGCATTTTGAATGTTGTAAAGTTTATGTAATTTATTTGACTAGTTCGTATTGGGGAATAAATTTCAAAACTGCATGGAGAAGGGTTTCCTTAGAAGATTGTATCTTAATATGCGGAAAATGCAACTAGCATCTCAGTGAAGTGTTATATCAACTTGATATAACCTGTGTTATATACTCACATTCACTGCTACAGGTGCTGCATTTTTCAAGTACCATGTTATCTTATTCTTTTAGGATAAAACAATCTCTTATCTTCAGCAGTTATTAGCATCTAAGTTTGTGAAGTAGTATAATGTGTTTGTGTAATAGCCATTTTTAAAGATGATTTTAAGGGTCGTGCTTTTGATGCCTTCGCAAACTGGACATACCTAAGTGCCCTGTGAGAGACTGCTTTTTGATGGTGAAAAGTGACTAACAATTTCGTATATAATGCGCAGTACAATTCAGGTTCAAGAAATGGCTTTCTTAGTTGTAGGTCTTAAAAGATGTTGCTATGCCAATCAAGAGGCCAGCAAATTTGTCTAAAATAACAATGTTGTAGGGCCTATATGTTAGCCACATTGATGTGGTTACATTAGTCGCAGCTTTTATTGGTGCTTCGGAGCAACATTTCCAAATATAGTTTATGAGGTCATTTATTGGTTATATTTAGGTGTAACTTTGGTGTAAGAGTTTTGCTCATTCCTTCTTTACTTTTCAAAAAAAAAAAATTGAAAATATGCATTTTTTGTGAATTAACGTAACTTCTATACGAGGCACATTCAGAACCCTCAAACTAACAGCAGCACAAGATTTCTTCCATTAAGGCATTTACACACTCCATGCATGTCATATTATTTGGCCAATAATACATTTTAATCATTATTTTCTTTTTCCTTACATTTTCTTTCATCCAAAGTACAGATGGGATCAAATGAAATGTACTTCCCTTTTCCTACCAACTCAGAAGCGAGTTGGAAACTCTTCATTGCTCCTGTATAGATAAGAAAGTGGGGGAGGGCAGTAGCAGACAAGGCCATCATGCAAACTTGTTTCCGCCAAGCTTTCTGTTGGAGTCTTGGCAGTTTGTGGAAGGATTTTGTGTTCCTCCCCCCCCCCCCTGCCTTTCTCTCTCTCCTTGAGTTTGTGTGCGTGTGTGCGCACGCGCGCGGGCCGACACCTGTTTCATTTTAAGTTTGACTTATTTTTATTGCATCAACTAATTGTTGTCATGACTGGAAATGAACCAGGTTAGCAATGGAGACATAATGAAGGATCAAAAATACAAAAATTCCTGGCATAAGTAGTTAGTAGTAGTAAAGGTAAGGTAAAGTTCGTCGTCCGTATAGAACCGTGCCATGAAGACACATTTAGGGGATGTGGCAGTAGGGCACCGCATATTCTTGAGTTCGGCCATTTTGGAGGTCAATGATCAGCATCACGCTCCAGCCGTTTTTACTCCCCAGGGATGTAGAAACGAGAAAATAAAAATGTTTCGCATTCTGCGTATGTGACAGTATTCTTTGGATATTGTCTTGGAAGTATCTGTTAACATCTTAACCCGCAATTTTGTTTAAGGATAAAACTGGTTGAAGGTCGCGAGTGTTCCTGAGAAGTAATGAGCATATCTCATAATGCGCAATAGTTTAGCTCGCGTTTTTCTGAAAAAAAAAAAAGAGAATGATATACAAATCAATTTTACAATGCTTACGTCATTGTGAGCATGGAGTGCATTTTACACACTAACGAGGATCTGGCGTCTAGACATAAGGTCAGTATAATGGTTGTTGAGGTTTGGACTGTGTCCCATCCATTTACGTTTGTAGTTGTCCTTTCACAAATTTCATCTTAACACACCTTTCATCCTGATCTTTGTGATTACCCAAAAATGGAAGGAAAGCGAAATAAAATAAATAAATCAATCAATCAGTTATTGTGTCCCTGCGTTTTTCAATTTTTCTTCATGTCCGAAAATTTATATTTCACTGATGTAATGCATCACTATAATAATGTGAATTATTTTCTGTCATCATCGTGTGCTTAATAATTTTTTAACTCATAGACTAACGCTGTTGTCCTTAGTGTAATTGATCTTATTGTGTGGAAGTTTTGATGTAGGCAAAAGAATGGTGAAGAATAAATCTCAATTGATTGTTTGAAATTTAAAATATAACAACTCCGAGGTGACGCATATTAACTGTTCTTAGTTCGACATCAAAGAACGATTTCTCATACACATTAAAAAGGATTCCGACCTCCGTGGTAGAGTTGTTAGCACAGCTTTCTTAAACACCGGCCTTGGCATTGTGTTCATTCGGTGATCATTGCGAGTGTCCCTTCATTCGTCGACCATCCTCATTGTCGCGTTTAGCCAAAAGTGGCACAAGAAGTGAATTAAAATACTGCAAAACAATCAACCGATCATAGGGTCTCCGGTTTCATAGAGCAGTAGCATATGCAAACCACTTTGTCATGGAGGCCCTCAAAATTGAAATAATAATTGCAACAGAAAACCTGTTATAAGAGTATTTTTAAGAGTTTAGGCATATTAGCAATTCACGTCAACCAACACCAATTTCACCTGTATTGTGTGATATATGGTTCTTCCCTAACAATTGATTTTATTTTACTTCGCTTTTTGTGCGACTTTTGGCTATTTTGCGAAGATGGGGATGAGTGATGATATGATGAATGGACACTCAGAAACATCCATGCCGGGATTCGAACCCGGAACACCTGGTCCTGAGATTTCGGCTTGTGTATGAGGCCGGTGGCTTGCTTGCTTTATCGTGGCTCACACCGCCTGTCTGCGGCCGGTGGCCATCCAAGTAGTTGTATTGATGATATTATAAGGACAACAAATGATGAGCCCCCCTCAAGCAGATTTGGCTACACTTAAAACAAGCTCAACATGCCCATATGAGCTTTTTGCTCAAGTGTAGCACCCTGTCTAATCCAAGATTTTTGTAAAAATGCCCTCGGGAATTTCCCGAAGCTACAGTGTACAAATGATGAGCCTCCTCAGATTGATTTGTCCATACTTACAAAAGTTGCATCAGCCAGATTTTTGTCCATAAGCTTGTTAAAAATATGCCTTTTTTGATTTTGTTTTGGATACACTTGAAATTAAGCCAAGATCCTCATAAAACCTACACCACCTACACATATTTACTTCCGGTTTAAGTTCAATTGGATACCAGGTTCAATTTGTTTATATAATATTAAAACAATGTAATATGCAGAGATTTTCTAGAATTGCTCTGTAACTCTCTCATTTCTTACATCATAAACATATGATTTTTCCCCTATAAGAATAACACTACATATGGTGTCATCGGGGAGTGTATTATGGAATTCACAGATAATTTTAATGTTTGTCCTGTCATTAACCACAACTTGTTTCCTTTTTGAGGTGTTGATGACAAACATGGGCCTCTGTGCTTTGAATTCATCTGGTGTGTAATACATGTCAGTATTGCCAGTAGTGACCCTTTTGTATGATGTAAATGCCTCATATAATTTAAGAAAATCATCCTTGGACATGTCTAAATTATAATTTTCTCTAGGAAATACCTCATTTCTGCCATTTTTAAGATATATGTTCTTGATGTTGCAGTTATCAAATTTACTTGAATTTTTTTCCTGATTATTGTGTCTTCCAGTCTGAAACAGTACCACCACAAAATCCGGCATGTCATATTGTATACTGGAGAATGAATTTGTAGCATCAAACTCATAATAGGTACCAGATGCAGGCTTCTGTACACATTGATATGTATAAAATTGTAAAGGAATTTGTGGATTTTTTAGGATATCAGCTTTGTATTTAAGAGCATAACTGGCCTCATATTCAACAACTGGCATTCTTAGCTCCATAGTCTGAATAATGCATTTGCCTTCATCAGGTAGGGTATTAGGCAGAGCTTCCCCTGTAGAGTTTAATGCACTGTACCTCATCAAAGCATTATTATCATTGGCAGCTCTTCTAAATGTAATTCTTAAACCACCCTTCCACATAATATCTTTGTAATCTGAGAAGAATCCTGGCAACAGGCGCATGGGGAACAGCACTGTGTGGCTTTTAGATATAATTTTATCACCAGCCTCAAATCCACCTATTTTGTAGTAAGAAGCCTCGGTTTTGGATAATTTTAGTGTGGCCAAAGCTGTGGAGGTAATGCCGGGATAATCTACTCTGTTTATAACAACACCATGTTTTCTGATCTCAATTTCAGAGAACAGATGTGGCACAAAATTGTCCACCAATCTTATATTTGAATTTGCCGGATAATCTGTACCATCGAGCTTTACAACATCAAATTTGATGTATAGATCTGCTCTGTGGGGGTGTATAAAGCCATCCCCTACATCAAGATCAACCTCAATTTCTGTGTTGGGTTGATTTAAATTTGCAAATGTCCTCCTGTTTGGGGGGAATGATTGTAACTCATAACTCTCAATATTTTCCATTTTTTTTTTGTATGTATTTTTATTTAAATATTAATCTCTATGATTGCAGTTGTTGTGGCTCCAGCAAAATCAACTAATTCTTCTTTTTCATTAGTGACCATCAACTCAATGTTATCTATTCTATTATGGCACACAGGAAAATATAATGTTGGGGATGGAGTGTAGATGATGGGCTCCATAAATTCAGAGTTAGGTTTGAATGTTGCAATAATGCCAGTTTGTTTGTGAGTGCCTATGCCATTTGATTTGGTGATCATACCCTCGGCCACATTACAGTGAATATTTAGAGTCTCTATGGCTAAGAATTTAGGTATATTAATAGCAGTGTGTTTGATGGCCGGTTCAAGTTTTGTGTTGTTCTCAAATCCTAACAGCTCTCCTATAGTACCCAGATCCACTGTCTCTGTAGCAGATACAATCTCTACTCTGTGAGTGACAGAATTTTGAGTTAAAACTATACCTCTGGGTAATTGAGCATTGAGTGGATAGATTATATTGCCCTGGAGTGATGACAATTTTTTGATCCCCAACTGCAATTTCGTTGTTGTGGTGTGTAATATTAGGGATCAAGTACATGCCATAAAATGCTCTGAGAGCTATTGTTTTGGGATACACTATGTCATCATGTAATCTAAGTTTCAATATTGAATTTTGGCTGGTGAGATGGAATACCCCCATGATGCTTCAGATACCACAAGGCCTTTTGAAAATTTTCAATTGATGGTTTATTTATTTGAGACATATATCTAAGAACAGATAAACACAAATGTCCACAATTAACATCTTTGAAATTTTGAACACGGGCATTATTGTAATAAAGATTAGCTGAATTTAGATATTTTATTAAATTTTCAGGTGGAACACTTCCAAATGAATCAAACACAAATGCCTCATTTTTTAAATATTTAAGATAACAGATCCAGTGAGTGCCCTGATTTTTGTACTTATCCAAATTAACAATGCCACACTCTTTGTTGAGTGGTTGTTCTGGTAAAGAATCAGACATGTACACACCTCTAAAATTTTTGATGCCCAGTGGCTTGATTAAAGCTTCAATATCTTGGTTTGTAAGCGGCTCTTGTTTTTTTTAAACTTATTCATGGCTCTCTTAACACCTTTGCCTTGTTTCTCCATGGCCAGGTTATGGCGCTTCATTTCATCTAATTCTGCCCTATTCTTCTTGGCATCTATTACTGTTTTTGCTATGGCAGCTGATCCCCCAGCCAAGCTCCCAACAGCCCCGAGAGCAGCTAAGATGGCCGGGATAGTAAATATGAAGCCACCCACATGTGATTTTTTTCTTGATTGCTGTAATTTTTTTAATTGGGGGGTACTAAGTAACAATTTCATACCATGGCCTTTTGCAATACAAGAATTTTTTTTCTTGCGCTGCTTTTTGGTCAAAAGGCTATCAATAGTTTTAAGAGATTTAAGACCTGCATAAGGTATTTGATACATAACACCCTTGGCCTTCATTGTAGGTTTATTATATACATATTCACAACCCCCACCCCAGTTTTTGTTTGGTGTTCATAGCTATGGTGGTCCCCAATGCTGCTATTTTTTCACTTAAAGAAGCATCTTTGCTTACAAATCTACCAAATGCAGCCTCTTCTAATTTCTTGTCTGCAACATGTCTCTTGCCAAGATCAGAATGTGTGTTGTATGCTATGTCATGGTCTCTACAAGCAGCATCTAGGGGATTAACACCAGGATCACCTCTGTTTAATCTATGGTCCAATTTTGTGCCTGGACCACAATACTGATAGCCTGGAAGGTGTAGTTCAAATGACAGCTTGTTTATAATATCATTAACAAGCCCCCGACCCTCAGAAATATTCCAAAATTTAGGTGGTAGAGTATTAATAATTTTTATAAGATATCCAATCCCCTTAGTGTCATTCACTATAAAATTAGACAATTTTGTGCTTATCATGTCCATAATTCCAACCTTTTCATTGTAAAAATTGTGGTTGCCAGCATTTTCCTCCCCAGCTATCACCAATAACCTATCTACAAGTTTCCTGACATCATCAACCCACACAAATTCTTTGGGCAGGGTGTTGTATTGTTTGATCCCACTACCTGTCTTGATTTGTGACCATATGGGCTTGATTAAATTGTTGTATTTTGCTCCACTGCTAGACTTGACTCTTTTTTGTGTGGGATCATTGTTCTGGTATAGAGCATCTGATTTTATTAATATTTCTTTGTAATGCTCATAATCTTGATCTGTATAGCTGCCAGGCCTTTTCCTAGTCATCAGTTCCCACAATCCAGGTGTTCCGGGATACTTAACAAAAGCACCTTTTTCTCCGAGACGAGATTCTGAATAAACAATCAGATCATCTCCCATAAATGTTACTCTGAAATTGCCAATTCTATGTATGATGCTACCATCACGCTCTGTGTCAGCATATAAGCCAAAAACCTCATCTTTGTTGTCTTTAGGTGTGCTTAAATATTTTTGAGCAAGAAGACCCAATTCAATAGGATCCAGACTAGCTTCAATTCTTCTAGGACCAACAGGACTAGGTGTATGAATACTGGAAAGTGGGGTGAATGGATAATCTAATATGTTTCTTGCAGCTACAGGTACAAGCTCTGTGATCAAATTTTGATTTTGCTCTGTAACAGTTTTGATATTTTTACCTAATTCACCAATAGCATCAATAATAGGCTGTTCTGTGCGCTTGTGTTGCTCATAAAAACCTCGGTTCTCTGATTTCCATCCCTTAAATCTTTTTACAAGATAATCTCTTAATTTAAGATCGTCAATAATTGGCCTTTTCATGGTTATTTATTTATGTTTCAATGTCTAGAAAATTGTTGATTTTATTTCTGTATTTGCCACTATTGGGTTTTCTTGTCATATCAATTGTGACAAACCCATAACTATCCTGGTTCCAGCACCTACTGCAAATCTTGGAAAAATCATTGTAGCTCAAGTCCCCACCTACATATTCATCATGTATGTGTTTGAGGTTGGTATGATCTTGATGAAACACACATATAAAATTGCTGTTGTCTCGGATCAGCTGCTTCGGTATTTTAGAAAAAGTCTGTGCCAGGTAGAAGCAATCAATGTTTTTGTATCGGCCCTGTGTAAAGAAATTTCTAATCTTGTTTTGATTATCCAGTATAATGTCATCAAACACAACAACAGAATTATCGAGACATTCATGGAGTGGCTTAACATCTGGTTCAAAAGTGGCAATATCCAGTCCATCATATAGCTTCATCAGCTGCTGATATTTTAATTGTTCCAAGCTCTTAGAGAAGACATACAAGTGCCTGTTTTTCCAGTCTAACCAGTTGGGTGCCAATAAAAAATTATCAATCATTAGTGTAGTTTTACCACAAGCCGATGGCCCAACAATAAGACATCTAATATTATCAGGCAGCAACTTGCCATTTCTCTTATTCTGCTGTTCAGGTTCTGGCAGCCTCTTTATAACATCCCAGGTGTTCATATTATCACTTTGTTTGCCTCGATCCAGCTGTGTTCTGAAAGTCCTAGCCATTTGACAAATAACTTGTTGCCTTTTCTGCGGATGATTTTTTCTATGAGATATGTGTCAGGCTGTTTAGTTTTGCTGAGCTCTTCTTCATAAAACCTGCCTTTGAGAATTTCTCCTCGGTGGTCTTTTATTATATATGTGTTAAGGGTCCCAGGTTTAACTTGAACCACTGTAAATAATTCAGTGCTCCAGTTTCTTGTAAAACCTCTTTTGAATAAGTGCTTATATTTGCTGATTCTTACTTGATCACCTATCTTGTATTTGGCTTTTCTTGTTGTTGGCTGGTATCTAGGATAATAAACAGTACTGATCAATTTTTGCTCATCAGATGAAGTTACTTCAGAGGGTTTCATGTTGATTGTGGAATGGACCGAGTTGTTATATTTATGTAGAAGTTCTGGAAGAATACTGAACCATTTATAATTACCTTGAAGTGTAAATTGTTTATACATAAGATTTTTTAGGGTTTTGTTGAATCTCTCTACAATTGAGGCCTTGAGATCACTGTAACTCGAAAAATGTTGTATTGACTGGCTTTTAATAAATTGTTGAAACACTGAATTATAAAATTCTTTGCCATTATCTGTTTGCAAATAGCGTGGTGATCTTCCACTCTGATTGATGATTGTTCTGATGGCTTCTGTAACACATTTTCCAGTCTTGGATTTGAGTGGCACAGCCCAGGCAAATTTTGAAAATGTGTCTATTACAGTGAGTAGATACTTGTAGCCCTTGTTGATTTTGTCTCTAAGTTTTTCAGCTGTCCACTTGCCATGTCAATCAAGTCGCTCTGCCATAAATCATCTATGCCTTTTGTGACTACTGGCAGTCTCTTAAAATTATGTCTGGCTTGTCTGTGTAATTCATCAACAATAATTTGTCTAGACATAATATGAAAACAAGAATATTGCAACTATAGGGTGTTCAGCAGCTGATACTACAGGATTTTCTAAATATAATTTGTCTCCTATTTGTATATAAAATTCCAGAGAGCCATCATCTTCAGCATAGGCTGTTTCTAATGTATTGGGGTCTGTAAAATCCTCCAATTCTACACTGGTGATTTTTGGTTTATTATCAGCATTTGTTATTGATAAGGTAGGGTAGTGGTGTGCCTGTGGTTGAAGCCAATATTTGATCTTGATTGGTCTCAGTGTGCCCCCAACAAAAAACTGGTAATAAAATTGTGCAGGGGACAGCATATATATTTTGCCTCCTGGTGTAAATGGTGAATCATATTCTTTGTTGGGGATGCTGTACAATTCAAGAATTACTGTATGTTTAGGATTCTTGATTATGCCTGTTATTTCTTTTTCTGCTGTGAGCAATCTACTTGTTACAGATTCAAGGTGCTCATTGATAGTCCTAACAACATCATCATGGCCTGGCTTGATTTTTATGTCCACAACAAGTTTCTTGTATTGTTGCACAATTTCTTGAAGCTGGGTGGCAAAAACAGACAAAGCATTTGCTTGATTGGATTCCGTGGTCCCTAGCTGTTGCTTGATATTAGCTACAATTTGCTGTAAATTTTCAACAACTGCCAATTTTGAATTTTGAGCAGTAAGATCATGGACTTGTCTTCTGATATCCTCAAACAGGGCATGCAGTTCATTAATATGTTGATTAGTTGGTAGAGTGGCCACTGTCTGAGTGAGTTGTTTGATCTCTGTTTGGATATTCTTGATATCTTCTGATTTCAATATGCGATTCACAGCTCTCTTAATATTTTTAAGTTCCTGTGATGTAGGCAGATTTGATACAGTATTTTGCAAAGATTCAAGTGCCAATTTCACATCATTTAATTCAGAAGCATCAACCACACCATGCATAGCATCTTGGAGCAGGGCTATATCTGCCTGAGTGGGTGTTGATTGTTGTAAAATTTCAAGCTTTGTTTGGATATCATCAATCAAGTGATGAAAATGAGATAGCTCAGATTCAGTTTTGAGGTTTTCAAGCTTTGTGATCTGTTGCTGGACACTAACAAGGGTATCTACAATCCCAGGCAAGCGGGATTCTAGAGTTTCTTGTACATTTGCCAAATCACTTTGCACTGCTGCTATTGTACCTTCAAGATGGGTTATGGTACTTTGAATTTTTCCAAAATCTTCATGTTTCAAGTTGCAGCTTAATATTGGCAACACTCCGAGTTATTGCACTCAAAGCATCAGAAGATGGCAAGTTGTTCATAAAATTTTCAAGTGTCTCAATTTTTTCTTTAACCTCGGCTATGGCATTGTTCAAGGGGTCCAGATTAGGTATCTGGAGTGACTGAATCTGTTCCTTTAGAGTGGAAATCACTAGATCAAAATCTTCTTGTGATTTTATGCTTTTGACAATTGTTTGGAGCTGTGCCTGGACATTATTTATTTGCTCTTCCAATTGTTGTTTCAATTGCTCAGAGTTGGTGGCCTGGGTCTTAAATTTGACTTGAAGAGCTGCTACAGCTTCTTCTAAACTTTGAAAATTATCCAATGTGGCCAAATCAGTATATTTCTGAAGCAACAATTTGAGTTCAGTATCAATTTTAAGAAGAGGGTCCATGCATTGTGATTGTAAATTTGTAATTTCTAATTGAAGACTGGCATTGAGTGTGGTTTGTAAAGCTTGTAAATCACTTCTTAATTTCTTGACTCTGACATCAAGCATCAGAATCTCATCACTGTGATCTTCATGTCTTGTATGGCCAAATATATCATTAGGCATTTTTGTTTTAGTGGTTATTTATTATTGAATATCTAATTCTTAATTCTATAAAAAAAGGTATAAGCTTGTCATATGATCCCGGGACCTCAATATATAAGCAGTCACCAGCAGAAACAGTATAAACAGTGCCAGAAATCATGTTTGAGTGCTTAATTCTATAAATATTTCTCCCTACTGAAATTTTGACATCACCCTCAGGGGTTGTAATAAATTGTAATTGACCACCTACAGGTAATTGGTAATGGTTTAAATTATTGTTAAATATGTACAATATTTTACCTGTTTCATCATCAACATCTGTAAGTATGCTGTTCAGATGAATAATTAACAAAGCACTCAGTTTAGATATTATATCAGGAGAGGCTTGTGGTGTTGGCAGGTCCATAATAGCCTGTTTTTTGAACCCAAATAAGTTCATAGGCATGTTTATTTATTTCAAATCATGCTCTGTAATTGGGCATTGATTCCCATTTTTCAAGTCACAATGACCCCATGGTAGAGTATGTATGCCACATGATAAAATGCATCTCTTATCATCATGTGGGTCCAGAGCCACTTTTCTTACAATATTGCTAGTCAATAAGTGATCCACACTCTGAATTCTATTTTCTGATGTTCTGATTGTGCTACATGATTTGAGATAATGTTTAAATTCAAGCTCTTGGTCTACAGTTACTCTGCCAATGCCCTTGGCTTTTTTGGCAACAACACCACAACATGTTTCAAAACTGTACATCTTGGCCCTTAACCCAGCAAATGCCACAATAACATCACCAAGTGTCTCATCTTTTAACTTGCCAGGCACCTTTTTGTTGTGGGGTTGAATCCTTGTATGTTCACTGCTATCAAAATATTCAAGCAATTCAGGCTGTGACATATCTTGATAAACATCTTCTGTCTGAATATCAAGAACAAAACTATCTGTGTCCATGTACATCAATTTTACACGATCCTTATAAAAAGGCTTCAACACATCATAATACAATTTTAACATGTGTAATTTGGCCAATTCCAATATCACAGCCCCTACATAAATAGGCTTATCAAACTTAATTTTTGTTTTTTTCATGTTGAAGAGTGCCATATTTTCATCATAAATTCTTCTATAATTGAAATTAGGCTTTGCAATCAATTTTTTGCTCAGGCTGGGGTCAGTAATTATTTTAACATCGGTATGTTTTCTGACATTTTCAATTGTTTTGCCATACACTGAATTGACCATCAATTTAAACAAAGTTTTATCAAATTGGCTCATTGCAGATGTTCGAAGCTCTGTGTTTGTATCAATATATGGCTTCAACCATCTTGAGTGCCTGAACCTCAAAACTTTGCCAATTTTGGTCACTTGAACACCATGATGCATCAGGAACTGGAGGTTTTTGTAATATATGACATAACCCTGTTTTGGCTCCAGTGTCATCATCAATTTCTTCTGTTTAGAGCCAGGTGAACACTCAACCTCAGGAATTGGGGGCAGATCAGAAAATTTGTTGTGTAAATTATCTGGAATTGTCAGATCAACCTCTAAGAATAGGCCATAGTCACTGTCATCAAAATCCTTAAGATCTTCAATATTGAAATCGTCAACCCACTCAAGCCCTGCATATGGCAGTTTATCCATCATAGCATAACCATAGAGGCTGTTGGCATCTACATACAGTATATAATTTGATGGCAGTGCTGGATCATAATCAGGAATATATTTGTTATTTGCTCTGGCATATCTCTGAGAGCATTGCACCATGCCTCCTCTTATACATTGCTCCATAAACAGGTACATATCTTGATCCTGGATCAGATCCAATTGCATTTTAGTGTTTAAAAACATTGCAGGCCATGCTAGGCCTGGGGCACTGTAAAAATATATTGGATCCAGCTTATAATTTTGCATGGAAGATTTTCTGAATGCCTGAAGTATATCAGCTAAGACAGTGACATCAAGTTTTAAATATGCCATGTGATAATCACCAAATGTCTGGCATTTTAAATTGTTCCACATCAACTGGGCATGGTGATAATCTTCATCAGTGATTCCAGATGCTCTGATTTTGCTGTAAAACTCATGTTGTGGTGGCAGAGAACACTCATCAAATTTAGAAAAATCTGTAACATAATCATATGGATATACACCCTTCCGCCTAATTAAGTTCAGGTCCTGATTTGGAAACATGGTACATGTGATTTTGAATTGATCATCAGATAATTGAGTAGCCAGTGTAGCCAGGCTAGCCGATAAAATTCTGTAAGAATCAAGAAATCTTATGTGAATAGGAACACCATTAACTTTAATTATTTTGCTAATAGCTATATATTTTTCATCATTTTCAGCTAAAATATTTAAATTCTGCTTGTCAAACCCCTCGTACCTGATCAAATGATGAAAATCATAATTGGATGCACCATGGCAAAATATAGGGACAAATTTTGGTCTCTGGATCTTAATATTACAGCTATTACACAGGGCCATTAAGAATTTACCATCTGTATGAGAATGGTGTTTCACCTTGATATTTATATCTGAAAATTCAGAATCACATACCGGGCATTTTTCTGCATTGTTGAAATCCTCAATCTGTTTCTCTGTTAAAGGCAACATGAGTTTTGATTTTAATAAGATATTAGATGCTATGTCATGGCACTCATTTTCTATTCTATGTGCAAATTTTTTGATGGCATCTGGTCCCATGTATAAATCTTCTTTACTAACAACACCATCCTGTACAACAACATAATAAAAACTAGAAGGTTCATGTAACTGGTATGGTGTAATTGAAGGTTCATCAGGACAGAATGCAAGAGGTTTGAGATTTGATTCAAAATCACAGACTATATATGCTGGGAGTTCCAACAAGGCTTCAAACTTTTTGAATTTTGCATTTTCACTTGGCATTGGCATCACCATATGAACAGGTTTATAGTTGCCACAGTATTTTAAATGTTCAATTAACTTGTTTTTAGCAATTTCTGCATTCACTTCCCGAACCCCATTCACCATTTTTTGACCATCAAATACAGTTAAACATCTTCGGCACAACTTGAATATTCTATTGGATTTGCCTTGTTGTTTTCTGACTAAAGCTTCAAGACTGTGTATCAGAGTGTAATGATATGTGCCATCCCCTTCAATTAAGAGCAGATCAATCGGAACAGCAGAATCATCATCAAGTGTACTGATTCTGAGAGGTGCTATCAAGCAATTGCCACGACCAGTGGAACAAATAAATACATTAATAGATAATTGTTTACCATTGATATCCCGGGCCTTTTTTTCAAATTTATCAATATTCTGAACAGACATTGGATATTCTAAGCCCTTCATTGCATCATCGAAATTGTGTTCATGCTGTTTATAATAACTTATTCTCTCAGGATGCCTTAAAACTGGGAACAAAGCAGCTAAAATACACCACAAAAAGCATTTCTGGTCGGTATTTTCTGTTAACCACGGCTCTTTTGTTTTTAATATTGGCAGGTAATGGCAGATATGTGGAACCTTGTAATGGGTTGAATTCAGAAATATTAATATAAAACTTGTGTGGAGAACCGCATAGGCTCCATCCAGACTCTTTTGCTGCAAATTCAGTGTGTTTAATATTCAATTGATCTATCAAACTGCTTATTATTTTGTCTAAATTTGTATTTGAATATACCGGTACAGTTTCTGTTATGTGGGGCTGTGTAAATTTTGTGCCATTTGGTTTCTTATATTGTGTAAACAATTTGAGGGACAGCTTATAAGAGCCATTTTGTGCATTTAGAATTGCCTGCACATCAGGATTTACACTGTTCAAAAAATTCTTAATACCACATCTTGGCTCTGATACAAAACAGTGATCTCTTAATTGGCCATTAAAACTGCTATGGATAAGTGATGCATAGCGTGGCTGTTTTGCTGCTCTAGCATTAACAGGTGCTTCATGCTTTCTTTTCAGACCAGATGTAGATGGTTGTGGGGGCAATATTGATGACTGTACAGAACAAGAGCCCACATGTCTATTGAAATATGCCTTGCTAAATATTTTATGGCATTTAGGACATATTTTAGTGGGAGTTCTGCATTTGTCTGGGTCACAATTCTTTTGGTGTCTGGCCCAATTGGGGCTGGATATATTCTTATTACACTGATTGCAATATTTTTGATTTGGCATTTTTGTTGTTGGTTTATTATATAAGATTTCCTGGGGTTCAATTCAAAATTTTGTACTTAATATATATATATATTTATAAGTTTTGTTCAGCTGTGTGCTTTGTATATTTCTTGTGTATATTTAATATGTTAATATTATTAATTTTTATCCTCGGTTTATTATATAAAATTTTTTGGGTTTTAAATCAAAACTCTATGCCTATTATGACAGGTTGTAAAGCTAATAGCCTACAAGTGGAAAAAGAGAATAAATATTGATCTACACTGACCTAGCACAAATACCTGCACAGACATGCATGTCTAGAATGGCAATGACCTAGCACTGAGTGTTATGTATTGATTTTTGTATAACAGGCTGGGACAGATATAAGCCTGACTCTAAATGTAAGTGGATTACAACAAACAAGCTGGATGTAACAAATATCAGATTTTTTTATACAAAATATAAGCCCTTTTGTTCAATATATCTGAAATTGAATAATAAGAAATGTTATATATTAAACCAAACAGGCCTGTAGTATGAAAAGCACTGTAACAACACATCTGTACTCCTCAGCCACTCTCACAATACTGGCTGATATGCAATGCAAAATCTCTTTATATACCCTAAGCCCGTCCGAGAAGAAAAAAACGGGAAATTCCCGAGGGCTTTTTTACGGGAAATTCCCGAGGAGTCAATTTTTCACGGGAATTTCCCGAGAGTTTTTATTAAAATTATCTGTGAATTCCATAATACACTCCCCAATGACACCATATGTAGTGTTATTCTTATAGGGGAAAAATCATATGTTTATGATGTAAGAAATGAGAGAGTTACAGAGCAATTCTAGAAAATCTCTGCATATTACGTTGTTTTAATATTAGATAAACAAATTGAACCTGGTATCCAATTGAACTTAAACCGGAAGTAAATATGTGTAGGTGGTGTAGGTTTTATGAGGATCTTGGCTTAATTTCAAGTGTATCCAAAACAAAATCAAAAAAAGGCATATTTTTAACAAGCTTATGGACAAAAATCTGGCTGATGCAACTTTTGTATGGACAAATCAATCTGAGGGGGCTCATCATTTGTACACTGTAGCTTCGGGAAATTCCCGAGGGCATTTTTACAAAAATCTTGGATTAGACAGGGTGCTACACTTGAGCAAAAAGCTCATATGGGCATGCTGAGCTTGTTTTAAGTGTAGCCAAATCTGCTTGAGGGGGGCTCATCATTTGTTGTCCTTATAATATCATCAATACAACTACTCATCCACCGTCGTGAGGAAATTGGGGAGCTACAAATGAGTAGCGTGACGCGGCCACGGAAACCTACAAAGACTGAAGGCTTGTCTTGCTGACCATATGTCACACCATTATTCCCACCTCGGCAGGTGGAAGTGAGGCCGGCAGTCGGTAGGCAGGACCGGGCCCTCGCGGACTGTTGCGGCACAGGTTATTATTATTATTATCATCATCTTCAAATAAAGCTTTATCGTTATATATTACCGTATTTCATCGCATAATCGTTGCACCCTGTTCTTCAATCCAAAGAGAAAGAGAGGTAGGAACACAAAATCCTTCCACAAACTGCCAAGACTCCAACAGAAAGTTTGCTGGAAACAAGTTTGCGTGCTGGCCTTGTCTGCTACTGCCCTCCCCCACTTTCTTATCTATACAGGAGCAATGAAGAGTTTCCAACTCGCTCCTGAGTTGGTAGGAAAAGGGAAGTACATTTCATTTGATCCCATCTGTACCATAAAAATCAGAACATCCCTACATTTTGTGATGAGCCTATTTCAACCGCATTGCACATTAGTGTCACCATCTTGAATGGAATACTGTTACCATATTCAGAAACTGTAGAACTTAAGCTTTACCCACGGTTAAAACCACTTTATTCATATGTAGAGAATTGCCAGAAAATTTGAAGTTGTCCAACTTCTGTTTTACTTCCATTGCATCAAATATATAGTGTTTTTCATGGCAGTGTCTTCCGCAAAGTGTTAAAATTAAAGTGTGTTCCAATCATGCTCAGTCCTTGCCTAGATTCTCCCCAGTAAGCACAAGCAGTTTCCCCTTCGCTTCTTATCAAGAACAGACCCTGTTTCCCTAAATTTGCTCATAACTTCTCGAACATTGTCTGTGTGGAACAGGAACATCCGGGAATTTAGCTGCCCGTCTTCAGACTTCCCTACAAGAATTTGTAATGACATAAGAGTCGTACATAAAAATGCATTGTTTTAAATTGTATGCATTACGTAGCATTATTAGACAACAGAAAAACACCAGTAATACGTAAACTAAAACAATCTAAAACACTTCACAAAAAAGTGTAAAAAAAAAGTGCAAACTGGACACCAGTTATGGGGGGGGGGGGGGGCACCAAGGTCAGCATACAACTGTGGGTCTAAATGCCAGCAGACGACCTCCCACTGTCCGGGGTTAGCTGTTGCTTCACGGATGAGAATTGTTGCGGTAAACCAGGTCAAATTCTTAGAATACAGGTATGCCAATGAATCTGATGAAAAAATCACCAGTTTAAAGGTACAGAATAAATGAAACCATTCTCATACGAACTTAGAAATATATATTCATCATTTTTCAATTACAAGAGTTTGGAAGAAGGAACCACTGATTAATCAGTCATGAACAAAATAGTTCTAGTATTTTGTAACTCCCTCAAAAGTAAAGCAAATGCAGAAGCTTAAAAAAGGAATAATGAATTTCCAATACAAAATACACTTGAATTCAGCATTTTTTTAAATAAAGAAAAATGCAACATTTCACAACAGCACATAGGAACAATATAAATGCACTTTCTTTAAAAGCAAAGCTACTTCTGGATAATATAGTGACGTATGAACATGCACCGATACTTTATTACAAATGCTGCTCATAAAACTTGAACTATTTAGCAACCTTTAGATAATGTGATTAACTGGAACATCAATTTTCTTTTTGAACAATCACTGGATCAAAACAAACATCTGCAGCATCAAATTTCCAGGAACATTTATTCGTTTCCAAATTTGGCCATTCTGTTGTTGAAAGGTCTCTTGATGAATTTGTCAGACTTAATGTACTCGGCAATCTTGTCCAGAGACTCAACCCTGCTGGTGAAGTCCTTGAGGTTCTGGTGCTTTTCCACGATCTCGGCATTCAGTACCTTGAACTGATCCAGCAAATCATACACCACGAAGTCTATGTATGTTATCTGAAAGTAAACGTGTATGCGTAAAGAATATATTGTTGTTCTTCCACATATTGTGGTTAGCTGTGAGTATGGCAAAGCCAAATGAGCAGCCCCAGAACAAGGCAGCAGTTTGGTCCATGCCAAGATGAACCTAATGATATCCCAGAAAAAAAAAAAAATCTGATCTATAATATTGTAGACAAAATTCAGACTATCCCAGATTTTTCTAGGACAAAAATCCAAAATTTTCCAGACCAAGTCAATCCATGTATTTCTAGATTTATGTAAAAAAGTTATGAAGGTTATGAGAGGGAACTTATTTGGAAAGATTAGGTTGTTTGAGTTGGATGTGATAGGTGGGAGTGGCAATGGAGGAGGGATAAGTAATCTCACGGAATAGTCAGGCTTGGGCAACCCCGCTAGAGCAGACCGTTAAAAAGTCACTATAGTTTAGCTTAAAACCCAGCTTTAGAATCCCATTTAACGAGATTTTTAGAATATTAACTTCAAAAGTTAAAAGTAATGCAAGAAACTGAACATAAATTGACTGCTGGATAGGGGTTTCAGAGGTGAGCTTTTACATATTACCAGACATTTATTAATTAATGATAAACTTTTTCCTTTTAACATAAAAATAATAGCATAAATAATACATATAGTAACATTTAGTAACATACATAGTAATCCTAATAACCAAACAACCAAAAAATTGCAACTAGTGGTAAATGCCAGTAGCCACTTCCTGCAATAGATTTCTACATGAAAAATAATTCAAAACATGACCTGTTTTCCTAGATTTAATATGCAATTTCTACTGTAACTAAAAGTAATAATCAGTGTGCAGTGGGATCATAAGTATTACCAAGCAAATTGTTCATCACCATGTTTACTCCCTTTGTTTTATGCAATGAGAGCTTCAAGAACAAACACAAAACAACAAACAATCTGCTTACAACCTCTGAACCAGTATATGATAAAATATAGTCCTTAAAAATATGTAGGATGATAAAAACCAACGATAAGAGCCACGGACAATTTGCTGAGCATTACTTATGGATCCCACTGAACCAAAGTCAAGTATATTTTATCCAAATTAAAATTAATCATTTCTCTTGTAGTCTACGGTTGTAACAAGCATAAGAAACACATTTATTTGGTTGTGACATTTCAGAACACATGTTCCCTTTACTTTGATTAAAGATACCATAAAACAATGGTTAATTTTTTAACAAGAAATATATCATAAAACACTATCCACTTCAAAAATTAGGCACTACATTGTTTGGTTCTACTTCCGCCTAGAAATAATTTCTTTCGCACTTTTTAACATTGTTAACTACAATTCCACATTGCAGAACATTTCTTTAGGTGTAATAATGAATTTCTAACGAAAATAATGTCTACTTTTTCAGTTTAAGAGTACTCACGGTTTTTTCCCTTTTCCGGTTCTGTAACACACAATGTGGCAATAGCGTACTCGTTCATCGTGGCAGTGTTTTGTAGATTTGGTGTGTGTATGCAGTGTTTCCATCCTTCTTCACCGAAAAATACCTAATTTCGTGGCCAGATTTGAAATTATGCTAATACCTCATTAGCCCCACAAACCATTTCCAGTAAGATTAGGTTAGGAAAGCATAGTTTGAATTTTCGAAAAATAAAAAAATCTTGCAAAAAGGCATGTTTGGAAACATTGCCAGGGGGTTACGTCATGAAACGCACGGATCATCCTTGATGTATAGAAGCAAATGGAAGCAAGAGGAATTGCATGTCGGAGATATATTTTTATAGAAAAAAAAAAGATTTCACGCTAAAAAGTATTACACGGTGAAAGAAAACACATTGAGGAACTTCAACAATGATGCAGAAAGTGATTTCCGAAAGTAGTTTCTTCTGTAAAAATGAAGAAATCCGTTTCCACTATACGGAAGTGTTGCCCATTGCTCAAAACTTCAGAAAATCAAGTCCTTGAGAAGATGCAAGTTAAACAATGCAGTGCCAAATGTATTGAAATGAACAACAGATTATTTTTTTAAATTTTTGGACCATTGTTTTAGGGTATGTTTCATCAAACTAAAAATAAATGTCTGATGAAGGGAGCATGTCTTCTCCTGAAATGTCACAACAAAAACAAGAGATATAACTCTACAATGCAAGCAATACATACATACAAGAAAAATTTAAAATGTCTGGCTTGGTCTTTTTTTCTCCGTTCGAAAACCTACTTTTTGTGCACCACTACAAAATGTTTTTTTTTCACAAACAGTACATTTCTCCAACTTTTCCAGGATTTCCAGACTGGTAGACATCCTGTACAAGCATTGTGAAATTAATCTCCCATAACCCCAAGAAATTGAGGCAGACTAGCAAGATGCCGAACTATTCATGCACAACATACCAGGAGCACACCACACATTTGAACATGCAATGTTATGACTCGCAAAATGAACACCCGTAAGGAAATTATCTTGAAAGTATGGAAAACTGGGCTCAACTAAGGAATAAACTTGGTTCTTTCGACATCCCATGCCAATGTCATTCTCCAGCATAACCCAAAATTCAGTTACTCGAACATCAGAGTTAATATAGGGCGAACAGGCACGTATCTAGAAATATGTTTCAGGGGGGGGTGTCTGAACCAAGTGTCTCAGGAATAATAATAAAGTTTAAATTAAAATATTTATATTAAATCAAATTATTGTAATTAGTAACTTACATTACAATACATAAATTATTATATTATTATTACACGAATACATAAAAAGACTATAAGAATAGATATAATCACATATTCATTACGTAGCTTACCTGTAGTTAAGATCGGAATAATTTATATAAAAACAAGTGCCCTGGCAATGAAACTAATGTCAAATAGATAAATAATTGAATATTTATCGAATAACAAAAATTATGTTACATGTAGTTGAAGAAAAGTAAGTTTCTGATTAATATTTTATGCATATTATTTTGAGTAGTAGTGTACATAAATCTTCTTTGTAATGTCATTCAAAGCCGTATGATCCCAATATAATCCTTGCCTTCTAAAAGTTCAGCGGAAATTAATATCCATGGATTATGCAACAAATGCTAATATTTTCATTACTTAATTTTAGTACTGGGTAAGTGTTTCGGTGGGTCCAGACCCCCACCTTAAGTTTGTCCTTCCCATCCTTTAAAGCCGTATGATCCCAATATAATCCTTGTCTTCAATAAGTGCAGAGGAATTTATACAACAAAGGTTAAATGAATATATTTTTCATTATTTAATTTTAGTACTAGATATGTCTTCCGGGGGATTCCAGACCTTGAGGGTGAAGCCAGAAGTTGGTTTTGGTATCAGTGGTAGAGCACTGGCATAGAAAGAGAAAAACCCAGTTCAATTCTTGGAAGAGCTTCAAATGTTCACATATTTTTTAGTGACAAAGAACATGTATCTCTGAAACTACTGAATTTATTTTCTTGAATTTGACATAACTGGAAAGACAAATTGAAGTTTTTATTGCTAGTTTGCGTAACGGCAAATTGCACCCATTGATATTCTGAGAGTTTTCTTTATTGTACAGTTTTGTTTTTTGCTGTTCCTCTTTGTGACAACACTGTCCACTGTAGGTCCTGTCCCAATTAGCCTATTAGAGCTTAAAGTGAAGTCAGAAAAAAGGTTTACCACACTGTTTGCCTCTTGTATCCCAATGCAGGATACTATCCCAGATGGGAACTTTTGCCTCATTCTCTTTAAAACAACATTATGCTCCTTCATTTCAGCCAGCTCTGTAGGCTCACTCATCCTTTCCCTCTGCCAGCCAGTGTCCATATTCACATTTGCTCTTCTTCCCTTGCCACTACTGTACTGAACAAATATAATGAAAAGTAAAATATCCACTGACCAGCACTCCCCTTTTTAACGTGTCCTTACAAGAATTGGCAACACTGATTTGAATTTCTTATTATTTAGTCCCTTTTCTGCCACTTTCGGCTAACTGCGACGATGATGATAGGACACTCAAGGCATGGATTTGAACATGCCCCCCCCCCCCCCCAATCATAAAACATATTCAATTAGATCAAAGGCAAATACTTACATTGTCGCCAGCAAACCACTTGTAGTCACCCAGGAAGTCTGACAGTTCCTTCAGCTGTCCACCCAACTTTTTAATCAAGTCTTCCTTCAAATCATCCTGAAATAAAAATAACCAAAATTTAATAATTCAGCCACTCTTTCTCTGTTCATGCCATAATTTATTTCTTGACATTAAATTTCAGGGAACATATTACCTAACGTATAAAGTTAAAAATTTTAGAAAGTTATTTAAGAGTAAAATTGTTGAGATCTGGCATAAAAAATGAATTTAGTGGAAACCTAATTTTAGTTTCCTGCATTATACATTCAATCTTGATGGTCCAACATAGCAAAATGTTATAAAATTTCCCTCAATTTTCCATTTTAAGTTTCTTGGTCTTGGTCCTCTGAGAAACATACTCTCTACCAGGTAGCAGGTACCACTCTACCAGGTAGCAGGGTCACAATGGTTGAGAACCACTGCTGAAGACATATTAGTTTGCTTAGATAATTTTTTCTTGTGCACGTCTTTGGTGCAAGTATCAGTCCATATATAGATCCAGCAGATTTGAGTTGTCACCGAAGATTTGCACAAACACAAAAACATGGGACTGTAGGTTAGAACTGGAAGTTGAAAAATTACAAATCTGTAAACAAACATTAAACAATATGAAGAATGTTTGATGATGTTACTGCATTGTCAATCATTGTGTTCTAAAGAGAAGATGAATGCTTCACATTGTGTGAATTTTCTTCACTTGCTTCAAATGTGAAGTCACGGATAACTTGATTGGTAACTTTCCATGGTGATAGTAATTATGTTTTATCGTTGTACACATTTCGATGATTTCTTGCATGTATGACGAAAATTTGTTCAAATAAGTGGCAATAGTGGGGCAGGGTTTGCGAGGAATTTCATGTGCTGCTGTCACATTTCGAGGATACATATTTTGTTTATTTGTGGTTTCTGCATGTTAGAATGACTTCACAGTACCTCAAAACATTGAAATCTGTTGGTTGAAAATAAACAAGGTGAAATTTTATAGGGGAGGGAGTTGGTGAGTATTATTAACCTTAGAAAGCTAACATGTATGAAAAGTTTTGTTAAAGCTAACGTATCTTAAAATTTACGAGGGGGTTACAAAAACTATGACAACCAATAGCTTTTATAAATTGAACTTTAATAAACATGACTTGTTAGAATTCACATTGACAAACATTTTGGTTACAAAAAACTGTTTTAAAGACCATCAGTGCAGTGCACACAGCATTTTCCCCGATGCTCTGCACAGATCGGCTTGTTGCAGCAGCAGCAGTACAATGACGTCATCCTCCTCCTTGCCGATGGCCAAATTCCGCAGAATGTGCATGGCTGGTTTTGTGGATTCATTTTTGATGCTTATAAATAATTTGAACTTTAATTCAATCAAAACATAACCCTCATTAAAAACTTCACAAACTACACACAATAATAAAAAAAAATTAAAAGTTTGCAAAAAAAGGTTTCCAGCAAAGATCCAGGCAGAGAAGCTAACGTGCCGTAAAATGTACGAGCGCATTCTGAAAACAACTATACCGGCAGCCGGTTGACACCCGAGACCCATAAACTGACACTAAAAGCAACATGATGAGCGGAAATGAGTGGACGAGTCCATTGCCCACTGACTAAGGGGTGTACGGTGAAATATGGTGATCTTGGATCGTAGGTTTTACGATACGTTAGCTCTCTAGGGTTAAAGAAAGAAAAAAAGTTAACATCACTCCAAATAATTTACATTAGTACCATGTATCAAATTAGGAAATACTAAAATGATGCATAGAGAGAAAACTAACCAACACCTTCAAAATTTTAATTAAGGCAAACTACTTACAAACTTTGGATTATATGATGCCTGGACATATCCCGTACGAATGTCTCCAATCTGGTTCTCAATGACATCAACACGGATCTTCTCTTGCTCTGTTTTCCCACACAAATCATGCTTTCTAGCAATATGACGAAGAATTGCATTGGTTTGTGTGATCTTCACATCCCCATCAATGTAATATGGCAGCTGAAACAAATTGTTGATTATAAACTTAAGAAATCAATATACATAGAACGAGCAATAAAATCCTAAAATATGTGAAAGAAGAAAAAACTGTAGCATCCACTTCTTGACTGGGACTTGAATTTAGAACCTACAGAAGAGGGATTGTGGGTAACAACTGTCTTCAATAGAAAGAGAAAACCCAATAAATTACAAAACATTTTCTTTGTTGAAAAAGATAGCTCATCTTCATCCTTAGAAATATAAGTTGAAAACCTCACTATACAGGGTGATTCCATGGTGTTTAATCAAATTGGGAGGATGGATGCAGACTGACCAGAAATGTATAAGCCAAAACAAGTTGCGGTCAAGCCCGTAGCCAGGCAGCGGCCAGGGGTGCTGAGCCCCCTTGACATTAGTAAAACCATTTTATGTAATTTTTTTGCAGTGGAGTGAAAATGTAGACAGCAGATATTTTTTTGCTCATTAACTTTCGTGAAGGATAAATTCACAGAGCATGAACAGCAGCTATTACATTCGTTTATCTTATTTATAAGAAGTCGTCTAAGTAGCAACAAGCATTTAGAACATTCTATAGGTTTTAGAAAGTTCTTCCATAGGGGTGGGGGTTCTTTATTTGTCCCTTCGTTGCCCCTGTTGCAAGCTCCAATTTATACAGAAATCTGAGACTGACTTCATTATTACAAATTCCCTCGTTAAATATGAGATATATCGCCCGAACGGATTTGTTCAAATTTACAGGAGAAACTACTTACTGAAATCAGTTTCTGTAGCATTGTTGAAGTTCTTCGAGGTATTTTCTTTCGCAGAAACTGAAAACTACGCCATAGAATGCTGCAGAACAAGAAATAATCACTTTATAGGTAAGGAACTTGCATTTTCTGTAAAGCGACAACAGTATGCCGCTGTTTTCATTATGTACCTACAGATGGGGCGAGCGTAGAAAGTCACGTGGTCTCACCAGTGTTTCCAAACGTGCCTTTTTTTTAAAGAGATTTTTTTTTAACTATGCTTACCTAACCTATTCTTGCCAGAAATGGTCCGTGGGGTTATCGTGAATGGTTTTTTGGGGCTATCCGTCAATGGTTTATGATGACATAATGAACACGAAAGTAGGTATTTTTCGGTTAAGAAGTTGAAACACTGCATACCTACTCCAAATCGACAAAACACAAGCACGACGGGCAATGATCCATGACTAGTGCACGCCATATTGTGTTACCCAAGCGGAACAAGGAAGACAAATAATGACTTAACATGAAAAGTTGACACTATTTTATGGAAAAAGGCATAACTTCACCTTAAAGAATCTTCCGCAATGCAGAATAGGTAAGTATCAATGCTAAAATTAATGAAATAAACGAGTGAGAGGTGTTCGGACGATATCACATAATTACCATTCCCTCCACATCTGCATCAAAGGTCAACAGTCCCCACGTTTTGGGAACGAAGGGGAGTTTTGTTTCGGCTGGGGAGTGGAATGTACGCTAGGCATTTATTTATTTATTTATTGAGAAAATTCCAGATACAGCACGTAGCCATTTTACACTGAAATCAGTAACAATGAAAATAACAAAAAATAACAAAAATAAAAATAGCACAATTAGACAAAATATTAATATAAATAAGTCAAGATAGCACAATTAAATATTATTTGGCAACATACCTTCTGATGGTTGACCGAAAGGCATATTCTGTGGAAAATACATCCGCACTTGATGGGAGGTCGTTATATTGAGTGGGAAGTCTGTGGAAGAGCGATCTTTTTTGAATTTCCAGTCTAGGCTTTTTTGTGTAAAATAGATTTGTGTTGCGTGTTGAGCGCATAGGCACTCAAAAGTGGAATTCCTGGAGGAGCGTGTTGCAACGGATTTTGCCATTGACAATTTTGTAAAGATACCTAAAATCGTTCAGTAAACGGCGCTGATAGGGAGTCTGTAGGTTTAGAAAGGCCAGGAGATGTGGTGTTGGAAAGTTGCGTAATGAGGGAACCCTGTAACGAACTATAGCCAGGAAAAAGTTAAGAACAGAATCAATTCTGGAGAGCTGAGTGGGACATGCCATGGACCAGACGGGAGAGCAGTATTCTATTATTGGGGAGATGAATGATTTGAAGTACAAGGTGAGGGCTGAGATGTCACTAATTTCGGTGAAACGATACAGTAAACCTAAGAGACGCATAGCCTTTTTTGTCGTGCCTGTAATATGTTCTTCAAATGTGAGTTTTTGGTCGAAAACAATGCCTAGGTCTTTATGAGTGGATACTGCTTTGATGTTATTGCCAAAGATGGAGTAAAATGACTTTAACAGGTTCTTTTTGAGAGAGATGGTGAGAGTAGTACATTTTTCAGGATTTAAAGTAAGTTTCCATGTCAGGCACCATGAAAAAAACGTTGTTATGTCATTCTGGAGAAGATGAGCATCGTTGGAAGTGGAGATTTCTCTGAAAATCTTACAGTCATCTGCGAAAAGAAGGTAATTACTAGAGGCGGCTGTGAGATGGTCGGTAAGGTCATCGACGAATAATATGAACAAGAGGGGTCCTAGAACACTGCCCTGTGGTACTCCAGAAAGGACGGGAAGAAAGTTAGAGTTCCTGGAAGGACTACACGTTGTTGGCGATCGCTAAGGTAATCTGTGAGCAAGTTAAGAAAGTTACCATGAATGTTGAATCTATTGCATAATTTATGAATCAAAAGACGATGACTGACAGTATCGAAAGCTTTGGCTAGATCAAAATATATAACGTCCAGTTGTGAATTGTTTGAAATACATTTCATAGCATGTGATAGAAAAACGGACAGGTTCGTAAGACAGGAACTACCAGAAAGAAAACCATGTTGATTTGAGCTAAGGTACGGAGAAACAAATTTATATAGCCTGTCTTTGATGATTTTTTCACAAATGATGGACAGAGGAGAGAGTAACGAGATTGGCCTATAGGAAGAAGCAAGGTTTTTGTTGCCATTTTTGTGAATGGGAGTGATGTTAGCTTGCTTCCAAGCGTGAGGAAAGACGCCCTCCGAGAAACATCTATTCAGAAGAATGCAGAGGGGATAAGAAAGGGATTCCCCAGTTTTCGTCAGGAACATGGTGGTAATATTGTCCGGCGTTAGGGCACGGTGAGCTGGGAGAGACGACAATATACTTTTTACTTCATCGGTTGTAGTGGCAAGCTTTGTTAGAGAGGAAGAACAGACTGATCTTACGTTTGGCAACGTTGCAAGGGGGGCAGGCGGACAGAAGTTACTGTGGAAATAAGCATTTAAGAGTTCAGCCCTTCGGTCACCTTTCGCACTTTCACTATTGTGTGTAATTTCAAGAGGAATTCTGCTGTTGTTTCTTCGAGTTTATTAGACTGAAGAAGTTCTTTGGATTTTTTTGGATTGTTGCATTGATACTGTTTATGTATTCTTTGTATTTGTTTCGGAGTAGGTACTTTGAGTGCCTTCGAAGAACAGCGAAAGTATTGTAAGTGTGCTCACTCGGGAAGTCCTTCCAAACTTGCCAGGCTCGATTCTTGTTAGCCAGTACAGCGCGCACTTCGGAGTCGAACCAACTTGGAAATCGGCGAGATGCTATTCTTTCCGAAGGGACAAGGTCATTCACCGTTGCATGAATGGCAGCTGTAAATAGCTCACCTGCGTCGTCGACTGTCCCATCTTCCAAAAGCCCCCGAAACCCACCCCCTAGGCAAAACTAGCCCTCTCTCCGGAGAACGGTAAACAATGAAGAGTTGCCAGAAGCAATGAAGTTAAGGTAAGAAAGAAAATTACCAACCGTTGGAAAAAATTATTCTGTATTCCATAATCTTATTCATTTATGACAAGAGTAGAGCAATAAATAACGCAATTTCCAACGAGGAAAGAAAATGTCAGTAACTGAAAAAGTACAGACTCTTGCATGATTTTTTTATATTTATCATCGCTTTTTGCAACTTTTCGGTAATCTCGACGATGAGGATGAGTGATGATGTATAATGAAATTGATGGAGGGGCACTCACAAAGAACACACATACCCATGCCGGGATTCGAACCCAGGAGCCCTGGCTTTGTAATCCAGTATGCTAGCCACGGAAGTCTGCTATAAATTCTTGTTACACGCAAAATTATCATGTAGCTACATGCGTTGTATTTTTTCTGAATTTAGTGAAAAGTACATTTGGATTACAATGATGTGGAGTACATCATGTAGATTTAAATACATGTTTTGATTAGCACGTTTGAAAAAAAATCCTGATAATGTGACAAAGTTCTCTAATTTCTTTTCAAGGTGGATGTTAAATAAATTAAAAACTAGTCATCTAAACTCACCAAGAGTCGCTACAGGAACCTGTAAACTACAAATTTCTTAAAATTTGGCAAAATTGTCTGGCAACCCCGAAGCAATAAAACGACTTCGTTTTCCATGGAAAAGTGAAGTGAAGCTTTTTTGGTAGTTGTGCATTTGTCGCGATGAACAGTAAGGAGAAATTGTTGGTGCGAAGTTTTTCTACCAGCAGTCTGGAAGTCAGGATGAAAAAATAAACAAAAAAATCTAGTCCGAATTTGAATCTAGAACAAGTGTCAAAGAAGGGAGGTCGTGAGTTCACTCGCAAATTTCGCGTTGAAGGACAGAAAGATGAATTTCAGTTACAAGCATGTCTGAAGATTTCTGGTAAGTTTGAAGTTTTTACTTTAGAGTTCTGGTAAAGCAGATATCACCTTTCCAGTGAGATATTTATTTTGGCGCCGTATTTCATATATCAATTAGTCATGTTTGACAGGAGACATTTTCTGTGTAACTTTTTACTAGAAATTTTCACGATCAATTCACGTAAATATTCGTCATTGTGCTTATCAAGTTGTGTAAAAATTTATATCCCTTCTTCGGAATTTTCCCTCTGTTAAACGACTAAATCTCTTAGAATTATATTTCTTCTTCCATCTTCTTCGCATTACTGTTAAATAATTATTAATTTAAAACGTGTAAAACATGATATTCGGTAAACACGAACATATAAATTTCTTATCACGTTTGCTGTTATACGAAATTCATCATTTAAACTCGCATTACTAGTAGAGCAAATTTGTGCCGGCCCCCCGTGGTGGAGTGGTTAGCACATCACGCTACGACGCCAGGGATCCCATGTTCGAATCCCGGCCTGGGCATGGATTTTGTGAGTGTCCATTCATCAATTTCATCATATCACTCATCCCCATCTTCGCAAATTAGCCAAATGTGGCACAAAAGGCGAAGTAAAATAAACAGGGTGGCTACAAACAAGCAGAAATGAAATTCCCTGACTTTTCCAGGTTTTCCAGGACAAAATTTACATTTTTCCCTGACAATTACAAACTAAACTAAATCGATGTTCTTGCAAATGGATATAATAAACTCATACAGATCCACGTATCGATTTGCTAAGTACCAATATTATCTTCTATTAAATTGACTTCATTTCTCTAATCTCTATGATTTGAATTCAAACTGCAAAATAGTGAATTTGGAAAATTATTTCAATTCACAAGCTAAGGAAGGATTATGGAATTTTGTCATACACAGTAAGTTTAAAATAAAATACTTGATTATTTTTAAAGTTACAACTAAATGAGATAAGAGTGAAGAGTGATTGATTAAGACTGTATATCATGGAAAGGCCTTTTCCGAATTCGCCTTTCTTCTGCCGATAGAGCGCGCACAGGGTTTACACCACCAGATGTTTTGTCCAGGAGCGCTTCGCGAGGCCCTCAAGAACACGCCTCCTCCGGTACGCGGGCAGTTAGTGATTGACAGGTCGTAAAACCCTTGTCAATTCTTTCCTCAGACATGTCCTAGGTTTTGCTGTTCGGGTCGATTGGCATCTTCATTGCCAAAAGCTGATCTTACCATTTCGTGTCAAAAGTCCAGACGATAATATAGAGTCCTGCAGCAACAATATGTGGCTTGTAACGTACATAATTGTGAGAGCTTCTCTTCAACGAATAAGGAGTCCCAGTATTCTACTATTTGACCTCCGGGGCGAGGTAGTTAGCACAGCGCGCTACGACAGTAGGGGTCCCGGGTTCGAATCACGAGTAAGACATGGATGTTTATGTTCTGAATGTGAATGTTAAAAAATATGGAACTGAGTAAATACTGATATATGAGAAAAGCAGATAAAATATGACATCGGACTGCCACGTAGTAAACCCAGGTTTCGATTCTCAGTGTGAATGATTTCAAGCGGAAAATTTTCCAACATTATCCTTGCATAAAACCGACTCTGTGAATGTATTTGATCTATTTTTATAAAACTTTCACTGATACGCAATATATGCGCTAATTTAATCAAACTTGCATATTTTAATTAATATTAGGTATAAAGCAAAATATGGCCATTTAATACCATGTGGTCCAAAAAGATATTAATTGAGAAAATGGTCAACTTTTTCTATTTATATAGCCTATATTTTTGTTGTTGTAACCCCTATGCAAGGGTAGTATTTTCCTTTATATGACTTCGTTTAAAAATTGCGGCCCTGTTTGACTTATGATTTGCGGCATTTGTAGACAGTTGCGGTAATTATGATAACTCATCTAAGAAAAATGATAGCTTGGGTAAAAAACATTGTTTTCAGTACATTTCAAGCTACATTGTATGTTTCGCGTATTTTTTCAACATATTGATTTTGACCAAAATTCAAAGTTTAGGATATTTTTATTAGGGAAGTTATGTAATATCAGAGTATTTCGGCTGAATTACTGTTATAGCTCTTTGATCGTTTCTTGATTCTCTTTTTCAAAATTTTGAGCCCAGATGTCTCCGATCGGGGAGCTAAAAAACTTGATATTTACAGCGTAAAGATTACTCTATGACTGGTACCTGTGAAACAAAAAAATCCAGATTGATATTTCATGGATAACAAACCTACAACAGGAGAGAGATTGGTCAAAAACAGGCATTTTACATTATTATTTACAAAGAAATGTTTGCTTTTTAATAATCATGTAATTAGAGTTATTGTGTTTATTAATTACATCCTGCGAATGGCGTAATTTGTCCGTTAGTACTGTTACGAATTAAATTTTCCTTTTTCTTTATCCCATTAGTTATGAAGAACTTCATCCCGGCTCGACAAATGTCACAAGGTCTTCAAACTAGAAAATAGACTGCTTTATGCCAAATTTAAGTCAGATTACGTGTCAGTAAGCAGTTTTTTTACCTGTCTAGACCCCTACTTCAACTCCGACATTTGTCCGAACGGGAAGTTTACCGATTCTGGCCTATGTTAACTTATTCTTTATAGAATTACAACAAAATTGGTTGCTTTGTTATTTTATTGTAATTATGAAAAATCCAATTATGTATAAAAAGATGTTTTGTTACTATAATTAACTACTTGTATTTGAAAGAAATTGGTAAAGCCACCCACCTGCATTATGCAATGTGTTTTGAAGGTGTATTGGTGGGCGGGTGGTGGTGGCTCTTTGCATATTCACAGTCTCGCTTATTTATAGACGCGATGCAAATCGTCTCTATGCTCCCACGTAGTTATATAGTACAGTCCCTTGTACGTAGATGCAGCCCATGCAGTGGGAGAATCCACTTTCCTCACCCTCTCCTCCGGGAATCGAACGGCAGTCAACCTCTCCTATCGACTGTCTTTATCCTCCCAAAAATAATTTCCGAAATAAATTATGACCGATTTTGAATAAGGTGCAACACAAACAACATTGGAGATATTGAATCGGTAGAGAAAACCCGATTTGTAGGTTGTAAACTTATATTGGCTCCCGAACGTTCGTGTATATAAACACAACCCCCACCCACCACCCCCAAATTTTTATAATTCTCGGCATTGAATTAATAATGGAGGTTAGTATATTGAATCTTTAACCCGAAATTCATTATAAAATTTTAAAATGAATTCTTAATGATTTATTGATTTGGTGTTTTAAGTCCACTTTATGCACAGTAAGGCTAATCGGGACTGGGCCAGGCATGGAACCCGGGATCCCTTGATTACAAGGCGACGACGCTACCACTGCGCCATCGAGGATGCTCAATTTTTAATGGGGATGTAATTCAAATTATTAATATTACAAATGCCTCCCCGCTATTTATTCCATCCTGTTTAATGATTACAAAAGATTGTTGTTTCAATTAAGCATGTAGAAGGATTCGAACAGGTGTACCAGCCAGATTAAATCGGCGTTATCTTCCAACGTTTTGAGCACATACATAGCAACATCATCTCATCCCTGAAGATGAGAGCAATGTATACGATGGAAGCTAACGTCGATTGACGTCGCCAGGAAAGCTACAACTCCTATGTAGAAGGGTGGAAATACAAACGAGTTGGATGAGATAGTTGAGGAAATTAATGAATGATAAGTCTGATGAGATGGAGGCCAATATATATATATATATATATATACATAAGAAGATAAAGTGCCTACTGGCAAGAGCTAAATATAATAAGATATTAGATGGAAAATACAAAAATTGATTTAGTAATAATTAGAGGTTATTGTAAGCGTAAAACATTGATGAATGAAAAATATGTTTTGATATGTTTAATAAGTTATGATTAGGGTGCGGATTTATAGGCAATTTTTTCTATCTATCTATCCATCTATCAATCAATCAATCATATGTTTTGTCACTGCTTTTTACCTACTAACTATTCATACTGTGCTTCAAAAGCTGCTTACTTTTAGGGATATTTGATATTGAAGCAACACGCGACAAGCGACACGTGTCTCTTGGTAACTGGCTCTCAGTAATAAACACAATCAACCATTCAGCTTGTGTTGTCTGTTGCTTGTGTGTCCCTAGGACTGAGTTATTTTTCATACCATCCATCTTATCGCCCTTGTCTGTTGTTCGCGCATGCACAGTGAATATTTTGCTTTAGACGGCGTGAAATATCCATGTCGCTTGATTGAACGCAGGTTTGTGTGACATGTTATCCTACAGCTGTGTGAAACGTGACAGGAACTGTTAATTTAAAGGAATGCCTTTCTCATTGTACATTGCATGAAATGAAACTGTGTATTTTCAGAATGTTGAAATTACTAAAGGACAGGGGTTCGAGGGTGAGAGCTTGAGTATAAATTCCACTTAAGTAGGGGTAGTTAAAGTGTTTGTTTAATCGGGTTGGCCTGGATCTCAGGATACCAAGAATAAAATGTTGAGGATTGCCTGCACTGCCCTAAGTCCTAGCTTGGCTACCTTAGTAATATTAGACGAACATTGATTGGATTGTTCTCTAGACGAACCAGTATCTTTTTATCTTCGTATATTAAAAACAAATTCAAATTTCCTGCCGATCGGAAGTATTCTGGTGGGAAATAAATATTTACAGTCTAACTTATAAACAGTGGGTGGATTTTCTTTACACCTACCATGAGATGGGTTGATACCCCGACTACTGGAGAGGGATAGAGGAGTTTCTAGGAACGCAAACCATTTCCGAAAATAAAATGGTCGCTACGCTGCGCCGCTGTTATTGTTGTTAGTTTTATGACAGTTTTGCCATTCGCCAGCTTTACTGATCTTCAAATTTAACAAGTATTATTTATATATTTTATTCAATTTCTGTTATTTAGCGTCATTTTTTAGCCAACTTTGGCTAATCGCGATGATGATGATGAAGGGACGCCACCAAGGTCTAGTATATTATTGTTGTTTTATTTAATGAGTTTTAATTGTTTCATCATTTCACAATTTGTAATATGTAAATATCATAAACCATTGCATAAGAAGAAAGTATCGAAAGACACGCATAAAATGTCGGTTCTTAGTAGTGCGGGGGAAAGGGAGGCACCAAACGACAATCCTGCCCAGCGACTGATCTATGGGGCTGGTTTCAACTCGTGAACCTCGTAGAACGGAATTCGCCTGATTATGTGAAATGACGGCGCACAGGTTCACAGTTGACACTTACGATTCATCTTTATGATTGTAATTTCGATTATGATAATCTGTAAATAATGAAGTAGATAAATAACGTTCAGGTATGTAGTGAAACAGCAGTATTTGTTGGTGTTTACCATAAATGTGGAAGAACTGCGCAATTAACATAAAATTTCTTGCCCGATCATTTAGCCATACCATAGAGGTGTACCATTAAAATTCCTTTGAATTATTATTACTTTTCAAACAATGTATTTATATTTATTTATTTTGTCTTCTTTTACATGGCGAAGTTAAGGCTGTGGAGCCTTTTCTTCCACTTGACCATGTTTACAAAAAAAATGAATGTGAAATAATTAAAATATTGAAAGAGAAAGAAAGAAAAAAATATAAAATCAAAAGCTGCTTACTTTTAGGGATATTTGTTATCGAAGCAACACGCGACAAGCGACACGTGTCTCTTGGTAACTGGCTCTCAGTAATAAATGCAATCAACCATTCAGCTTGTGTTGTCTGTTGCTTGTGTGTCCCTAGGACTGAGTTCTTTTCCATACCGTCCATCGTGTCGCCCTGGCCTGTTGTTCGCGCATGCACAGTGAATATTTTGCTTCAGACGGCGTGAAATATCCGTGTCGCTTGAGGATTTCACCAATTGAACGCAGGCTTGTGTGACATGTTATTCTACAGCTGTGTGAAACGTAGCTGTTGACTGGATTGTTCTCTAGACGTATGTGTCCCATGTCACTTCGGTCTGCAGCTACATTGAGAAACGTTGCTGTTGACTGGCTCGTTCCCAAGCGACACGGAACATTCACATCAAGCAACAAGAGCCTATTCAGTTTAAAGCAAAACATGAACGAACAACAAACAGAGTCGACATGATACACGATATTGAGAGAAAGTCCCAGTCCGAGCGACATGCGACACGAGAAGCTTATTTCAGTCATGAACAAGCTATGAAGATGTAATTGAATTCATTGTCACTCGCCCTCTTAGGGAGAACTCACACCGAAGCGACACGCAACATATGTCGCTTGGGAACGAGCCAATCAGCAGCAACGTTTCACACCGTAGCGACATGGCAGGCCGCACATGCCTACGCTCGATTGGCGAAATTCTCAAGCGACACGTGTCGCCGGTCACTTGTCGTTCCGGTGTGTTTTCTCCCTCCATCACGATTAATGTATTCACATAATATCCAAAGTAAAATATTAATGAAACTAGAATTAAAAAAATTGCAAGATGTAGGTTCCATTATTATAACATAACATTATATATAGTATAATTGAATGTGCAGTGAATTATTTTTAAAATTTAAATATCTACCTTCAGCATAGTTGTCTTACCTCTTTATGAAATATATCGGTGTTCTCTAAATGTGAATGTATTTCCCAAGCGTGTTCTTTGTATAGACACAAATTGTATTTTTAAAATGCGTTGAAGTTAATGTGACTATAATTGAAATTATATTCAGAGATCGAGACGAAAACGAGAGAGCGTTTACATAACCCGGGACAAGAACAAGATTTACAGTTTGAAAGAGGACCAGACTGACTGACTTCCTCTCGCTGTAATTTCTGTAGGGTCTCCCAAGGCATGTATCTAGAAATACACCGAACCAAGTGTGTCAGGAAAAATAATAATATGATGTTTAAGTTAAAATTATATTATTATCACATAAATAGGTAAAAAGATCGAATAACAGCACGTATTCATTATCTAGCTTACCTGTAGTTAAGATCGGCATAATTTGCATAAAAACAAGTGCCGTGGCAAAGAAATTCATTTCAAATTGATGAGGAATTGAATATTTATTGAATAAAAGAGAATGTTAGAGATCCGGTTAGCGAAAAGTAAAGTTCCTGATTAATATTTTATGCATATTGTTATAAATAGTAGCGTGCAAGCATAAATCTTTGGTACTGTCCTTCTAATCCTTCTAAGCCCCCTAATTCCAATCTTTATTCCAATAAGTTCAAAGAGTGGGCCTCCTCGATGGCGCAGTGGTATCGTCGTTGCCTTGTAATCAAGGGGTCCTGGGTTGGATACCCGGTGGAGGCAAGTAGTGGTTTGGATCTCACCTTAAACTGTAAGTCCAGTCCCGATTAGACTTTCTGTGCAAAAAGTGGACTTAAAAACAACAAATCAATCAATCAGTTCAAAGAAATTTATAACCATCGATTATGTAATAAATGAATGCTACACAAGTATATTTTCATTATTTAATTTTTGCACTTGGTAAGTCTTTCTTGGGGAGGGCTCCGGACCCCTCCCCAAATAAGTCCTTGAGTTTCCATGGAATTAGTAGTAATTATCTCGACTTGTATTCAAGGGGTCTCACGTTCGATCCCCGGTAGAACTACACAGTGGTCTGGATCCCACTTTATCCTGTAGGCCCAGTCCCGATTACCCTATTTGAGCATGTAATTGACTTAAAACAAATTTAATTTTGCTATAATTTATGTAAGATTCAATTGGGACAGTCTCTGTATTAATGTATTTATACTTTTGGAAAATAGTAATAAGACAAATGAAAACACAATGAAACAACAGCCGGATGACGGAAGTCAACTTTGGATTTTCCGAAATGGTCGTAGCATGGTCAAAAGCCGCCCCCAAGGGAAAAGACAATGCCAAGGGTAGAAGAAGAAGTAATCCAAGCCACGCCCACAGTAGTAAAACCTGGTCAGAGTCATCTATCGGCAGACGGCTGAACTTGTAGGATTTGAAAATAACCTCGCCAGCCGATGGCCAGCCTCGCCACGGCTCGAATAAAGCCATTCTCAAAGGTGTTTGAAAATGCATATCAATGTTTGCAATGGCGTATTGTCACAATGGGCCTCTCAATTTGAAAAACAAAAAAATCAGTTTACTCAGGAAGGGTGCAAGAAAGCCTTGCAAGGTTTAATTTTTACAGTAACTTAGAATCGGGCTCTATACGCCGATACAAAAACTGAGATATTTGACAGCTAATATCTATTAAAATATGGAAGTGATAAAAAAATTTCGATAATCACTGTTAAGATTCATCCTTTCTGATCAATTCACCACAAAGCTCATTCAAATGCCTCAAATAGTTTTCGAGTAAAAGTGTTCTGAATGAAGGTCTGTTTTTCCGCTGCCCATGATATGGCCTCTTAAGAAATACAATTTGTAATTTATCAGTCTCCTTATACATTCTCGGTAATATATGTTGATATTTCCACTGAGGTTTGGAACCCTCTGCTTGCAAGAACCATGAGTGCGGACTCATTTTTCAATGCTTCTTCTCTGTAAAGCAAACAACTTAACTCTTGCATATAAGTGAAACAAAAGAAAGTGTCATATGTCCTTACATTATCGATGGGATTTCTGCTTCAGTACAGTATATCCAAGTGAAGTGCTGTGAAACTGACAACATGCAGTTATACCATTAATGCTGACGAAAAGGGTATGTAAGTATTAGAAATTTAACGCAAGGAATTTATAGAATTGCATTGTATAGGTACTTGATTTAGCTAACCAACACATTAAAACAGGAACACTCTAATAATAAAAGCTTCTGAAAGTTCATATACGAGGGGCATCCTGAAAAAAAAGCTCCAAAGGTGCATGTACGCAGCAGCACTACTGGCCGGAGACCGACATGCACATGCGGGCAGGAAGAAGTGTCATTTATCTGTAATATGGTACAGTCACAATGCAGCCGGTTTAGGAAAGTTCTAGGTTAAAGATTGCAGCTGTCATACAGTCTCAAACCGACTGCGATGTAGTCTACATTGCACGCTCAGAATTTGGCACAGAACCACCAGCAATCGTGTCAGGTGTGCAGACCGGACGTCGTGAGTGATAGTATGGTCAGACGATGGTGCAGACAATTCACAGAAGGCCAATCGAATGTGCACAACCTCATACAGCTGAGTACACACGGGCCCTTTGCATCACTTCAGGTGAGAGATCTTAGATCACTCCCTGTACAGCCCTGGCCTTGAATGTACCGACTTTCATCTCTTTGCTTAACTGAAGAGGTTTCTGGCAGGGCAAGGATTTGACAGCTACTTGTACACTGCGGTAGAGATAGTTCCAGTCTTTGCTGTCTGACACATATACCATGGGCATACAAAATTTAGTGCCATGCTAAGACACATGCCAGAACAATGGTGGTGATTATGCCGAAAATTAGTTTAGGACTCACTTTTACTAATGCAATAAATTACAACTGATATTCTTGTTTTATTTATGCCTAATCGGAAGGGACCTTGATATTTTGTTATTTTTTTTTTTCAAATTGGTGTATTTTCTTACTTTTTATTTTTTACTATACTGTGTTATTTTTCCCAAAATTCATATTTTCATTTTAGCGCATTTTCTGGCAAATATCTGAAATTATACATTCATGGTGTTTTTAAAGTACTGTTTCAAATTGTAAGCCACATGGCTTACGCCTCTTCGCGAGAGTTTGATATCTTGAAAGTTATTTTGGGAAAGTTATTTTCCATACCCCTTTATTAATTTTAAGGTAAGGATTTTAGATAATGGAATTTTGGTGTGGAGTTAGGGCCCCACACTTTCTTGATCACGGCTGAAGGTGGAGGTGATGTGATCAGCACCACACTCCTGGCTACCTTTATCCCTCAAAGTTTCCTTAAGGTACCAGCTTCATATGATGCTGGGTGGGCGCCGGAGCAGTTTGAATAGGTGGAAAACATCCCGGTTCTCCCCGCAGGGGATCGAACCTGGGTCTCTCACATAGTAGTCAGATGCCCTAACGACTGAGTTCCATTATTACTCGCTCGACAAATGCCGATGGTGCGCACTTAGCTTGGTAATTCAAAACATATCTCGTGCGACAAATACGAAGACGTGGCTCCCATGTGACGGTAGATATGCACTCGATCTCCTGTTAGAACCCTGCCACTTTGCTCTGTGATGCAAATGGTTTTGATAGAAGTTGAAAAAATCGCTGGAAATAAATGATTTAATGTGGCTGTCGGAATTATTCCACATACGTATAACTATAGTTTACTCTTGAGTAAAAGGTTGGAAACTTGCATGTTCTATGTACACAAACATGGCCTAGAAAAGACAAGGATGTTGGATTTCATGGAATTTTTCGTTGTTTTAGGACATTTCTGAAAACGCCAACAATTCGCATTTTTTGCCAAATTCGCATTATTTAGATATTTCGAATGGGCGAAAAATGTGTCCAGACATCACTGCACATTCCTAAACATAATTTCGCAGCAATTACCATTTTTCATGGTTTTGGCGTTTGCGAAAAATCAATGTACCTACTAATTGGAAATTACTTTCTGGCCACCCCTCGTATAAATCAGTAGATGGAAAGTGAAAATTTAGCAGGGCTGGCAGAGAAAAGTCAATTCTTGAAGGAAGTGATTTTCTTTTATGACAATGATTCGAGTAAATATGATATTAAAATATTTACGTATTTATTATTAGTATTTTATTTCATAATATTGGACATTAACTTCCCTCAGTGAGAGATTTAAGACCATCTCTCACGAGATTAAACAGACAGGACAGAGAGTGGCGTTAATTTCATTGCAATACTAGTGTTGCAGTAAATTTGAGGTTCGGATCATGCACTTGCCAATTTTTATTACGTTCACCAATTCAGATTTACGTTTCACTTTTTCGTGATAGTATTCAATATATATCCCGTTTGGTTGGATTCTTCTTGATATCTAAGAATATTGCAATGTCATTGTAAACGTATGTTAACTTGTGCGAAACCAGTAATACGTAAGGATGATAAAAGAAAGCCTTCGTAAGGACTGCTATATTCAATAAGGTGAAGTGAGCCAGAAGAGTAATAAAATTCCAGCAGCATATTTGCAGTCTAAAGCTCTTCTTGTTTATGCATGCGATTTTTGTTCGATGTTGCAGTCCATGCAATTTCTGTCTCATGTTGTAGTGAGATACTTTGTCGGGTGGCGATATTCGACAAAAATCGTATGTATCAATGGAACATATTTGTTTCCATCTTCCTTTAGTTTGGCCAACAAAATGCCTTACTATGACGTCCGACAACTATCGGAGGGCGCCACCCGCTCTTATCCCCTCCATCTGTTGACAAGTTCCCTTACTACTCCTATACGGACAAGAAAAAAATGATAATTCAATGCATTTTCCACATAATATTTAGAGGCTTAACCTTTACTCCTCCGATGATACTAACCACAGGGTATCATCAGAGTAAGGTCGTACTGGCCCGATGATACTATATAGTATCATGGTGCTGATTACGAAATGAATGTGCTTTTTGGACCTTCATACTCTTATGTTTGGGTGGAAACTCTTGACAGGTCTGGAGCAAACCTGGGATTGATATTGATCACCAACCTACCTCCCCCCCCCTCTCACCAACATATCCATGCCACATTTCCGAACAGAGTTTCACTTTTTGGCTCATTATTCAACTTGTATGGCACCCAGGAACATGAAACATGTTTCAATCTCTTTGGAAATGTCCATTCTTTGAAGAGAATACTAAGGTTTGCGCCTTCTCCCCAAAATAGCGGCAGAAGAGGAGGTAAACTCCGGATTTTTTTTTCATTAAAATTCGGTGGTCGCGCCCCCAAATCTCCCTTCCTCAGTTCGGTCTTCTGAATTGTACACGGTTGCATGCTATGATGTTCTAGCTGCAAACCAAAACTTATCCGAAGTAGATTGCTCCCATAGTAGCTGAGTTATAACAATTTCCCTCCAAACATGCAAATTACCTATTTTTCGCAACAAAAAAAAAAAATAATAAAAAAAATCACATTTTGGCATATTATTTAACTTGTATGGCACAAAGAACATGAAACATGTTTCATTCTCTTGAGAAATGTCCATTCTTTGATAAGAATACTAAAGATCTCGCCTTCTTCCCAAATCGGGGGAGAAGAGGGGGCAAACTCCAGATTCTTGTTTTTTTTTATTGAAATTCGGTAGTCACTCCCCCAAACCCCATTTCCTCGGTTCGGCGTTCTGAATTGTACACGGTTGCATGCTCTGATGTTTTAACTGCAAAACAAAACTTATCCGAAGTAGATTGCTCCCATAGTGCCCAAGTTATAACAATTTTCCTCCAAAAATGCAAATTACCTATTTTTCGTAAAAACCAGTTTCACATTTTGGCTTATTATTCAACTTGTATTGCACCCAAGAACGTGAAACATGTTTCAATCTGTTGAGAAATGTCCATATTTGAAAAGAATGTAGCAAACTCCAGATTTTTGTTTTTTCCATTGAAATTCGGGGGTCGCACCCCCCCCCCCCCCAAACCTCCCTTCCTCGGTTCGGCGTTCTGAATTGTACACGGTTGCAGGCTATGATGTTTTATCTGCAAAACAAAAAGTTATCCGAAGTAGATTGCTCCCATAGTGCCCAAGTTATAACAATTTTCGTCAAAAGAGTGTTCGAAGTCAATGAAGACGAAATTCCCTGACTTTTTTTGACACCTCAAATTCCCTGACTTTTCCCGGTTTTCCAGGTCTGGCGCCACCCTGAATAAAGCAAATCAATAGAGCAAATTTGTGAGCTATCGCCCCTCCACTTTGGATCACCACGAGCCGCCAGTGCTGTAGTGAAGTGCTCATATGTATCAAGATTTATATAGGCCTACTTACATTTGGGAAACTCAATCCTAGGTTGAATTTCTCATTAAACCAACATGATTTGTCATAATCTGGGGCTGGACCACACACATACTTCTTATCTTCAAATTCTGTACCCGTGTAGGTCAACAGGAGACGTATTGGCTGACCAAGCTAAAATAAACAAAAAAAATCATGCTATATTGCATCATATAAACAAAACTTGGCAGGAGTTATACAACAAATTAATAATAATTATTGCTAAGAGTGAAGTTCGGAATTTTCTTTGTATCTAGTTAATACTGCGCCTATTGTCAAAGTGAACTACTACCATCAGACCACACCTACAAATAGCCAGTACACATTCTTTTACACAGCAATTACGAAGTGCATTCCCATGTAAATGTTGCAAGTTATCCCATGAAACATACCAATGGCGCAAACTCAAGCATTTAGCACTAAAAATATTGTGGATGACCCAGGCCCTTACGTAAAATGCATAATTTGCACGTGTTCGTAACCTCTTTCACGTTTCAATGATTTCAACTACTTTTAGGAACAATAAAATTTCACTTCATGTGATCAACGAATAAATATGTATTATACTAACCCCACGGATATCCCAGTATGCCAAAGTAGGAGCCATCCTTTCTGAAATATATTTCAAAATCAAATAGACAATTAACAGAGTAACTTCAGCGGCGTCTGGTTTCGGCTTGCGAGTGTGTGACAGTAACCCACAGAATACTTTTTGCCGCCGCTTTTGCCGGTTGCTGCAGTTTTTACCACAGTTTACTACTTGCTTTTCTTTATCCTTCAATGGGTGTTAATTGTTCATCCGATGGTTGGCGAAGCCAGAAAATTTCGTGCGAAAACGAACTTGACTCATTGCACGAAAATAGACTTCAGCAATTCCTGCAACGCGATGAAATTACGAAACAAATTTGACCACCACAATCTGTGGCCAGAGAGCACCATAAAGTAACGCCAGTCCGTATCTGAACAATCTGAAAATCTCTCATTCTACACACTACTTCCCTCTTAAGCTGTTATTTTTGGCATATCTGGAATAAAAATTTATATTTTCAAGAAATTTCACACACTTAGATTGCAGAAAATATCGAGAATTTACCACTTTTAGACATGATCATTTGGAATTTCTTGACTGATTCCGAGGAGCCCTACGTTCAAGATGGGAAAACTCGGGTTCGGGAAACTTTCGAGACAGTCTTTGTATGATCACGCTCTGCTAAAAATAGGGTATTAAGTTAAGTTCGTTGAATGTTGTGCATTATGCAATAGGTAGAAAGTAGGGGCATCTGGTGCAGGGTCCGAAAATTCCTTGTTGAAATCTGGAGGAAAATCGTACTTTCGGGGTAATCCGATGTATTTTACTTTTTTGTGCTTTAAAAATATAATTTATATTGCGCAGAGGATTACAGACCCAACACACAAGCCCCTTTCTCAGAAGGAATTCAGTATTTGATTTGGTGTGCAGATCAGCAAGGCGAGAAGGTGTTTAGTGTAAACTGTGTTATGTTGTCATAGGTTATGTTTACTTTAAATATAACATTTACGTGATTGACCTACAACGATATGCAATAAGTGAATGTGATCGAGCTTCTGTGAAGCTTTTAAAAGTACAAGACAATAATAGTGATTGAAATATTTGAAGTGTTCCATTGCAGATGACGTCTACTTATGAGATTTGTGTACTACGTTAGTTGACTGTCCGACGGGTAATGGGGATATGTCTCGTAACGATATTTTGGTGTCTCGGCTTATGAAGCTGGCACAGAAGTTCAACTGCTTTTACTTGTCTGGTAGGTAGATAAACGTTTATATTTTGGATATGATAAGTATTAATTACATCTAGGATGCTCCCGCAATGTAAACATATTAATTGTTGGGGAAGACACAGGAATTACAATTTCTGTATACAGCTGTTCCACAAGATTGAATGGAACGTCAGTGATTAGTTCTCCCCTTGTCATAATACATCATTGTAAAAATCTATACGAACTGTATATTAATGAAAATTCAAACGCAGTGATTATCTACAACAGAATGTCAACAATAATTTCATAACTTAGATTATTGTTAAAAGATGTTATATTACCTATATCACCCAACTCTCTGTAAAAGTGTCAGTGATAAAATAATGTTCAGCTAGAAATACATGATTGACATTTTACATAGTTGGAACCTTAGTAGAATGCATTTAGGGACTTCATGTGAATGCTAAGAGAACCAAATCTGGCCTGCCTAACCTAACTAGGCTATGAAAACATTGTTGAACAAAATCTTAAGTAATCGCTAAAACTGTGTTAAGAAAAGTAAATCGAAATCGAACCATGTTAAAATTGCATTTGTAGCATGATGAAATCGCAATAAAACAAAAGGAACTTGGGCCTATAAGACTGTCATCACTCACTGGATGTGAATAATTGGATGCTTTGATTGAAATTCGACAGACCCACTAATTTTGGCCCCCTAATCATGAATCTGCAGTTAAAATTTGGCGCTCACACGTGGAAATAACAAAATAATCTAAATTAAGTTCTTATTTCTACACCCTCGATTTCCAAATTTCCCACCGATTCCAGGCTCCGCCCCTGGGGTAATTGACCTACCGCCCCCAACCGCTAACGTGGCCCTACCTCCGCTCGGGCTCCCTGGCTTTCTCTATAGAGTCCCTGTTAAAGGCATGTTAGAAATTGGCCGGATTCACCTGCCCCCAAATAAGAGCCAAATTTATACGTGAGCACCAAATTTTAAGTGCAGATTCGTGATTACGAGGCCAAAATTACTAAGTATCCCAAATTTCAAACAAATTGGATAAATTCCCTGTATTGTTAAATTATACCAAAATTTGTGTTAGTGTTACTTGTATTCTTTCAAGTGGTTGTAATTATTTCATACATTTTTAGGTCTACACAAAGGGGATTGTCGTCCTTTTATAGTTGAAGGATACCAGGTTGGTCTTGTTCGACCTGATGTGTTTAATGAACTTGTGAAATATCCAGAGGTTTTCTTGGTGCATGCTGATTCAGTGGAGTTAAGCCCTGCATTTAGAGACTACAAGGAAAGAAGTGCTCAAGTTGATGAAGTGCTTAGGAAATGTCGCAATAAGGACACCTTTGTTACTTTAAAAGGATGGAGGGATGAGGTATGATTTTCAGGGTATTTTTCCCCCCCTAGAAAAGTGATGAACATGTGATTGTGCCTTAATACTGTTGTTCATGAAATACATTGCACAGAAGCGCACACATTCACATCTAGCCTGTGTGTCATTCCATACCAACTCAACACACTATTTCAGATTATGATGAAATTTAGTATATCAAATGACATCATTGATATAATGAAAACCTACATGTCTTACATTGATGCGTCAACTGATCTTGAAGTTACAAACCCTTGATTTTTTCAAATTTTATCCAAAATCAAAAAAACATAAATTATTAAAATATTATACTTAATATTCACACATTTAAGTCTTAAAAGGTCTCATTTTGAAGCTTCTTCTTTCATATGGAATGCGACACATTAAGGTTTGTAATAAAAAAATATTTTCAAAATCAAAATGTTGATTTTGATTAATAGAAAGCTATTTTTTTCTTTGTTTGCCAATTTTTAAAACTGTTCATAATATTGTAATTTATCACCAGAGTTTTGTCTTGAAACATTAATTGCATGATCTTTTAGATGTTAATTTTATAAATGTTTGCTCATTTTTGGGTAAAATTTATCAATTTCAAGGATTTGTAACTTCAAGAAACCAGGTGAAATTTAAAAATAAGATTTAAGAAGTTCTTATTCTACAATGATATTGGTGAACCAAAGTAGGGGAGTAGGATTTCTGTAAAAATTGTGTTGATTTGACAAGGAATTACTCTTGCATCAAATAATAGTTGCATTGAATGAGTTTAAATGGCTGGCTCTTTTGACATAGCCTACTTATATTTAGGTCATCACAGGTTCAATACCTTTTCTGGTCCTGTACACAAAGAGTTTACTAATGAGGGATTATATCTGATTTTTTTTGTGTGTGTGAAAAGGTGATTAGATGCTGGTGACTGCTGACGTCAAACAATCACATCGTGATGTCATAAATCACATGACATAAAATTGCTAATTACTCACTTATAATGCATCTCCATGAGGTAAAAACATTGACAAACGTTCACAATCTTCTCGTGGATGTATGAAGGGTCACCCAGCACCAATTGTTTCTGTGCACTGAAAGGTTAACTGGGACTGGACCTTCAGTTTATAAATTGGAATCCGATCCTTTATGTGCCTTCACCAGCTGATGCTGGAATTCTGCATGAATTATCTTTTCGAAATATTAAGTAGCCAGTTTGATATATAATGCTCATTATCAGGTGAATTATTAAAATAATTTTCTTTTTGTTTTGACAGTGTTATGAAGTGAGAGCAGCATTCCCTGAAACACCACTTTTAAAAATGGACAGGTCTGCTACCTGTAAGTTAGTAATATCTAATTTGAGTAATATTTCGATGTTTGAATATAAATACAATGTATGGACTTTGATTTACTAATTATAAACTTAGTATTCATTCTGTGGTATATTTTGTTATATTCTTGACACTTCGATACTTCAAGCATGTATCAACTACCACATAATGTTCAAAATTTTTGTGATTAGCTAGAGTAAGAATCTGATACGTAAGAGAAAATGTTTTTTTTTTTTTAGTATTTGTATTTATGTTTGTTTTTTAGCGTTGCTTTTCTGCCACTTTTGGCTAGTTGCCATAATGAGGATGATTGATGATATAACTAAATTGATGAAGGGATTTTCAACGAGGAACATCCATGCCAGGCTATTATTTGAAACTGGGACTCCTGCCATGTGAAGATGCTGTGATAACCACTCCTGCATGGATGCTGGCTGTTGTTACATGTAATGTGCGCATTGGTAAAATATACTATCATAAGTGAAGCAAGTGACAGCAAATTTTTGTTTCTCAAAATATAGTTTTATTTACAAAATGATTGAAGAGAACATTTGTTATATGTGCATAAATAGCCTCATTAGAAATAAAAAAAAGATATTTTGCACTACTTAACCTTTAGCCACCCGAGCCTCTTTCACATGTAACTCCCTTGCTGCCCGAGCTGATTTTCATCAGAGTTTTATAAAAATGACTGTAGATCGGATGCTAATTGCCGTAGACAGACAAATGATATATCGTTTTACTCAGAATGAACCATAGATTCGAACTATATAAAATTTATATGGAGGGAGGGGGAGAAGATGAACCTGAAAATTCAAGATTTTTTTTGGAAAAAGAAATGGGGTTTCACCGCTAGAGTTTTAGGAATGCGAAAATAATTGCACTATTATCATATGACCAATAGAACACGACTTGTACCCCCAAGACGACATGTCTGCGTGCCACTGACTTTCAGAATATCCGTAAGTGCACATTTGGTCAAAAAGTCATTGGAAAGAAGTACAAATATGTTGTCTTTTGTACTTTCCTCTGCTGCTACAGCTCCCATGCTTGGTCTGGAACCATGGCTCTCACTGATGGTACTCCATAAAACACGGCTTCAGACACAGCGGCACCTGCCACGGTGTTTGGTTCGTGCCCCGCACAGTGCACATTGTCGCTGTTCTCTTACCATTTTAACGAAATGGCGGAAGCCACGAACCTTGTACCGCTTAGCGTGTGTAGAAGATGGTGTTCTGGCCCCAGATGGTCCGGGCTATGCTGCTGCTAGGGGAGCTGCAGGCCGGGTGCCTGGCCCGCCACTTGTCTCCAAAAGACTTATAACCGACCAACGGCAGAACCCCAAGTGCCTCACGTTTGGATGTAAAGTCTTGAAGAGGAAGAAGGCGTTTAAAACAGACTTGCTTCTGTGGCACCTTTCTATTTTTAGACAATGCAGGTCACATTGGAGCAACTTGAAATGCATGTGCTTGGCAACAAAGACCTGTTTTCGTCTTTGTAATAGCGCAGTTTTCATCAACCCCTCCCCCCCTCCTTGTGGTGACACGGGGAAAATTCCTTGGATATCAGGAAGCAAACTTTTCACCCATCAAGTTTCCAGTGGTGGAAGAAAAGAATTGCTAACAAATCCAGCCTTTCTTTGTCGGAATTCCTTTTCCTTTGTAAGGAAGCCGCACAAAAAAAGCTGCCATTTTCCCACCTTTTTTGTTCGACACCAAGACGTGCAAGAGTCATAAATGTTTAATATGTGTATTAACATAATGTAAAAGATGAAAATCGAAAATCCAGCCAAAAATATCGACATTATAACGTAAAAACTACAAGCATTCTAGAGGATATCGATTGAGATGCAAGGTGTTACATGTAGGATCTCGATCGGGATGCAAAAGGTTAAGTCAATGAAAGCATATCTCTTTGACACAATATATATTGCTTGATTGATTTGCTTTATTTTGCGAGCATGATTCAAGTGAAAATCTTAATTATTTATTGTGAGGCAAATGAAGAAATAGGGAAAAATTATACATACATCATTTTTCGACGTAGTCCGCATGACGTGAAATGTACGTATTCCAGCGTTTCGGAAGTGCATGGATACCTCGTGATAAGAATTTTTTTGGTTGTGACTGTAGCCACTCATGCACCATGGTGAACTCTTTATTGCTTCGGAAATGCTTGCCTCCCATCTCTTTGACCCATCCGAACACATGATAGTCACTGGGGGCGAGGTCTGGTGAATAAGATGGGTGTGTGGGACATTCAAATTTCATATCCTTTTTCAGGTTGTTTATAGTGCACCCAGGTTTCATCTCCTGTAACAATTCTTTCCAGAAATCCATCACCTTCGACCTGGGAACAACACAAGTTCCTCACAGGCATCGACGCGACAGTCTCTCAATTCAGCAGTCGACACTTGATGGAATCGTAGCACATCATGAACAATATTGTGTGCTGAACCAACACTAATATCCAAAATGGTTGCTATTTCCTTCACAGTAATACACCTGTTTTCCTTCATAAGCTTTTCCACTGTGGCGATTTTGTGGTTTGTCACTATGCGGTGTGCTTGGCCCGGTCGTGGGGCATCCTACACAGACGTTACGCCACTTTTAAACTTTCTACACCACTTGTACACGTTGTGCAGAGACACACACGAATCACTATACTGCGCTTTCATCCTGCATCTTCAGTACTCAAAAAAACACATCACAGATCGCTGCTCTAACGTGGTGCATATCAACAATAGGGTGGCCATATTTGCACTGACGCAGCTTCCTTTTTCAGTGTTGCAGCATCATGTTGACACCTGTTGGTCATTCTTTCAACCACAAGGATAACTTCTGCCATCTTGCAAATCAATCGTACAACTTTTCGGAATTTTATTGCACTTTTATGATTTTCATTTGATTCCCTCGTACTTCTCTTTTGGCTAATTTGCGAAGATGGGGATGAGTGATGAAATTAATGGATGGACACTCATGCAAGCATCCATGCCCAGGTCAGGTTCCGAACCCACGACCCCTGGTGTTGTAGCATGATGTATGTAGCACAATATATATTGGAAATTTATTGACATGATGTAAGTATTATGAGAGCTTTGAAATTCCTGTATTTATTCATGATTTCAGTGTTTTTAACTTGCAAAGTTTATCATTTGAATTTATGAATATTGATGAAGAAGGGTGCGGATTTTATGTTACTAATTTCAGACATACAATAGTCTTTCCATTTTATTGTGATTATTTTTACATCGATTTTCTACCTCATAGGAAGGGCTGAGATAATACCAATTTGAACCACTATCATCATCATCATTCTTTGCAGTTTCCTGCCTTTGGCTGGGTCAGCATAGAAGTCAAGCCTCTCCATTTTCCCCTGACCTTCCACCACTCCTCTCTTTCCACTGTGTTCCTATCTTGTCCTCTTCTCCTAACACTCTCCACTATCTGCTCTTTCCACAGATAACTTGGTCTCCCCCTTGGCCTTATTCCCACTCCTTGTGCATTGTAAGCTCTTACTGGTAGTCTTTCTGCATCCATCCTCTAAATGTGTCCGAACCATCTCATCTGTGCCTGATCTATCCTGTCCTGAAGCTTCACATCATCCACTGTCTGTTGGATCTCCTCATTCCTTATTCTATTCCTTCTAGTCTTCTCCAATATATTCCTTAAAAATTTCATCTCCACTGCTTGCATCATTCTTTTGTCTCTCTGTCATTGTCAAAGTCTCTGCTCAATACATAATTATTAGCACATAGTACGTGTTATATATCACCTTCTTGTATTTCATAGGTACATCCCTGTTCCATATTAATCTTCGAATGCTTTGATATAGTCCACCACCCATTTGTCCTCTTCTGTTTACCTCCTCATCTATTCTTCCACTTCTCTCAATTATGCTTCCTAGCCGGATCCTGTGGTGCTGCGACGCCAAGGGTCCTGGGTTAGAATCCCGCTCGAGCTTGGTTGTTTGTGAATGTCCATTCATCAATTTCATCACTCATCCCCATCTTCGCAAGAGGCACAAAACACGAAGTAAAATAAACTAAATTAATCAATCAATTATGCTTCCTATATATTTGAAGCTCTCCACTACCCTCAACTCTTCCGTGTCCATCTTTATTCTTGGTTCATTTCTGGCTCTTTTTCCTGTTGTTATTAGCACCTCACTCTTTCCTGCACTGAATTTCGTTCCTGCTCTTCTGATTTCCTCATTCGAACCGCTACCATTTGCCAGTAATTGAGAAATTTATCATTCATTGTCACTTTGTTTTTATTTTTAGGTCTCTTTGGTATCAGGCAATATGGTGTTGATATAAATGGATATGTTAATCATCCTGATAAAGGATTGTGCATATGGCTGCAGAGGCGTTCAGCAACTAAACAAACATGGCCTGGGAAACTCGACAATATGGTATGTACTGGAGCGTATATTAATTTTAGATGAAGGCTAAAATTAGAAAATTTTGTGAGCTCATATTTAAGCCTCAAGTTTTTTGAAATGTGAAAATTATTCCACTTTATTTCAACGCATAAACAAGTAAAATGATCTATAATTTAAAATGTCAGTTTGGCTTGAAAATAATGTAACTATTAAAACTATTATAACAGCACAGCTGGTTCAAACCTAATCTTAAATACAGTAAAACCTTCTTAATGGGGGGGAGGGAATGAGTTGGCCGAAAAAACTGAAATAACCTAAAAGAACAGTAGAAAGTGCATTAAAACTCAGTTTATAGCAACAAAACACGTTTATTATGGTGTATTTAAAGGGCATAGGCTTAAATACACTATACAGTACAGTACAAAGTCTGCGGGAAACAAGAATTTCATCAGTGGTTAACTGCCTTTACTTTGGGAAGTTCTCTTGTTGACTTCCAGCCACATTTAAAACCTTGCACTCTGCTTTTTTTTTTCATTTTGCCTGTCTGGATTAATGAGGTTTTACTGTATTATCATGATTTTTTTTGTTTGTATTCGGTTTTGTTTTCGCCAAGTAGCTAATTTCAATGTCAATAATCTTACTTTTTTTTTAATTTCCTCCTTATTTACTAACTCTGTTAAACATATAATTTATTCCTTCATTTGACGTAGATTTCCACGTGGGTCAATAATAATAATAGTTATAATTGTTACTATTATGTGATCAATTTTGAATCAAAAAAAACTTTAACGAGGAAGAACACCGGGTATCTTGGTGGCCAGGGAATGTCACCAAATCGAGAGATAACGTGATTACCAAACAATTCTCGCACAGTTGTCATGGATTGCCTTGCAGTGTGCGGTTGCACCATCCTGTTGAAACCAAGGTTTGTGAAGTTGTGGGAACCTATTAAATGCAGGTGCAGCAAAAGTTTTCAGCATCTCAACATTCCACTCTGAATTGACAGTCTCTGTGCTCTGTTCTTCTTCTCGAGGACATAATTTTCAAAAATTGATACTGTGGATTACTGTATCTTAAATGGCAAGTTGTAACATTATCTGGTGTCTGGTGAGTTTTTCAAAAGTTCCCATTTTTCTGGAACCATAAGCTTGTGCAAAGGGGCAGTTGCCCTCCCCCCCATAATACTCCCACTTAGAAATTTAGTGTAGAGGAATCTTATCACTGTTATTAAAAAATATTATACTCTTTAAAAAATTAAGTATTTCCAAGCCGACAAAAGTTCCAAGCAGCTATGGAGGGGAGAAGAAAGTGCATTATTTCCTATGAAATTGAACAATCCAACTTCGTTCTCTAGCAAATTTCTTGTTAGTAACACTCCCACACACTTTATTCATTGGTTGTGTTACCTCTATGTGTTTGCAGAATAACGTGCCCATGCATTGGAAATCATTAGTGGCAATTTGTTGAGAAAAGTAGGGAGGGGTCAGGGACAGTTGACTTTTTCTTTGTATAAAAGGCTTAGCATTAAGAGACCATAGTGAGGGGGCAAAAAGTGGCTAAAGGTGAGAGGTTAACCTCCCCCCATGCCCCTCTTATGACCTTCACTGTTGGAAATGAATACATTATGTGTAGTTGTTTTGAATCTGCTGTACGAAACCGTGTTTATATGTAAAATATTCTCTGAACCACAGAGAGGGGAAATAAAGGAGGGGCAAAGAACATAGATGTCACTTCTAATACAGTGATTTTTTGTGGATCCGGACGCACTGTATATTCGCCCCTGTTTAGTATCAATAGATATAATAAAGCAGTGAGATGAAATTAGGTTTTTCTTTCTCCGATTCAACTTTCAAGGCTTTTGCCTCCTTTGATCAGAGGGTCTGCGCACATTTATGCTGGAGACGAGAGAACATGTGAACTCTCAAAATGTTGTGTTAGAATAAGGATAATTTAAAGCACTAGACATTGCATGCTAGAAAACAAATAATTAAAAATATGTTGCTTTTCCAGCCAGTGTCATTGCTTTCATATTTTCACTCCTAAAACAAAGTACACTCTAAACAAGAGCATAGCAGGATTGTCTGGAAATGTATTTGAAAGTACATGGGAAAGTTGGAGAACTTGTTTTGCTAAAATGAGTGGAAACATGGTGAAACTTAGTGCAAATTCCTGCCATTTTATTAAAAAAGATAATGATGTCATCCTGGTTTTGTGTAGTAAATGTCTAAACAAAGTTTCATTTCCTAAGACAAAATCCTATTACAGGACCCAGGTTATATCTATTAAGAGACTAAATGAAACATTAAAGTTCATCATGGAACATCAGTTATCAATGTTTTATTCAGTGGCGAGGCCAAAAGGGGGGTACAACTCCCCTTGGTCCAGTATTCATAAAAAAAAAACCATCAAAGGCAGGTAAAGATGTCAAAAAGATGGCTGACTGATAAAAGAAAAGTATACATAACTCCCCATTTTGAAAGTCCTGGCCATGCCACTGGCTTTGTTAATCATATTCCGTTATCCAAATTTTATTATGTGTATTATAAATGTACAATTATTGCACACATTCAAGTATACGATGACAAGTTTTTATTACTATTATTATTAAATTTGTGAACCAGCTGGAATTAAATAATTTGGGGATGGATAAGTTTTCTGCTACAAGTCTTAGCAAGTTTTTCTCATGCGGAGTGGAAAATGTTGTCATTGAGCTTGAGTTGGATGGAGGTGGAGAAAGCCTGCCAAGAATGTGTTGTGGCATCACTTGGAACTCTTCCTGCTTCCAATGACCTTTGGACCATAGCCAGGAGTGTGACGCTCACTTCCCACTTGAGTTTGTTTTCCTTTAGTAAAGCCTCCGAGAACAGATGTGCCAAAGAACAATGTTGGTTTTGTGTTCTCCTAAGTGCCAATGCTTTTTTCTTCTTTCTAAATCTTTACAGATTGTCTATCTGTCACATTCATCTTACAACTGTTAACCATCTGAACTTTTTAGTGTGTCTACATGTATCACATGTCATTCTCAAGAATAGCAATCAAGACTGTTGAAGTCAATATTTATGATATTTTCTAACTTGCGCCTCACAAAAGAAAATGAAGAAATTAATTCCGACTTAGTTTTCATTAGGATGTCTGACCGACACATGGAAGACCCACTTAATTCTTGGGTGATGAATATGGCTTGGAAGTTGAAGAGCTATAAATTGTCAAAATAAAGACCTATAAAAAGACCTAAAAATATTAAAAAAAGGACCTTAAAACGGAAAAAAGGACGTATAAATGTGATCCAAATTCATTAATAACTTCAGTTTTAATTACATATTTAGTGAATGTGGTCGTATACACCATGCTGAAAGCTTCAAAACAAGAGAAAGTTGCCACTTAAAGGGCGACCTTCCAGACAAGTTACGGTTAAAAGACCTTGTACCGTACCTGCTTCAGTGGTCCAAAAATGGTTTTTCTCTCGTTTCAGGAATGGTTCAAATATATATTTTTTTATTTATTATTATTTCTTTACTACAGAAAGGATGTTTAAGAGGTGATGGTGATGATGATTCGAATTGAGAATGGGCAGTAAAAACGTAGTCGAAAGAAGGTGAAGTTGCAAGAAAAAAAAAGATGTTAAGACCTAAAAAAAAAAGGCTAAAAAGGACATAAAACCCACCCTTTCCTGGCCTACAATGACCCAAAATGAACATATATTATGTTGGGCCTCGTCTTCGGACACTAGGAAAAAAAAGGATATTTCCTCAACTTCCGCGTCCTAGTGATGAACTAAGTTTGGGATTTCTCCAACCTCATCCCTCCATAAAAGAATCCCTGAGACTCATTCAGCCTTTAATAAATTGGCATCAGTGAGCAAGGTGGCTGGAGTATGGTGCTTGTCACATCACCTCCAAAAATGTCTGTGATCGTGAATATCTACATATGTACCTTCATTTTACAGTGCAATGAGCATTGAAAACTTCACCATACCTAAATTAAAATTGATAATTTTAACAGTTTTTCAACATGTATTGTTCACTGGAAGAAATTTACTAACAAGAATGACAATAGAGATTCACTATGGAGTTCTGTTTTTCATAAGTGGAGTAAGCCACCACTTAATCTAAATTAAAAGATCAATAATATTTGTAAAAAGGAATAGAATTTTGAATTGCCTGATGGTATTTATGATCCATAAATAACAAGTGATAAAATCTTTATTATTATTATTAATGATAATAAAATAGGGATGTAAAGTAAAAAAAAAAAAGTAAAGTGGTCCCCTGTGCATAGCACCACGCCATGAAGGCGTATAGGGGGTGTGGGGTAACGCCCCACACTTTCTTGATCCGGTCGTGAGTGGGGGTGATGTGATCAGCATCACGCCCCTGACCGCCTTTACCCCCCAGAGTTTCCCCCAGGTACCCATGTTATTAGACGCTGGGTGGGTGCCGGGGCCGCTTCCATCGTTAGAAAAGTTCCCGGATTTGAACTGGCCGGGGATCGAACCCGGGACCTTTAACATGGTAGTCAGACGCGTTACCAACTGAGCCATCGCGGCCACAATAAAATAGGGATGGGACCGATTAATCGATACTCTATCGGTATCGGCCGATATAAGCATATCGGTTTATTGGTAAAATTACCTATTTTACCGATCCGATATATCGATAAATATCTTATAATTTAGTGCAAAATTCTGCCATTTTGTAATTTTTATGGATAATCTCAATGCCCTACTTTATAAAGAAGTAATTGTCTAAATATTCAACTTTTTTGCATTGCAGTCACCTGGAAACACCCATTTGTTAAGGGGATCAATGAACATTTCAGGTTCTTCAAGTACCATTTCTAATTTTATATCTGATCAGTAGAATATCTATATCTGTAAATTTTATATCTGTATCGGCCAGAATTTCATATCGGCCCATCCAAAATAATCACAAAAAGCAGGTTTCTTTTTTCATAGTTAAGTTCCTATATTCCAACAATGTAACACTATTGATGAGATTTATTTTATAACTGCTTCTTTTTGTTCTTTGTTCAATTTATCCTATTGTACAGGGTGGTCCAAATGTGTTGTTACCCCTACAGAACAACTTAGGAACTAACCAATCCAGAGGTCAGGAATGACTCCACCCTTTTTGTGAAACAATAAATCGTCTCCACAAGAGAACAGATTTAATTAGTTCCACTGTGACAATCACTTGGGGGTAACAAGATATTTGGACCACCCTGTGGTAACTGTATCATAAATCAAACCAAAAGTATAAATTGTTTCATTAAGGGAGTGTGTGTTCTCTCAAAATATTATGTATGTGCTTGTAACAGTGTGAATAGGTAAAGTTCCCCGTGCATATAGCACCATACCATGAAAGAGCTGTAGACTGCAATATAAATAATTCTACAATGCACGGAAATACATACGTAGAAGAAACAATATTAATATGTTATTATGTGTGCTGTATTTTTTTTATTATTATTATTTCCAATACTTCTCTGTCTTGAAGAGTGCAATTTGAATTTTTTCCAGGTTGGAGGAGGCTTATCGGTAGGGTATGGGATCTTAGAAACAGCCATAAAGGAAGCAGGAGAAGAGGCCTCAATACCCGAACATCTTATAAAGAACGTGAAAGCAGCAGGGAGTGTTTCGTAAGTAGTCGTGCAGTGTCTAGAAGTGTGTCCAAAATAATATGTGCAATGATCAGGAACCTTCAAATGTTTATTAATGTATAACATTGATATACCCTGATTGTGTTTATCTTGCATATGAAATTGGGGACTATTGCTGTTAGCCACAATATGGAGTTTCTATAGTTCTGTGTGTGGTACCACATACACCCACACACACACACACACACACACACACACACAGAGAAGAGGTGACTCTCTCCGTCTATAAAGAAAGTAGAGAGAAAGGAATTAAAAAGATGGAGAGAAGGAATGTCGGTCTGTCTCTCTTTTGCTCTATCTCTCTTTTTGTGTGTGTGTCTGTTTTTTTTTGTTTGTTTTTAAAGCTGAGAAAATACCAGTGCCGATATTCATACAGATTCCTACCAATATTGTAATTATTAAAAATTGTTCACAATATTGATTAATATTTAAGTGTTCCACTGCAATTATATTGATCAATTTACCAGAGTTTAAACTTTAAAATATTCAAAATTTATATTGGAGTATTAAAATTGCTGTTATTTAATGACAAAATCCATTTTTCAAACAATATGGATGCAAAATAAGTGAGAACTTTTAATTTTGCATGATTTTCAGGACAATAAGACTGACATTTTTGAGAACCCTGCAATATTTCCAAACTATCAAAAAAATATCTGTTAGTATTACTCGAGGTGCATGATGTTCAATTTTGAAAGGTTTGAGGTGGGTGCATAATGTTCAATTTTGAAAAGTTTGGGCTGCATTTTCCTACCATATTTTGTCATGAAATAATTCGAAGTGAACTGCAAAATAAACTTTTAAACATGAAATTTTAGAGTTCATTTACTAAGTGACACTTTCTGAAGTCTGAATTACCCTGTGAGTTATGCAAATCAAGGAAAATTGATTAATTCTGTAAATATTGGAGAAGCAAGAATGTACTCCTTTACTTAATACTCTGATAACTACATAAATGTGATATTAGAAGGGAAATGTTTATTTACTGTAATAAGTGTAGTTTAAAATCAAATGTAAGGTTATATTCATATATATATATATTATTATTATTATTATTATTATTATTATTAACTTACATTTTTGCGAGTATCGAGGTAACTCCTGCGACGTTTCGGAACGCAACTGCTCCCTTCGTAACGCAACTGCTCCCTTCCTGAGGCTGCTCACGTTTAGATTATGTATAATTCATAACCACGTTGAACTCTCCATAGGTACAGGATATAGGATTGGTAAAAGGTGTGTGGTTAAAAAACAATAAAAATCTAAAACCCATTACAGGTGCACGTCAAATTACCATGCCGTTTTCCCAATTAGAAACTGCTCCTTGGAATGTTAAAACTTTAAAACTGAATATCCACGGTTGGCGTGTGCTGCAATACTCCAATGTTTCCTCTTCCTTGGAGGAGAGGGGGAACAGAGGGGAAGCATCCAACCTCGTGCTCTACGAGGAAACATTGGAGTATTGCAGCACACACGGACCGTGGATATTCACAGTTTTAAGGATTTAAACATTCCAAGGAGCAGTTTCTAATTGGGAAAACGGCATGGAAGTTTGACGTGCACTTGTAAAGGCTTTTAGATTTCTATTGTTTTTTAACCAAACACCTTTTACCAATCCTATATCCTGTACCTATGGAGATTTCAACGTGGTTATGAATTATACATAACCTAAACGTGAGCAGCCTCAGGAAGGGAGCAGTTGCATTCCGAAACGTCGCAGGAGTTACCTCGATACTCGCAAAAACGTAAGTTAATAATATAGATATATATTAAACTTGTGAGTAATTTGCAGAACTTTCATCATGAAAAAGGTTATATTCACCATTTAACACCGAAATGCCATTTTATATTCCACTTTTGATTCTGAAAAGTACCAAGATTTTGTACAGAAATCTTGATCATAAATACATGGCCCTAGGTATTACTGAATAAATATTATTTGGTTGTATCTGATAAAACATTAATTATTAAAACCACTAAAAGGTATTCTATTGTTGATCTGCTATGAAGCGTCATTTGTATCATGCTGTTTTTTCTTTTCTTAGATTTTTCTTTGAGAGTGAACGTGGTCTTTTCCCAAACACGGAGTTTGTGTATGACTTAGAGCTGCCACTGGATTTCATGCCCTTCAATAGTGATGGTGAGGTTGAGAGTTTTGAGTTGTTGCCGGCAAAGGTGAGTGCCTTGTGGTGTTGCTTTTAAAGGTCACTTTGTTAATTTGTTCTATGTTGTGGATTTTGGATTGGATCACTTACAGTCAGTGACGCTACCACAGGGTGGCAGGGGAGCATTGCCGCCCCAAACTTTAGATGGAAGTTAATTTGGGGGGCAAACATTGAAGAAGAAAAAAGCCAGAATAGCAGGACAAAAGGATACTCAAGATGAAATTAGTTTTCACGTATTTCTTGGATTTTTTTCTTCCAGATGGCCAAGTCACCTTCATGAGGGCACAGAGCGGCAATTGCCTCCTTCAATTTCAAATTTTATGCAAATAAAAATACATTTCGCAAAATTTTCTTGATCGCTTCGCTTGCAATATCTGCTTTTCTTAGTCTCGTCAAGTTCAGAGCCGTAGCTAGGAGATGGCCAGAGTTGGCCCTGGGAGGGGAATGATTTAAAGGAAAGAAATTGTAAGAGAGAGTGCCTAGGTGCCTTGTGAAATTATTTGCACCCTATTAAATCTTTATTGTTTTCAGTTTGCACAAATTTGGATATAAAAATTTTCTTGATCACTTCGCTGGCAATATGGTTCTTTTCTATAGTGCGTTGTAAATTATCAGAGGGAGAAAAAAGACCAATTATGTATGTACTTCAGATTGTTGCTGCTAAACAATTTTGTCTTAAGTGCATAAACAATTGTTTGGATGAAAATGAGCTTGCACATTTGAGAGACAATTTATATCATTTTTGCTGTTGGTTTGTTATGATGTGGATGAATTGATTATGTAATGTATTTAAATAAGGTACATTCGTATTAAAAAAAAGTAAGTAATAATAAGTAATAAACTGCTCCCCTGTGCTTTGCACCATGCATGAAGGCATGTAGGGGGTGTGGAGTCAGGGCCCCACACTTTCTTCATCATGGCCAAAGATGGGGGTGATGTGATCAGCACCATGCCCCATGCCCTCCAGGTACCCACTTTATACGACACTGGGTAGGTGCTGGACCTGCTTGAACAGGTGGAAAAAATCAAACAACACAAATGCTTTAGCACCAACTTTTGTGTGATTTACGAGGATAATAACGTCTTTGATGATCCTACTACTACTACTGCTGCTGCTGTTGCTGCTCCTGCTAATAATAATAAAGGCACTATTATCATTAATATTATAATTATTATTATTGGTACGTTTATCCTGGTATTTGCCTCCCCAGAAAAAAAATCGTGGTTGTGCATTTGAACCCAACAGATGACTCTGTCAGTGGTCACAGCATTTGCTGTAATTTAAAACTAAGAAATATGTAAAAGTAGCTCCAGAGCAAACTTGTTTCGATAAGATGAATGCACTTGCAATTAACTTGAACGTCAAAACCCAGCATACAAGATAACATGATAACAATCTCACTGTGTAGTTGTTCACGAGAATGCCTTAAAATGAATAGCCAATCAGAGCCAGCCTACGCTCTAGCTGGAAATTGATTCACGCATCACCGCCAGTGCACATATGATATGCTGAGGCATATCCTATAGGCTAAGCGAGAATTAAACTGACTTTTTCGTTTTATGATCTTTGGTTCGTGAATATGTATTGGTTCTGTATTTTACATGCAGTCACGGTTGTAACAATACCATTGAAAGTCCATAACCATTACAACCCAGAAGAGTGGGTGCCTGTACGTGCATTTTGCTATATTGACATGGATCTATTCAATAAGATACATATTAGTGTAAATATATATTTTATTTATATCAACGTGCTCAACAAATTGTGGATTTTATAATATATATATAAACAATCTTAACAAAGATGCAAACAAATTAAGAATTACAATGAATGGTTCACAATATATAGATATGAGAGCGTACATTGATCGGAAGAATATCAAGTTTTGCAGAATTAGTCTAAATTTTTTTGTGTGTTTGTGGTATATCTTTGTCAAAAGGAAAAAAAAATAAATGAAATTACTTATTATGACAAATTATTCAACTTTGATGATTTTTGGCACTGATCTTATGACAAAGATGACAGCGAAAATACAGATTGTTTACTTTTTCTTTGGTGCCATTTTGAAAGATCCATTGCAGCCTTTTCCGCTGGTTTGTACCAACTGGTTGTTCTCCAAGGCTGCCCTCACAGCTTCCTTCATCTGGTCACGGAGTTCAGTGGTTACTTTGTTCATGTAGTGAGTCTTGACGATCGAAGTTCCCATAGCCTTGAACGAGACACCAGACTCCCCCTTCTGCATGGACTTCACAGTGGAGATTACCATTTTGGACATCTTTGCATTCGGGCCTTGCTTGACGACATTGCTTTTAGTGTCTGCTTTGATTCGGCGCTTCTTGGTCTCGCGTTCTGGAACAGCTGGGGAGTCGGAACGTCGCTTCTCTGTGGCACGGCCATGATCGGAAAGTTCTGAATCACTCGCTGACAACATGGAATCAGTATAGTTGCCATAGCTTGAGGACTCGTCATAATCTGTAGTGTGAGATCCTTCAGAAGAAAGGCACTAGCTACCACACTCATCCTCTTCCTCAACGCTGGGTAATGCAGGAGTCTCGGAAGGTGCTTCCTTTGTGGCTTCTTGTGACTTGCCCTTCATTTTGTTTCTGTTTTAACTTTCTTCCTGCCTAACCACTCTTTCCGTTTTCAGTGTCAAATTTTGTGATTTTATCCATAGAAACATTTCGTAATTATTGACCGAGCAGCATTGTTAGATCTTACAAGTTGCAAGGCATTCATAGATATTGTTGCTTTATATAACTAAGGCATAATAATGTTGGAACCGATTATTACCTTGCTTTTGTTCAACCAGGAGAAAAAATTATAAGACTAACAACATACTTTCTATATAAGACGTAAGCGAGTTACTAAATATATATCCGCAAATCTTACTTGTAAATGTTCTATTAATTTTGGTGGCCTCTGCCACCATCCGCTTGGGAACTCGATGCTTTACTGTTAGGTTGACTTTTGGTTCCTGTTGTTGTTTCCTCGACTACCGCTAGGTGTGCTAGTGTATCCATTTCGTCTGCTGTGCACATTGGGTTTGAGCTGTTGTAATAGTGGGAGCCGAACATGATGAGCCTGACCGCTGCCTATGTTCAGCTCGTGCGGAAAGTGCATAATTGCATGCGTCTCCTTGATTTTGGTGTCGATTAGGATGTGTGCCTAACTGAAACTTTTTGGATCCTGTGTTTGTTGAACTTGAGGTGCCTTGCTAATACGCTCTTTGACAGATCTGATGGATATTTGTTTCTTGTGAGTGTGCCTTCATGAGTTCCATCACATCATCACTTATCGTCATGATTAGCCAAAAGTAGCAGAAAAGGGATGCTAAATAACCCAAATACAAATAGGTACGATATATCACAGCGCTTCAATTCTTTCACAAGGCATCACTCTTTTACTTCGTTTTCTAATTTTCGTCGTTAGGCTCTCGGGTGCCCGGCTTTCCTCACCCCTGTCTAGCTTCTTCTTTACTTCCACATCGAAATATATACGAAATGAGATGCTGTTCCAGTGACGGCACACACTGCTTCTCCCCATATGTTTTGGCAAAAAACTCCCAGCCGTATCATGTATGAAATTCTGACGCTCAGACACAATACGCGATCCTGCCCAGACAAGGTCAAGAGTTTCGTAACTCCATAAATCGTCACTAATGCATAAAATGCAAAAAAAAAAAAAAAAAAATCATCCTTCTTTTGCCAATTCCATAAGTACCCACATAAAAATTATTGCAAGCAACATCATGTCTTTCTTTTATGCATGTTTTTCTTTGTTTTATACAAAAACGTTTTTACACCTTAGTAACTTTTTCTCCATACGGACTCATCTTGAAGAGAACCATTGATTGACTTTTTTGTTATTAATTTGTTTTTGTTGTACGTGTGTTTGTGCATGTACCTACCCAATGCATAGCGGTAAGAATTTTATCTTGTAATCAAGGGGTACCAGTTGTGATCCTCAGTGGATACATGTGGCATAATGATTCGGATTCCATTTTAAAACTGAAGGACCATACCTGATTAGCATATCAGAGTATAAAATGAACTTATAAAAAACTTTCGTGTGTTTTTGTCATTGATGTCATCAAAAATTAAGCAAACATTGATATTAAACATTTATATGTTTCAGGACAATTAAAAACTTTACTATTCATAATGCATATGCAGAACTACATGTACGTATACTCCATTACATAATGAAGATCAGTATGGTTCTACAAGGGAGATTTAGATCCCGAAGTAACTTATTATTGTGAATGCTGTTGTTGGAAAATGGTCGGATTTTTGATTGAATGTTATAGGCTGTATATAAAAAGAAATTGCATCCCTGATGGCATAAAGTGATGTTGCCCGGTTCCAGGTTCAATCCCAAAATGGAGGCACAGTGGCCCAAGTCACATTTTTAGCTGTAGGTACAATCACAATGAGCAGCATAAAGTGGACAAAGAAACAAAATTTTACTGACTGAAAGCCAGATTTTTTTTAAACAATTTACTTTTTTTTGGTCATTTTTGGCCAATCTATTTTAGTTTCTGCCTCAGTTTTTGGGCCACTGTGTATTAGTGCAGTGTCTTAGCCCAGCACCAGGCTGCAGGAGTTCATTTGATCCAGTGATTGCCAACTGTTTGAGACCCAATTTTATGTTTACAAGCCTAGATATGTACCATATGGCATAATTTCAAGGGTGCATATTAATCTACAAAGTTAAAAAATATAGAAAGGGGTAAAATTTTTGAGCAGGGCATCATCTTTATAAAATGAATTTACAGCGCTCTGGTCTCATAACAGTTAAGAACCACTATGCAAGGCTTGCTCCGTGACCAGTTTTAGCAGCTATTACATCAATACATGATACACTTGAAAGCCAGAATACAAATATTTTATTATAAATACAAATGTAAGGAGGTTTTGAAACTAGATGTTTGATTTTAGATATAGTTCAAGATCATTGAGGGTATATTTGATAAGTGTGTTGAAAGATGTAGCAATATTTTCTTTCTTTCTTTTTTCTTTTTACTTTGTATGCACGTTCCCTACTTTTTGCCACTTTTACCCCCACACTATGTGAACCCTTATCTACTAAGAGAAAGTAAACTGTCCTGCTCCCCCAGTCAATCGCTGTTTCTGGATGTTCCTATGCCAAATTCAAAGATTCAAAATTATGTTAGTTTACTATTAGTTTCTATTTACACAATACATACAATATGTGGTTGTTCATATACGAGGGCAAATCAATAAGTCTGTTCCACGATTTTTTTTTCACAGCAATTTATTGGTCAAACAAGACGACAATAGGTGTGCAGGAGTAGTACTTCATTACTATTTTTCTACATATCCACCACCGACTGCAATTCATTTTTCCCACCGTGACACCAATTTGGATATGCCAGTGGCATAGAACGTCGTCAGCTGCTGCTGCAACCACTGCCGCACAGCATGTTGCAGTTCACGATCAGACGAGAAGTGTTGGCAGACAATGCCTTCTTCATAGGGTCGAAGAGGTGATAATCAGAGGCTGCCAGATCTGGACTGTATGGCAGATGTTCCATGATTTCCCAGCCATACCGAGTGATGTTTTCCTTGACCACCATGGCGACGTGTGGCCTTGCGTTGTCGTGAAGGAGACTGATGTGGTCACTCTGTCGCTTGTCACGCAAGGCACGACATAGCTTGGTAAGTGTGGCAGTGTAGGACATTGTGTTGATTGTTCCACCAGCAGACATGAAATCCACCAGCAGTACTCCCAACATATCTGAGAAGACAGTGACCATCACCGCTCCTCGTCCGTGACACTGGTGCGACCAGCCTTGAACCGCTGACAACAATTCCAAATAGCTTTGTGGCACAGGACATCGTCTCCATATACCAGCTTCATCCTCGTGTGAATCTCCGTCTGTGTCTTGCCTTCAGGCCAGAAGAAACGCACCATGAAACGCTGCTCCTCGACCGTCCCAGAAGAAACGCACCATGAAACGCTGCTCCTCGACCGTCAACCATGTCAGGCAGGTAGCCATGTTTGTCACTGCTGCCATCTGTGGCAGAGACGAGGAACATTACAAAATCAATCATTATGACCTCGTGTCGGATGACATTTTCAGTACCCAAAACTTCACCTTGGTGTGATTATCCAATCCTCTGCAAAAAAATCGTGGAACCGACTTACTGGTTTGCTGTCATACTATGTAGATATATTTAATAAGCCCACTTAAATATGAAGATTATGCTTGGATAGAACCATCCATTCAAAAAAAGCCGGCATTTTTGTCTTGCTATGAATTCCATGTCAAAAATTGTATTTTAAATTTAGATATGAGTGTCATTTTACAGTAGAGAGATAAATGAAAGCTGTGGAATATGAAAAATGCAGCCAAGTAATGTATTGTTATCGGTTTGAAACACTTTGGGGGAAAACCCGAAAAACTCCAACCAAAACAGCCATGGGAATGAACTCGGATTTTTTTTAGACCTTTTCCAACTGCACATTATATACAAGATATAATTGTGTGTGGTTTTTCCTTATCAAAAACCAAGGTGCGCATTAAACAGGCAGACGCATTATTCATGTGTAAATACAGTAAGAACATTGGGGAATAATGCTTGTAAACGAATTACTAACTTGATCCGCAAGACTTAATTTTAATGGCTCTATTAATGTCAGTGGTTCTTGCAACCATTCACTTGGGGACTTGCTGCTACAGTCACTTGCAGATAACGTTATTAATTCGCTTTTGTGTATTCAAGCTTGTATGTTAATTTCGTTATATTTATATTATCTGTGCACTGTAGATATTACAAGAGGTAATATTAGTGATGTGACAGATTAAACAGCATCAATATTGGCTGATAATTTTACTGATATGCTCCTTATATGAATAGATAATGACCATGGTCACTATTTCGTCAATTTGTAGGGGTGTAAGGGGGTGACCTTCCACTTAGTACACCCAATTGTCAACCTCACTTCCACGTAGTACACCCTGGACTGCATTTTGCAGACTAACAAGGCTCTGGCGTCTGGCCCTATGGCCATTATAATTCTGTGTTGTCCTTATGTGTGCTGAGTGCCCCTTTACAGCCTCAGCTTTTAACGAAAGTCAGAACATTGCAATTATGCTCTTTTAGATATGGTAAGGGGCTGGACCCTATAATGTGATGGGTGTAAAATAGCCTAAGTGCTGACGTACCCAAAATTTGGAATTAAATTTTTTTTAAAAAATGTAATTTTGTAATTTTTTTATGAATATTAAAATTTAATCTAAGTTATAATATGAAATTAACTGTGACATTTTGGCTAGCTGGGGCCTCCCCGATGGCGCAATGGTAGCATCGGGTTTGATACCTGGTGGAGGCAATAGTGGGTCGGATCCCACTTTAAACTGTAGGTCCAGTCCCGATTAGCCTTACTGTGCATAAAGTGGACTTAAAACACCAAATCAATCAATCATTCAATCAATTTTGGCTAGCTGATGTAGCTTTCACTGCGAATATTTTGGGAAAATTTCAGAATTGTATAAATTTGTAAAAAAGTACTAAAGTACTGATACAAATTCTACCACACTCTTTGAACAAAGGGCCCAAGTGGGGAGTCCACTTTGGTGTTAGATTTTCATTATTAATTAAGTGAATACAGTGGCATGCCCAAGGGTGGGGGTTAGGTGTCATAACCTTTCCTTTTGATCCAGTATTCCTAAAAAGAGAACGACAAAAGTAGGAAAAGATTGCTGACTACTAAAGTAAGTATATGTACCCCCCACTCCCTTCTGAAAATCCTGGGCACCCCACTGAATGGATAAATGATCCTTGTTGCCATACACACAGCGGTACACGTTTTTAATTTGTTTAGAACCAAAGCAAATTATTTCTTTGGAAAAAAGTTGAAATGCTAGACATTTGATGGTAACATGTTCGACTGCAGTCACTTTCCGTTAGTTACCCACAAAATCAACTGCAGCAGCAAAAGAGTTAAAAAAAAGTAATGGGCCTATTAGTGTCTTTCTTAAAATGTGTGTCATTGATCAGCTATCAGATGTAAAATTGATATCCGCTCTCCATCAGTATCAGTAAAATATGAGAATGGAATTGTTACATTGGAAGTGCCACATTAATTTTTATTTGTGTTTTTTATTGCAGGAGACATTAGAAAAGGTGTTTTCTCCTGAGTTTAAAACTACCAGCTGTCCTGTCATAATTGATTTTCTTATTCGACATGGTCTCATAAATGCTGAAAATGGTGAGTTCTGCATGGTTTTTCTTAGTAGCTTGAGGAAAATCTTGATATGTAACTTAAAACCACAGTTTGCATTATTGTAAAAAAAATTTTGTAGAAGGTAGTCCGAGAGCAAAGATGGCTGCCTACCTCTTTCTTCATCATGAATACCAATCCTGCCTCCCGAAAATTCACAGCAATGTCACATTTTGTTGATTCATAATGTTTCCGTAAGTAGCAACAATTGTCTGTGAACTTCTACTCGGGAAGGGGTGTTGAATTGAGAAACTGTATGATGGAATGAATCTTGCATTTGGAGAGTTTTTGAAGCAACCATTTTAGACATGTGTTATTTGATCAAAACTTGGTGTGCGGAATGAATGCGAGGATAAAGAGTTAGGCTCAAGGTCAACGCTAGTGTAGCCACACACACACACACACACACACACACACACACACACACACACACACACACACACACACACACACACACACACACACACACACACACACACACACACACACACACACACACACACACACACACACACACACACACACACACACACACACACACACACACACACACACACACACACACACACACACACACACACACACACACACACACACACACACACACACACACACACACACACACACACACACACACACACACACACACACACACACACACACACACACACACACACACACACACACACACACACACACACACACACACACACACACACACACACACACACACACACACACACACACACACACACACACACACACACACACACACACACACACACACACACACACACACACACACACACACACACACACACACACACACACACACACACACACACACACACACACACACACACACACACACACACACACACACACACACACACACACACACACACACACACACACACACACACACACACACACACTCTCTCTCTCTCTCTCTCACTCACACACTCACTCACTCACTCACTCACTCACTCACTCACTCACTCACTCACTCACTCACTCACTCACTCACTCACTCACTCACTCACTCACTCTCTCTCTCTCTCTCTCTCTCTCTCTCTCTCTCTCTCTCTCTCTCTCTCTCTCTCTCTCTCTCTCTCTCACAAAAAAAAAACAAAAAAAAACACTCCCTCCAGTTTATGCATGATGTATCTTTACTATCCGGATACGCCTCATACATGGATATTTAAATTTTTAAGGAGACATGAGATATAAGTGTTGAAATATAAGGCATGCGTTACATATTATTTTACCATATTTTGTCATGAAGTGATACAAAACCTGAAGTGGAAAATGTGAATTAAACTTTTGAGCACATAATTTAGAGTTTATTTGCCAACACAACAATGTCCAGTCTGAGCTACACAGCATGTTCCGTTCAAACCTCCCACATCATTGCTAAAAGGTTATGAAACATAATGGAATGCGAGTGGTACTGGACGAAAGAGAAACTCAAAGATTTTTATTGCATGACCTCGAAGTTCACCGTTCTCTCACTATGCAGTGCCACAATCGCATAAAGCACAATAGCGACTCCGCAGCAGCAGCGTGCACCATCTGTATTCTGGTATGCAGAGACCAAACCAATCATTACACTGCAAAGAAATTACCGGAGATAATATGCAGGTTAATGGTTTTCCCATCAGGTGCTTCACCTGTACATTTGAACACATCCATAAGTTCTTTTTTGGAATGGTCCCAGTGGTTCTAAATTCTGCCGCCAGGTGTCAGGCTGACCAGTTGTAACTGGCGAAACATTGTTAAACATGCTGACACATGACAGTGCAGATTTTATCTATCAGCTTGATGGAGCTCAATGCAACTTCCACCTTAATGTAAGGGAGTTCCTTAACAAGAGATTGTTACATCGCATCGATGGATTGGGCAAGCAGCTAACAAATATCATGTTGACGTGTGCAGAGTAACATTCAGCATTTGTGAGTTAACTTCGCGATAACTACTGGCACTTAAACTTGGACAGTTACATTACACATGTGTAAAATTGCATCTAATTTTGACCATTTATGAATAAAATATAAAAAGTTCAAATCATCCAGATCATTTTGAAACACAGTGTATATTGTAAGAAAACTTTTCTATACAGGTGTGGTAATTACTAGGCACTCTTGATTTTCCAATGTTATTTTTTCCAAAATTGGTATTATTTTTTGTACTTTTCAATATTTTCCTATAATTCAAATGTACCTGAAAATATACCTCCATTGGAATCATAGATAGTTTCCTACCATGAAATTAGTTTTTGAGGTAGTTATTTTCCATTAATTCTCAGGTGACAAATGGCCTTCCTGATGGCACAGTGGTAGCGTCGTTGCCTAATAATCAAGGGGTCCCAGATTCGATACCCGGTGGAGGCACAAGTGGTTCGGATCCCACTTTAAAACTGTAGGTCCAGTCCCAATTAGCCTTACTGTGCATAAAGTGGACTTAAAACACTAAATCAATCAATCAGGTGACAAATAGCAGCATTACGGCTTCTGTGTGATGGTAGGTTCACACTCAATCTCCGCCAAAACTGCACCACTTTGATAGATGCCAGATCCCTTGAAATCGATGCCATATGTTTTTTTTGTTTTGTTTTTTCATTTCATATAGTTGAAGGTTAGGAGTTCTACAAGGATGGAATTTTATATTTTCTGCAATAAGTGAAGTTTTTAAACAAATTTGTGATTTATTTCATTATTTTAACACTGAGATGCTATTTTATATGCCACTTATTTGTCATAAACATGTGTGTTTAACCTTTAGACTCCCGAGCAGGTTTACGAAAATACCCCCGTTCTTGCCCGGGCTTCTCGGTGGGAATTTTAAATTCGAGCACTCTTTGGAGGAAAATTGTTATAACTCTGGCACTATGGGAGCAATCTACTTCAGATAAATTTTGTTTTGCAGGTAAAACATCAGAGCATGGAACCGTGTACAATTCAGAATGCCAAACCAAGGAAGTTTTTTTTTCGAGGTGTGCGACCCCTGAATTTCAATGGAAAAAAAAATCTGGAAATTGCCACCTCTTCTCCCGCTATTTTGGGGAGAAGGCGCAAACCTTAGTATTCCTTTCAAAGTGTGGACGTTTCCAAAGAGAATGAAACATTTTTCATGTTCCTGGGTGCCATACAAGTTGAATAATGAACCAAAATGTGAAATCTATTCGGAAATGTGGCATGGATATGTTGCGGAGGAGGAGGGAGGTTGGTCATCAATGTGAATTTCCCAGGATTGCTACAGACCCGTGTCAGAGTTTCCACCCAAACATAAGAGTATGAAGGTCCAAAAAAGCACATTCATTTCATAATCAGCACCATGATACCGTATGGTATCATCGGGAAAGCAAATGTTAAAAACTAAATGACATGCTCAACAGCCCTCTAAGGGATAAGACCAGCCAGAGCAGCTATTTCAGTGGCTGATGTATGGTCAGTGCATCAAGTCACATCGATATGTCAAACCAAAATTTTGTTGGCCCCACCTGGAATTGAACCCTGGACCACTTGCACAAAAGGTGAGAGTGCTAACCATTTGACAACATGGGATCCCAAATATGTGTGTCTAATTCTACCAAATTGTACATTGGTGTGGTTTACATGGCCACACTTTGAAATCTCGCGATGTGGGTCTCTTTTATATTCTGAATAATGTTGATTTGAGAAATTTATTATTAACAGAAATCTTGGATGTTTCAGCTTATATCCATTGTCATATTCCATACACAGATGTAGCATCTAACCGGGTACAGAAGAAAGTAGGTTTTAGATCCCTATTATGCAATAAACTGGGTTTTTGTTTTTGATGTACATGGCTTTTATGTATAACTCTAGAGACAAATAGTAGTTACACTGTGCATTTGTTTTTTCCTGCATTCACTTCTCTCTACTGAAAAACATCACTTTGTGTGAGTTTGATCAGTTGTCACAGTGTGTTTTGCATTGTACATATTTTATGTTTATATACACACTTGTTTCTTAAATTTTGGGATATTTTTATGCAACTCTACTATGCCTTAAATAGTTTTTTTGAGTTTTTTGTAGTCTTGTCATAGTCTTATGCTGTAAGTTAGTATAGAATAAAATGTAGATACTTAAAGGTACTTACGTTAGTGAGTATTGATTTTAACGAAAACTACGTTTCAGGATTCCACTGATCCCTTCATCAGGTTACCAAACTAGGCCAGTGTAACTACACCTTAGCCGTGTCAGATATGACAAGGACTTGGGAATTTATAGTGGGTGGAAAGGAATAAAAAGGAACATATAGTCATCTGACCCCATATGCATAAAGCTGCCATGTTCCCAACTGTACAACACTGGTCTAAAAGCCATTTGAGCACAAGGCTTAACAAACAAACACAATAAAAGACTTTTCTAAAAAGCCCGTGTGAACACAGCCCCACTTAGATGCGCACGTTGGAGAGTTGTGCAACGAACTGGCGTGGACTCTCGTAGAATGCCGGAAGTACTTTGGTTGATGTCCCCGCTCCCTACCTTTCCCCGTCTGTATTCGGTGAGCTACTTCATATAAAGTTCGAATTCTTTAATCTCATAGGCTGCGCTAATCACGGTCGGAGTGACCCGGAAACCGATCTTTTCTTTATGTGATCCCCATCACTTAAACATCTTGATCCACAGGTCGTCAGCATTCCCATCTTCTCTGTTTAACTTATTACTCCTGTCTTTGCAGATAGATGCCGCTTCGTAAACATTCCGACTTATCAGTTTGTTACCAATCCTGACAATCTCTAGTTTCTTAATTTTGTGTTCTTCAATTATATGTTCCGATAACCCAGTTCTTGGTATCTCTTCCTGAATATCTTTATCGTGTTCACCCCTTCGGTTTTTCATGCTCCTATGAATTCTTTATTACAAACACACTTGATGCTATAAACCCCTTTTTTATCATCTTCATTCTCCTTTTCCTTACCGTCGTTCTTATATTCCGTGAAATACTTCTCTACGTTGCACGGAGCCATCATCCTACATATGATACCATATTTTTTGACCACTTTTTCTATCTTTTCGGATACTCTGTTGAAATAATGGATACCTATGTACTTATACTTCTTTTCTTCTCCATCAATTCCATTCTCTTTCCTCTCCCCCTTCCAACCCTTATCTTTATTTTCCCTGTCTTTTCCACATATTTTATGTGCTTCTCTGCGAATCTTATTTAAGTCATTCTCCTTATATCCGTTCTTTTTTTCCACTTTATAAATCCATTCCTCTTCCTTTTTCTTTTCATCCTTTTGGTTGCACAATCTTATGCCCCTTATAAAAAAGTTGAGGAACACGTTATTTTTAATCCTTCTAGCATGCTCTGATTTATTGTGGATAAACATATCTCAGCTAAGATTTTATGGAATACCCCTGTCTTAATTTTTGTTCCCGTTTTAATGATCTTCAAATCCAAAAATCCCATTTCATTTCCAACCATTTCTTAGTTTGTGAATTTAATTCGGTCCTCTTGTTCTACCAACAACTCAAGCATTTTTGTGAGGTTTGTATTCCTCCCGATTACCAAGATATCAGCTGTAAATACCGACACTAAAACGGGTTTTCATGTCACTCCCGAGGTTGTGAAGGCCGTCGAAGAAGAGAGAGAGAGAGAGTTCACCTTGGAATGGTGACGTAACAGGTGGGCCATATTGATGGGACACATTTCAAATGCATATGTGGAGCATGTAGGAAGAAACATTTATTACCAAATATATGGAAAACACTGCCAAAGGACGGGAGTTTTGCACTGTGTTCAGTGTTTGAAGATTACATCCCTGAGATGGACACCACCTTGACGAGAACATGGTTTGGCTCTAACAGTCATGTTCAGCATAGTTTTGCGCAGGGTTTCGGCTGGGATGGCCGCTATCTCCCTTCGGATGTTGTCCTTCAGTTCATTGATGGTAGTGGGCCTTCTGGTGTATACCTTGTCCTTTAAGAGGTGCACTTGCCCTCCCTGAGATTTCTGGAAAGACTTCACATAATTCAAATTTTGAAATTGTAGCGTGAAAACATGGATGTGAAGTGCCGTGAAAGACAGCAGAATTAAGTGCCTAAGAAAACATTCTTCATATCCGAAATGAGACGGCTTGGCCTAAGGGACATGTGGCTGCAGCAGGATGGTGCCACTAGTCATACAGCAGTAGTGTCAATGACAACCCTTCGACGACACTTCCCGGGATGGCTCATCTCGAGATTTGGTAATGTCCATTGGCCATCCAGTTCCCCGGATCTAACTCACTGGACTACTTCCTGTGGGGTTACCTAAAGGACAAGGTGTACACCACAAGGCCCACTACCATCAATGAACTGAAGGACAACATACGAAGGGAGATAGCGGCCATCACAGCCGAAATCCTGTGCAAAACTATGCTGAACATGACTGTTAGAGGCAAAGCATGTTCTCGTCAAGGTGGTGTCCATCTCAGGGATGTAATCGTCCCGTCAATATGGCCCACCCTTTATACGATCGTAAGAGGGGAACGCTGGAGGGAAATTTCACCTTCCATTCAAGATAGGAGCGCTCACAGTCCATGTGTTCTACCCAACACTGACGGAAGTCACTAGGGGACTGTAATTGGTCTTCGATTTTTATTTGTTTTAGTTGTGGTTTTTGTTTTTAACATAGGGAATTTTTAACCAGCAAAGACTTCCATCGGAGTTTTTATGCTGTCACCATAAGTTTTTTACCTTTTCTATCCTCAACCTGAATCCTCAACTTAAGATTTAACAACGCGGTACCATGTTTGGCACATAAAGTTTTTTATTTTATTACCTGATGAAAGAAGTAGTATAGACTTCCAAAACGTCATTCTGAAACATTCCTACTCACTCACGTAAGTTATTAATATATTTTTATTTGAATTGATAGTGAGTAAAACGCACCATTGAAATATGTTGTTCTCCAAACAACTCAAGCATTTTTGGAACGTCTGTATTCCTCCCGATTACCAAGATATCATCAACGTATCTTCTGAAGTATTTGATGTTTCCCCACACTTTTTCAAGGTAATGCATAGAGATCCCTGATGCTATCCCGGAAATTGGGTTACCCATTCCTAGTCCCTCCTTCTGTCTGTATACCCCTTTATTGAAACTAAAATAGTTGTACCTAGTGCATAGATCGAACCATCTCATGTACTCCCATGCCACGATGGTTTCGACTCCTTTCCCCCTGAGCCACCTAAATACGGAATTGGCAGCCTTGTCCCTAGGGACACTGGGGTAAAGGTTTACGACGTCGAAGCTCATTATTTTATCTTCTTCATTAATTTCGAGTTTTTCAATCGCTTCCTTTACTTCCCGCAAATTATTAACACTAAATTCGGTGTTACATCCTATTTATCTAATCTTGGTTACCAGAGTTTTTGCCAAGTTATACGCTGGGTGAGAATACATGGAGATAATCGGTCTTAATGGAACGTCTGCTTTATGGGTTTTAGTTATTCCAAAAGCAATCGGTATCTCCGCTTTCTTACATTCTTCGATCAATTTCTTTTTCTCAATTCTGGCTAGCGTAATACAGGTTTCAATTCCTTTCTTGGTTTCCCTTCTTATCTTGCCTATAGGACTGTCCCTCACTACCTCAAAATCGTTGCTACTGAAGCATTCTTTCATTTTCTTTCTGTATTCGTTCCGATCAATAACTACCACTCCGACCGTGATTAGCGCAGCCTAAGAGATTAAAGAATTCGAACTTGATATGACGTAGCTCACCGAATACAGAAGAGGAAAGGTAGGGGGTAGGGACATCAACCGATGGACTTCCGGCATTCTACGAGAGACCATGCCAGTTCGTTGCACAACTTTCCAACGTGCGCATCTAAGTGGGGTTTTTAACATGTTCGCGTGTCAAGCCCTGTGTTCACACGGCCTTTTAAATAAGTCTTTTAACGTGTTTGTGTGTTAAGCCTTGTACTCAAATGGCTTTTTAGACCAGTGTTGTACAGATGGGAACATGGCAGTTTTATGCATATGTGGTCAAATGACTATATGTTCCTTTTTATTCCTTTTCACCCACTATAAATTCCCAAGTCCTTGTCATATCTGACACGGCTAAGGTGTAGTTACACTGGCCTAGTTTGGTAACCTGATGAAGGGATCAGTGGAATCCTGAATGGTAGTTTTCGTTAAAATCAATACTCACTAACATAAATACCTTTAAATGTCTACATTTTATTGTATACTAACTTCTTCAACGTGAGTAAGTCGCACGAGCACTAAATATGAATCTTATGCTGTAACTTTCCATACAGGTGTTTACACAGAAGGAGATTCAACTCATTAAAATAAAGACTTGCAGTAATGAAGTAGACCTTTAAAGAGGTTTTTTAATCATTTCAATTATGAAGTAAAACATGTATTAAACAAAACGCCAAGTTTAGCACATGAATATATGATAGATTACAATTCCTATTATTGCCGAAATTATTGCGCTTTTACTTGAAGTCATTAACAACCTTTGATTTTTTTTCAATTATAAATATGCAAGAAACATTTGATACAAGTGACAAGATACATATCTAGTGAATTGTAGCTTTCTTATCCATGAATCAAACCAGGTTCTTTGACATTTAATGCTGGTGGACTACTAAGCTATCCCACCTTGTCTTGCCAGTACAAAGATTTCTTTTCTTTTCAAAATTGGTTTGTGTACAATTGCAATAACTATTTAAATGTAAACAGATACCTTTGCAGAGTCCAGTTATCTTGGTAATTTTGAAAAATATGCAGGTATGTTCGTAGCAAATTTCATTACATTATGACCAATAGTTTTATTTTTATAAGTGAAAATTAGCTGCTGAGAGTGAGTGAAACATTCTGTACATGCTTTTGTGTTTAAAAAACATTTTATATGTTGTTTTTTTTCCAGAACCCAACTTTCCACAGTTGGTAGAGCTTCTGCACGTTCCTCTTCATTCGTTATTCAAGTCACATCGAATCGTCGGAGCTGAGAATGGGGTTAGACCTTGAATTCCGCTGAATTAGTCAAATTCCTATTCACTTCAGCACAGTCAAGGATACTGATTTCTTCATTAGCTTTAGGAGCCCACCATGTAAGATCTTGAGTGTTGGTGTAGATATAAGCTATTTATAATACAGTAAGTATAGCCAACATTCCAAAACATGTGATTGTATATTTTTATAGCAAAGAAAATCACCTCGTGTCAGAATAGTGTGTATAAAGTAATAGATTGTGTAAATATGGTCACATGTGTACATAGGCTTGTAGCAAGAATATATTAGAGTCTTGCTTTGGTGTAATTATTGAAGGTAACAGAACATGATCTGATGGAATCAGTGATTGTTAGTTGTTCTAGCTCATTTGCTTGTCACTGGAGTAAACATTTAGTAACAATTGGGTGCAATTTTTACTGTGATCCTCTAATGTGCTTATGGTAAAACATACTGAAGGTTCAGATAGCTCAGAATTACATTAAAACTAAGGATGCAAGTACATAACAGTTTAGGAGCTGGCTCTTTCTGTTTAAGTACTCTTTGTTCGGATAGGTGAATCGGGACTGGACCTATAGTTGAAAGTTGAATCCAACCACTGTGCAATTTCTCCTTGCCGGGAATCAAACCCTGGACCCCTTGATTATAAGGTAACTATGTTACACAGGAGGCACATTTTTCTTTCAACTCTAAGTCTAAATCAATATAAACAGATGCATGCGACTCATGAGAAATCCTATTGGCTAATTCTGATGTCAACTGCTTGCAGGAATTTCATGTGGAAATATAGGTGTGTTTCATGTGACATCACGATGTGAACAGCTGTCATGTTTGCGGCCAATTTTATTTGTCATTTGCAAGGAAATATCCACCACATAGCATTCTTTACATATGCACGAACTGCACATTTCTTTAAAATCATGAATGTCTCTGTTAGTATCCATGCCCGCTCGCTTGAATTCCGTATACTTACAAGAATTGGCCTCAAGCATGTCTGCTCGAAGCCACAATGCCACAGTTTGCGACGTACGTGAAACACACGTGTAGTGTGTATGTTAACAATCATGCTGCTCAAATTGGGTACTACAGTGAAGTTGTGGGGTCTTATTTCACAAATTATACCTATGTATCTGTGAACACAGCCTGAGTTTAGATTGAACCAATAGGAAAGTAAATGCTTGCTCCAAGTCACATGGTTTGTTTTACATGTACTTTGTTCCTGTACTGGACAGAATAAGTGTGACACAGCTAGCATACCCTGCCTTGTTTTAGCGACAAAAATTGTTTGTAGGTGGTGTTAACATACCAAACCAACATGCAATGATTTCAGCATGAACAACACATATGGTCATCACCTAGAACCACTATAGAAAAACAATCACTTTTAGAAAGGAAAACATGAATGTTTTTTTATAATGTTGGCCTGAACTCATAAACAACAACTCCAGATCTATATATATGTCTCTCTCTCTCTCTCTCTCTTTTTCATTTAAACCTAACTGCTCCTACAGTGTGATTATCATAAGCACATTTTGGTCTACTAAACATGGATCGTCCTCTAAACAAAATGGTAGTCTCACTCCCACGACTTACCCCTTTGTTGTCTCTTGCTTGTTTCTTTGGACAACATTCTCTATGGATTCCTAGAAGTTTGCACTCCAATGTCATATCTTATATAGATCCTGAACCGTCTTGTGTGTGCAGCAGATCCATGGCAATTAGCATTTCATTTGGATATTGTGTAGTTTTCCATAGATATTCTTTGATGTACGAATGCATCATGAACACCTATTTGTGGATTTCTGTATTCTACTTGAAATTTGTAACAGTGAAATCACAATTTTGCATTTTCCCACTTTGGAAATTTTTATTTTCTGGTCCCAGTGAAGCATATTGTGATGGATTTATCTGAGTGACCTTGCACCATTCGTACATGTACTGTGGTGTTAACTGTAACCACTGGATTTTGTTTTGTATGTACTTAATTCAAAACATAGCACATAACAATCTTACATTATGTTTTGTCACACGCAGGAGGTGTACTAAATGTAAAAGCAAATCCAGAACTTGAACACAGAGGTGTCAGATACCGTGCCATTGCTATACCAACGTAGCTAACACTGGTTTTGTCTGATTTCTTATTTCTGCTTCCGATGAAACCAGGATTTGCTTGGTAGCTCGGTTTATGCAATGGCATGGTATGCAAGAGACTTGGGCTTGAGTCATAGTCGACCTTGCATTTTCTCTTAGATATAAATGTTCATAACATTCACATTTAAACAGATATGTTCCTTGCATCTAACCTTTATGAGAGCCACCTTAGCATCTTGCAACCTAACTAAAGACTATGTTCATTGGACTAAATGTTGACTACAGTTGCAATATAGACATAACGTTACACTACTATGATATCGCTTTCAGTACATTGATTACCTGAAAAGTTGTTGTCAATAAATGTTACAGTGCTGTAACAGGCATATTGTACAGACTATACTACCTATTTGTCTTGAAAGTATACAAGTGGGTAACGTGTTCTCGCAAGAGACATCAAAATACGATTTCATTCTTACTGATATAGCACAATTTTTAGCAAATGCAGATGTGCAACTTAGGCAATTTAGATCTAAAATATGGTACAAAGCTTGACCATTGCGTGAATTATTCCTTGAAAGTACATTTCCATAGCTCAAGTATAATATGATTCTAAATTAATATTAATGAATTTTTACACTGCTGTTCAAAATTCAAACATGTCAGTGTTCTAGTAAAAATATTAACCAACTGGAGCATTTTTAAAAATATTTAACGACATATACTCATACAGTTGTAGCTCTTTTCATAAAGATTTTATTTGTTTAGTGTTTTTTTTACGGCAAAGTTCGATTTGTATTTGAAATTTATGCAGTACTTATGGAGGTTTATCAAGTTTTTATAGGTACAAGTTTGTTAGAGAACTTTTGTCAATTGTTTTCATCGACGACAGTCTTTTTTCTAATACTAGTTAAGTATACCTTTTTCATAGTTAATTTTCTATTGAATTCATTGCAGTTACCTTGCATGCTGGTAGTGTTAAATGTCACGGCCTTTAGAAGGTAAACTCTTGGGTGATATTGTGTAAGAGTATTGTGCACATAAATATTGATTTGTTTTATTTTAAATTTAGTAGTATATTTGAAAGTACTTATTAAGTGGTATTTTAATTGTTACCTAAGAGTATTTTGACAAATAGCAAAATCAGTATTTTATTTAGCGTAAATTGATTCTTCCAAAGATGTACCAGGTGTCAGGGTAAAGGAGAGTTTATTGTTCTGTGTTCAGTAAAATTTTAGACATAACATATATATTATTATTTTACGCATAAAATAAATTGAAGATGTTATCTTTATTTAGTATGGTGTATTTTTCTGAGAAAATTAGTGATAGATATACATTTATATTTGTTTCTTTAATAGATTTTGATAATGTAAACTTTATTTATAAAATTTAAATGCTTGTTTTATTCATGACATGAAATAGGGTTTGGTAATAGTTTAAAAATAAGTATATATGTTATTTATTGAAAATACAAATACTTGTATATTATGTGAGGTCGTGGAGTAAAACAATTTGAAGAACGCAAAGTACAAAACTTTTTTTTTGCCAAAAGACTTGATTTGGCTAATGTTTCAATGCTGCTTGATCATATGTTTGTCATATTCAATTTTATATGCACACGTGATTTAATCTGCAGCTAATATTTACTCTCAATATGGTAAATTTGTGTGAAAGTCCGTGGCTCTTCTACATTCAATTACACACAGTTTATTTAAGTATAAATTAACTTCTGTGGTACAACAGGCTACGCCAAGCTCCACAAGCATATTTTTGAGATTAATACATTTGTCATTATCAAATTTCAGTCGGTGGAAAGCTTTCAAAAGATAAAACAGAAACAATATCTGTTACATTTGCTTTAATATATCATGTTTATTCATAATTGGGAAAAGAGAGACGCGGTAGTATATAAATACGGAGAAACTAGTACTCACTTTATCTGCAAAACTGTTTTTTCTTCTTCGTTCTATTAATTTCAGTGGCCACTGCCACCATCCTCGTTGAAACTTGCTACATGTTTATTTGAAAACAAAATTTCATACATCACTACCACCTTTCAGCAGCCAAGTTGAGAAATGGATGACATACGTCCATTGCCGTGGTAGTGTAAACTTGAAAACATTAGAACACTTGTTAAATAGTAACATTTACTGTATTATTTTGTAATATCAAACAGTGATTGTGCGAACTTTTGAGAACAATAATATTTACGAGCCATCTTTATTTGAAATTAAAAATGCAATAAGTATGGATGGATATGTCTTGTTTGTCTTTTTCAATTGTTTTTACTTCATATCTAATGGAGACTTTACAATTCTAGATTTGCATAGTACTGTTCTTCCATTTGTATAAAATGTATAGTATGTTTTGAGGTCCTAGGTGCATAACTCCAGAGTGTAATTGCTTTCAGTCATAAATTGTCTAATCATTGGTGCTACTTCTATGCTTGTTTTGGTAATAAATTTTAAGTAGAAATGTTTTAAACATGAAAGCAACTGTTCATTTTATAGATTAAGTGAATATCAATGGAGTCATGTTGCAAGTGATTACAATTGCTATTTGTCCTAGTCTTGAAAGTATTTTCCCTAAGTTGCTCAATAAACATATTGTGATGTGCTACCAGTGTTTTTATTAGCATGGAACAATAGCAGAATTTTAGAATAAGTTGGTGTGTGTATAATGATTTATATAGAGAGAGTACATTTCAATTTATTGTAGTGTGTATCAGTTCATCATTTTTCCTTAGGCTAGTACAAAGGTTCTGATACTCTTCGAGTGATACTAGTGTAAAACTGCTAAATTATACTGTGGTATGTGGTGTGAAGTGGGAAGGGGTTGCTGAGGGGTGATATCTCCCTAGCTAGATAGTTGTAAGTAAAGCATCCCTCGTTTTTCTCATCGTCACCATGTTAAACACAGGAGCATTCCAACAGCTAAAAATTTGAGCTGGGGGAGATTCATATCTGGTGAATTACAGTGGATTCCCAATGTTACTTTCCCCAGTAAAGCTACATGTTTATACAATTTTCCCAGATTTTATATTTGGCTGTGTTTTAAGTTTATTCATCTCATCGCCCCGTAACTGGTTGGATGTCCTTCCATTTCGGCATGTGGGAGTGAGGCCCTGGCCCTCAGTAGCTGTTGCGCTGCGGGTAATCTTGGTTCCCTGAGAAACGTAAAATCAAGGTTCCACCATCTTAAATTTTATTCTCAGCTATGTAAAATAACTTACCAGTAAACTGTTGCATAACACCAGAAGGAAGAAATGTTTATAAGTATAAACGGCTCATTTCGTAAACCACAAATTTGTCATTCACAACTTCAGACCCAGTGGACTTACAAGATTTTATCAGATGTAGTTGGAATTACTAACCGAAGCTCGCATTAAGTGGAAAGATAACAAGAAAAGTTTGTGATATGCGGAATGTATTGTTTATGCTTCAAAATAATAAACAGGAAGTATTTTCTAGTAGAAGATATAAGACACGATCTTATGTCAAAATACCCAAGTTTATTTTGGGTCTGTTCTGATACTTGTGTACATTTACTACGTTATAACTAGCCTTTCCAAAATCCTCCTGTGGAGTCTGAATTTCATTGTTGTATGGTTCTAGACTTGAACTGTTTATCATTAGTCTCAATAATGATATTTGAATATTAGGATCTTTTAAGTTGTTCACAATAGTTATATCAATAGAATATAACTACCAATTGAGTGCCCTGTATCCTCTTGTAGGCAGACATTTTATAGCCACATCTCACAACACTAATTTATACCCTCACTTTTAGTTTCTGGTGTCGAATGGCATTTTGAAATAAAAGGAATATGCATACATGTCTCCTGTTTGTTAAGATAAGAATGTTATTACAGAAAATACAGACTCCTTGCACATACAATAATGTTCTCACCTTTTAGTTCCATAAAATGATGTCCACAAAAAGTCCTGATTGTCACACGTCTTTCAAGAAGCATTTCCAACCTCCCTGCCTTCAGTATCATGGGTAGATTTCAGATCAAAGTAACAAGTGACATATGTTGCATGACACACGAAAACTGGCCAATGAAATGCAGTCTTATACAGAGTGTGACATAGCAGCAGATTGAACATTGCTAGAGATTGGTTCATTGTTAAGAAACATATGTCACCTGTCTACTGGCCATTAGTTCCTCAAACTTACAAACTGCACCACAATTCCAATTTTTTTTTCAACATGAATCATGACGGACCCTCAATCTACATACTTTTTTCATGATACAAGATAACTGGCATTCTATATCCATGTAATCTCTGCACACTCATTTTCTACCATTTATTCAGTAAGAAAAAATAGTGCATGTCGTACTTGAGTAAATATAGTATTACACATTGCAACTTTGTTGTAAGTTTATCGGAGTCTTAGCTTTAAGATATTCTGCTATAACTTATGATATAGTCTGAAAATTTAAAGAGCTATGACTTCATCACCATATACTTCCTCCACACAGTTTTGACAAAGAAAAAGAAAAGAATAGTACAATTTCTGGGATAGTAGTGGCAGTGCCCAATGGGTTTCATCTTGTACACTGATTGATATTACAGTGTTGTATATAATTTCTTTTCCGTTGATAGATATCTAGAAATATATATATGAAGATATATAGAATAGGGATTTGCAGCATTACAAGGAACCTGTTTTTTATACATTATAGTTGTAGTACTAGTGTGATACATAACTTACATCATCTACCAACATTAATTATTATTATAATTATAAAATGAATATTCTTAGTTTACTTATTCTTAATTTATATTGTGTGTGATGCCTCGGTGACCAAAGGTGCTGAGTGGTTGATTCATAATCTCGCCACCAGAGCTCTAGGGTTCGACACCCAGCCTGGGCATATGTCTCCCTTTCATCAATTACATCTAAATGTCACTCAACCTTATTGTTGTCATTAATAAAAAGTGTCAGAAGAGCAACGTAAAATACCAAAACGCAAATATGATCTTGTCACCGAATTGTATTGCAAATGTCCTTGCACCAATTTCATTCAGCTATCTTAATGAAACAGTGAAACAATATGAAATTGAAATAAATTTGTTTTGCATGAGTAGTTAACGCATGTATCATTGAAAATACTGTGTGTTACCGACAAGATTTGAATCTGAATAACACCCATTAATGCACTTCTCAAAATCGTAATAAACTTCTGGTGTTTCTTGATTATCCATACAACACTGCCTACACAAAAGTACAATGTTTTAAGGTTGAAAATTGTTCCAAAATTTAATAAATGTGTTTACAGTTACATTATGCAGTTTTACATAATTAATTTTAACAGTACACAGTACAGAATGTTCTTTGTAATTTTGTAAACTCAATTTTAACATCATGATCAATTTTAAAAATGAGATGTTTTTTAATATATAAGATACATCTAATATGGAATAGTTTATGGCTATGCAGTTCTATATATTTTAAAGTTTTCAAATAGTATATTTTTACTTTGAGTAGAAGCTTTGTGGTGATACTGTTCTTAATTCTGCTTTTGATTATTTATATGAGTTTGTTACAATTCCACTTAATTTTGTTGAAGTATATTTCATCATGTGCACACAAATAGCACCATTATTTATTGAAATGAAAAGTACTTACATTTGTATATATTAGCAGAGAAATTCTTAAAATGTGAATGCCTTGCTTAATGTTAAAGTTCTTATGTCAATGAACGTTGTTTCTGGCAAGATAGCTTGAGGTAATTATGTAGAAGCAGGAATAAAAAAAGATATTGTTTTATTTAATGTAATGTATGATTTATGTAAGTTGTTTGTGGTATTTTAAATACCTTTCCACAATAGTTTTAACTTGCAAACTGAAAGCAATAGATCTTAATTCTTTGTGTAAGTTGTTCCTGCATAAATGTCTTCTTTTTGCAATTATTGTTTTAATTCTTTCTTTTACCCGAATATCCGCAAACGTCTGGTTTCTGTTTTGGGTTTAGTGTAAGAAAAGGATAAAATGTGAAGCTTTATATCTAGCTCTTCCTTTATTGAGAAGTGGAAATGTGGTTATTACATAATAATTAATTAATTTGAACTGCAAGGGGGGACCAAAAAGATACGAATTATCCAAAATTTGAATTAACAAAACCTGCATTACCAAAGATTGATTGATTTGATTGATTGATTTGGTGCTTTAAGTCCACTTTATGCACAGTAAGGCTAATCGGGACTGGACCTACAGTTTAAAGTGGGATCCGAACCACTTGTGCCTCCACCGGGTATCGAACCCGGGACCCCTTGATTACAAGGCGACGACGCTACCACTGCGCCATCGGGGAGGCCCTGCATTACCAAAGAAAATCATAAAAACAAAACTACTATACTACAATATAAACAAAAATAATGAACATTTTTTGTAAAAATTACCATATTTTGTGCGTGGTCCTATGCAAGCTAAAACAATTCCTCTCACAATAGGTGGCCGCGGTGGCTCAGTTGGTAACGCATCTGACTACCATGCTCAAGGTCCCGGGTTCGATCCCAGGCCGGTTCAAATCCGGGAACTTTTCTAACGTTGGAAGTGGCCCCGGCGCCCACCCAGTGTCGAATAACATGGGTACCTGGGGTGTAAAGGCAGTCAGGGGTGTGATGCTGATCACATCACCCCCAATCACGACCGGATCATGAAAGTGTGGGGCGTTACCCCCACACCCCCTATACGCTTTCATGGCGTGGTGCTAAGCACAGGGGAGCACTTTAGCTTTTTTTAACTCACAATAGTAATAAAGCTACCAGTAAATGGAAAACACTGTATTAACACACAAAATCATATACACGTGTAATAACATTAGCTACCTGTTCTTACTTAAACATGTTCGTGGTTTATGTTTCTTTATTTTTACACACTCAACAGAATCTTCAATTTCATATATTGCGTGAAACAAGTCATCGCCAATGTTTGCACGAGATTCAACTCGCCATGCTTTGACATTTCAAATAACGTACTCTGACTAATCACAAATGTCAACTGAGGGCAGATAAGAAGACTTTCAGAAATACTTTACTAGTAGGGGTTCAAGCATGAAGAAAGTAGCAGGCAATCCTACATTATTTAGAAGGTAGAGGCTGCCTACCAGCAAACAAAGACTTTTCCTTCGCTACGGCTGTTTTCAAATAATACAAATAGAAGGTTCGAAAATTCAAATTACATATTGAATTTTTAACATTGGTTTAAATGGGAATTTCAAGGGGGGCCTCTGATTGCATCATTGACTTGTTATCGAGGGGTCTTGGGTGGTTTGGATCCCACCTGAAACTGTAGGTCCAGTCCCAATTAGTAGACTTAGAAATTAACTCAGAAATTTCAAGGGTATAAACTTGTGTTTGAATTACTGAACAATTAGAATTATCCAAGTTTGATGTAGATGGGAACAAGAAAGTATTGTATGGATTAGTAAGAGGAGGAGGAGACAGCTGTAAGCTAAGGGATGAAAGGGGAAACGTAGAAGAGGATGAAGAAATAAGGAGAATGTGGAGAAATCATTTCAAGAAATTGCTGAACATGAAATAAGGAAATGAACATGAAGTGAAGGAAAAAGAAAACAGGAATGAAAAAGTGAATCTCGCATGGAAGGAAGTGGAGGAAGCTCTGAAGAGAATAAAAAGAGGTAGAGCACCTGTAGTAGATGAAGTGCCGGTGGAAATGATTGGTGTGCACTGGCTGTACAGTGTGGCAAGAGAGAGAAGTGCCAAGAGATTGGACAAAGGGACTAATAGTTTCCATATAAGAAGGGTGACAGAAAGGAATGTAAAAACTACAGAGGAATAACACTTATGTGCCACTCAGCAAAGGTGTATGAGAAAATAATGAGAAGTAACAGAGCTGAACATGAGAGAGGAACAGTATGAATTTAGAAGAGGCAGATCAACAGTAGACCTGATATTCACCATAAGGCAAATGCAGGAAAGGCACTACAAGTATGGAAATGATTTGATTATGGCATTCCTAGATATAGAAAAGGCATAGGATAGCATGGACAGAACAAAGATTTGGAAAGCTTTAAGAGAGAGAGGAGTCAAGGAAGAGAGGGTGTGCAGAGTGCAGAGCACATACAAAGCCAACCAGAGCTGTGTGAAGACACCAGTGGAAAGAATGGAGTGATTTAGTATGAGTAATGGACTAAAACACTGCTCTTCATAATTACAATGGATGCAATTAACGAAGAGGTGGGGAAGAAGATAGGAGAGGGACAGATGAAGGCCCTGTTGTTTGCTGATGACTTAGTAATATGGGGGGAACAGGGAAGAAGTACAGAGACAGCTTGATAGTTGGAATGGAGGAAATCAGAAGAGCAGGAATGAAATTCAGTGCAGAAAAGAGTGAGGTGCTAATAACAACAAGAAACAGAGCCAGAAATGAACCAAGAATAAAAATTGACATGGAAGAGTTGAGAGTGGTGGAGAGCTTCAAATATCTAGGAACCATAATTGAGAGAAGTGGAAGAATAGATGAGGAGGTAAACAGAAGAGGACAAATGGCTGGTGGACTATGTCAAGGTGTTCGAAGATTAATATGGAACAGGGATGTACCTATGAAATGCAAGGTGATATATAACATGCACTACATGCTGAGCAGAGACTTTGACAATGGCAGAGAGAGACAAAGGAAAGATACAGGCAGTGGAGATGAAATGTTTAAGGAGTATATTGGGAAAGACTAGAAGGGACAGAATAAGGAATGAGAAGATCCGACAGACAGTGGGTGTGGTGAAGCTTCAGGACAGGATAGATCAGGCACAGATGAGATAGTTCGGACACATGAAGAGGATGGATGCAGAAAGACTACATGTAAGAGCTTACAATGCACAAGGAGTGGGAATAAGGCCAAGGGGGAGACCAAGATGTTGGTGGGAAGAACAGATAGTGGAGAGTGTTAGGAGAAGAGGACAAGATTGGAACACCGTGGAAAGAGAGGAGTGGTGGAGGACCAGAAAAAAATGCCGACCCAGCCAGAGCATAGGCAGAATTCAGGGGGGCCAGGTCCCCCAACTTAAAAAACAAACTAAAAAAGATACATGATTAAGTTCAGTTACTACATTTTTGTTATGAAGCCATACCACAAATCTTGACATCTGGCATGATGGCATGTGCAGTAATTGCGCCGCAATAGCGGGCAGCTACTGCTGAGACATCGAAAGAACTTCAAACGTAGCGCATCAAAGGTAGTGCCACAAGTAGGATGATTCCTTGTAATTTTTAATCTCTGGAAAGCGCGAGAGGGAACGTTCTTGAATAAGAGAATTAGTCGAACTATTGGCAATATTAACGAATCGTTTTATCTGCGGAACGTTCTATAATATAATGACGATATAAATAAATATGCGGCTTCAATGGACATTTCCACTCAATTTTTTTACAACAATTTTAAAAACTACACCCTGGAAAAATGACCCCTGCAAGTTTACGCGTTTCTCTGCGTCCAGTTTAAGGCAGAAACGAGACTAGCGTTGCGCTGAAAACACGCCCCGCCATGTTAATACGTCACGACTTAGAGAGAGCTCGTTTGTCATCTGCTTCGAGCGTCCAGTTTACTGCGGGTATCCCACGGTGAGCGAACATGTCCAGCAGTTTTACAAATCTGTACAGATTTAAATAATGGAAGAAGGAGGGATAGGGGAAAGGAAAGCTATGCTTTGTAATGATCATTCTTCAATTAAATATCCCTGCTGCTCACGTGCAAGATAAATGAAAGGGTTCTGCTGCGTGCGTGTTCTCAGGTCATGCGAAAAATATTGCATGTAAAATTGGTTGCTGACCAAACTTTCAAAAATATAAATATTTTAAACTTATAATATTTATCGAAATTTACCGTAACCTATGTAGTGCAAAATAAGAATTTTCACATTCTTCACTTTAAGCCCCTATCACATGGAACTGGATTTCTAAAGTCGTTTTCACGTTCAGAAGACACAACGGCGCTTATGGAGAAACCGCACAGTGTTGCCAATACAGCGCTATCTCATGTCGCCGGGAAATGATGACCTTCCTTCACAATGAAGGTGTTACATAGTTTGTAGGCCGAGTCTGCAACCACGCACGTGTCAGCAGTAAGAATAAGCATCAAATTTGCTGCTGCCACGTAATTCGTCTGCTAAGAGGATGTTACAAATCTTAATAACAGATTAAGACGAGAGAAATGCAAGTTTATGATTAGTGGGAATGAATGTAGCCTACAGGTAATTTAGAACCTTTTTCTTTAGAAAGCATTTAGCGATATTATTTTAATGCTAATAGAACTTAACCTAACTACGAGAGCAATTAGGTTTATTATTAGAAGAATGCTGAGGGACCTAATCTTAAAACATTTTTGTGAAAGTAATCGCTACAACTTTACAGTATGTGTTACAGACGTAATTGCATACATAGCATGATGAAATCACGATAAAACAAATACCGAGTCTACTGCCAGGCGCATCTTTTTTGAGGTTCCAGCAGAAAAAGAACGTGGCAGCAGACACTGCCTAATTTTGTATATATAATGATAATTATATGTAATTATTAATATTAATATTATACTGTGAACGTTACAGTTACCCTTTTTACTTGATCCATTGCGATCACTACACACGCGAGTGTAATGCACGAATATGACACTTCAGAAATCACTTAAAAAAGTAAAAATCACTGAGAGCTCACACAACTGAAAACACTTTTTCGGGAGAGGGAAAAAGTCTAAACAGACCAAAGTAGATCTCTCACTCAAGTAAGGGGAACCTGGCACATGGGTTAAATTCAAGTTGCAACCCAAACAAACAAATGAGTTATGGCCCACGTGAACTGATAAGACGTGAATGACTCAAGCAAGGCATGTCATATTTCTATCTTGAAGCCCCATATTTTGTCACGTGTTGGAAAGCCTTTCAAAGGTTAATATGGTGTCTATGAATTTATGTGTACCTTGGAAACTGAAAGGTGATCTTCATTTCAGTATTAATGTCGACAGTAATGTAAACGAAAACAACGTGTATCTGCGACAGCACTAATGTTGCTCACAACAGCAGCATTGGAAATAATTGTCAATTATTAAATTTAAGTAATTTCAATTCTATTATAACAAACTGCATGAAGTTCATATTTTTACTGAATGGAAATAAAATAACAACTCGAAAACTTGGTGGTGATAGCCGGAATGCTGCGGTGAGTCGGCTCAAGATGGCCAGACAACGTCTCCTTACTTCGCGTGCGGTTCGGGTTAAAAAGAAACTCCAAATGCATGGAAGTAATATTTCTGGGAACCTTTGAGTGGTTATAAAAAATAATTTCATTATTTTCTCCACAACTTTGTCGCTGGTAGTTTTTACTTGGAATTACAGAACAAAAAATAGCCAGCGACGACATTTTCTACTGCACGAATATAAAAAATCTCCACATACTTTATTTGAATATTTTGTAATGCGAATATGCTTGAAAGTATTGATAAATTCTGAGTACCACCATCACCTATGACAATTAAAAAACAGTGTCAATTTTTTTAATAATGAATGCTTCTATTTTACGGCATGTTTCAACGTTAGGAATGAAAACAATGTAAAAATTGTGTTTTCACGGGAAATTTGAGTTCTGAATTTATCTAAAATTATGTAAGCAAGTTACCAGTTTTTTGTCTTCACCATCGTATTCTCTACAAAATTTCCTGCAAAACTGCAGGTACCGATTTTACTTAAGCTAAATTTGTAAATCCAGAAATTTCACAACAGCGCGCTCGTATTTCCCATAAGAAAAGCATTGCCCATAAGAGCCCATTGTGTCTTCTGAACGTGAAAACGACTCTAGTAGGAATGCCCTAACTAACTAACTTTCTAGGTAGCAATCATGGCCGCCTGGCTGACTGCTTGCTTAACTGGTTTGAAGGAATAGGACATGTTCTAATTGCTACTTGCTTTCCTCGACTGGATTCTGTGGAACAGCCAATCAGAGCAAAGTTTCGCCATGTGAAGATAATCTGAGTGTGCAAAGGAGCGTTTTTGTCTGTGGTTTCCGGGTGTTACTCCAGCAATGTATAACGTATACAGCATGAAAGGCGCGTTGAGTTTGTGACGTTTTTCCTACGCTTTTGTATTTTCGCGTGGAAAAGCATCACAATTCCTCATTTCTTCGTACGCTTTGCGTCTTGTTTGTTTTTGGTTGATTATAATAGTCCCCGCTAGAGGTCTCCACTGACCTCTCGCTCGGCGCTCGCTTCTCGAGCAGAAGGCTACAGCAGTTCCGATTTCACAAGCTTCGCGAAAACAACGACGTGACTTGGGTCACGAGAGGGAGACAGCTTCATAGTGTGTTGCATGGTTAAGTGTGCAAGTTGCCTCGCGGGCGAGACTTAACCTCTTTTCTGACTTCTTTTGCACGCAACCTACGATATATTCTCTCTCCGAGTTTGGACGATTCAACGCGAGGCAGAACTCATTTCTCCCTGACAAACTTTATACACGTAAATGGGAAGTTGCATTTGACGGATGCGTGAACTTTATCGGCGTCCAGTTAGATTTGGGTATTTTTCTCACAACCCGAATCAGGATCCAAAATTGTGACTGAGGATGAGTCGATGGACGTTTCTGGACGTTATGCCAACGTTCTGATGACCGAACGAGAAGGAAGGCAGGACTTCTTTTGACAAACCGTCCTTAGCAGTGTTGAATTGGTGACTGGAACTCCTTGTGCAGTTTAACGGAGGTACGTACAGTGTCGTCTCCCCCCCCTTTTATTTCTGCGAAGCCTAAAGATCGTGAACTGTGATAGATTGGCATATCTTTAACGTGATTGAGTCAAAGGTTTAAATGAGTAAAAAAAAAAGGACTAAAAGAGCGAGCGGCGGAAACAGTAGCTATTCTAATTTGCAACTAACGTACATTATCTAATTAAACAGCAACGAGTAGTCATATTGATTGCGTTTCAATAATAATGCGAATGAACTTGCGACGTTTGCGTAATTATTAAAGTTTACCAAGGCGTACGCGAGACTCTTGACATGCACCATTGCGACTTCTTAAATGTTTGAAATAATAATCACACGAGGTTGGCACAAGTAAAAATTAAAATACTGGGAGCATCAAATGGGAGTAGGGAAAATAGTATTACTTATTGTCAAAAGGAACGCTATGTGGCAAAACTAGATCATTTATTGATAAATTGTAAATGTTTGAATTTCTTGGCATATTTGGTTTTAAAATGTGTAATTAAAAGGGTTCAATTGGAATCATGTCCGTGTCCTAGTACTTCGTTAAAATTTTGTGATATGCATATATATATATTTCTGACATGTCAAATGACGAATGGTAGAATGACAGTAAGAATTGTTAAAGTTGCAATTGAGATGAATTCTTAAATGATACATAAACTAGGTTTGTACACGATAAAATATTCTTCATGTTGTTGTTATTTGAGAAGTTAATTGTTCTTGTTCAAGATTGAATATAATAAATTTGTGACTCAAAAAATCTTCGAAATTTGCATACTATCCTGTGCCTCCCCCTTTTTTTTTTGTTTATAAACTTCGCGTAAAGAAAAAGGAGAAGGAACAAAATTATTATTGGTAAGGAAAACAAGTGATGAAGTTTATGGAATGATGTTGATTCTATACATGTATTTATATTTGATTAGTGTGCGTATTTTCTGAGTTGCAGGATCCTTTAACAAATTGGTCAAAACCTGAGTGAAATTTTCCACGATATTTTGTGACCACATATTTTAAATATAATTCCTTTTTTTTTTTGTTTGTGTGAATAGTGGATTACAATCCCTTTCTTTTTCATTGAGTTCACATAATAATAATTTGGTTCTCTCTTGAGACTGAGGCGGCAGCGAAAAACGCAGGCCATAACCCTCAACAATTCGAGATTTGTAACTGTTGGTTGTAGCTTAACCTTAAGCGCGTACATTAAATTGATCCCGGACCTTTCCACGCTTTCCACGAGGCTATATTGCCCTTTTTTCCACGTACGCAACCAGCAGGTTACAAGCGTGAAAAGGTCCGGGATCAATTTAATGTACGCGCTTAAGGTTAAGCTACAACCAACAGTTACAAATCTCGAATTGTTGAGGGTTATGGCCTGCGTTTTTCGCTGCCGCCTCAGTCTCAAGAGAGAACCAAATTCGCATTCCTCTATAATGTCCTGGTCCAACAACTCCTGGATTTGTTGGCGTAAAATGTTTGTTTGGGTAGGGTTTAACTGGAATGGTTTGGAGCGAAAAGGAACATTAGTGATTAAGGGAATTGAAACAGGTTCCAGTGTACAAGTACCCACACGTTCTGTCACAACATCGTCATATTCCCGTAATAAACTGGTAATGTTGGTCGACAAGTTATTAGCTGGAGAGCAATCAACTTTGTCAACTAGGCGTACCTGATCTTGTTTCTTTGTCGGAGGTGCAGAAGAGGCGAACGGAATGGAGTCCGGAGAATAAGGAAATGAAACCACTAGATGGTCAAAGGAAATAGTACCCTTTGAATGGGAAAAGAAATCAGAGCCAAGAATAACGGGAAACGGTAAAGTTTCGGAAATCCAAAAAGTCCATTTCCAGGACAAGCCCTGTAATTTCAACGTCAAAATCACGCGTGAATTAAGGTGGATAGACTGATTATTAACAGTTTGCAACGTACGAACATTATCTTGAAGAGTAGGTGGTATGGGACGTAAGGTGGCTAAAAATCCCCTCGCAATTAATGACACAGAGCTGCCAGAGTCGACCAAAAGACGACTCGGTGTAGAATTCAAGGTGGCATGTATAATAGGTATAACCTTGTCAATAATTGTCAAAGGATGTTCTATATGAGGTATAGTTGTAACCTCTGATGGCAAATGTCGTTCTATGTCAACAGGAGAAGGTTCAATGTGCGATAAGTTAGTATTTTGCTGTGGGACGATCTTAAAAGGTAAATCTTCAGAGATCTTTACATTAGTCAAAGAAGAGGAAGAAGAAGAAAGGACAGGTAAGGTTGGTAAGGGTTGTGGAAGATGAGAATCAATAGGATGTAACGCACATTTTTCCTGTTGTTGTTCATACCGACGTAACTCTAAGGGTCATATCTCCCTAGATAAACAAATAAAATTAGCGATAGAAGTCGGTCGATCAAAGCCTTTCGCGCGCACCATTTGAAACTTTGACACCTTTCACACCATCTATTATGCTGAGTGCACGATGTTTACATTTGAAACAACTCAAATGATCTTCCATACGTGTACAGTAAACGTTGTAAAGTATGTATTTAAGTAGCGCCATTGTCTTGTACCTAATAACGTTTTATACGAAACGTTATTCCTCTCGGTTCAATAGTTATCGTCTTTTAAAAATGTGAAGTGATCCGCCAACTAGTGCATACCTACTGGATATCCAGTTCCGTGTGATGCGGGCTTTATTTATAAAGCCTATTTTCCATAAAGCAATTTCAGTTTGTGTTTCATTTCTGTTGCGCAAGTTATGATCAAATATTTTTGGGCAATTAAGAGAAAAAATACACTGAGAAGATTACATCAGTTGCACAGTACATAAGGTGCGTTGCAAAATGATAAGAACGGTATGGAATTTGAACATATCGTGGGAACGAAAAGGAAACAGGAAACGAAAGTGATGCAAACTGACAGAGAGAGGAAAGCATATTATGAGAAACGTGGTACTGTTCCGGGAGACGTGTATGTGTAACAGCAGGCTTGGTCGAAGTCAAAAGAGCGTTGCAAAATGATAAAACGGAGTGCGGTTACCCCAGTAGATGTCGATGCCAGTGGCTACAGAGGGCGCTGTTGCAGCTAGCGTGCAGATCGCGAGGTATCCATGCCCTGTTGCGGAGTACGACAGCATTGATGAAGGTGCAGAATGGGCTGTCGAGCAGGATTGTCGGAACGTGAAAAGTGGCAGATATTGGCATATAAGGAAGAGGGAGTGTCTTCGAATGAGATTGCACGCCGAATTTGTCGCAGCGCCTGTGTGGTGAACAAATTCCTAAAACTTGGAGACAGGCATGGAATGAAGAAAGCACCGGGAAGGTCGCGGAAATTGACGCCCCGACAGGAATGTGACGTCCTGAGGAAGCTGGCTGCTGGTGAAACAACCCTCAGACAGTTGGCTCGTGAATCTCATATTCATGTGCATCAATCAACGCTATCACGGGCTGTGAAACACAGCAATTGTCTCCGATATCGCAAGGCCAAACGACAGCCACGACTCACAGCACAACACAAGGAGCGTCGCGCCAAGATGCATATGTCGTGGAAGGAGGAATGGTGGCGGGTAATTTTCAGTGATGAAAAGAAATTCAATTTGGATGGTCCCGATGGTTGGAGATACTATTGGCATAATCTCCGCAAAGAGGAAAAGATCTTCTCCAAGAGACAACAAGGAGGACAGTCTGTAATGGTGTGTCGTGGGTTTGGTTATCATGGGAACAGGCCGTATGAATGTGCTCGATTACCAAAACGTCCTAACAGATAATCTATTTCCTTTTGCCGATGGCATTGGTGGCGATCAGTGGCGTTTTCAGCAAGACAACGCCACTATACACAGTGCTGAGTCCACTATCTTCTGGTTTCTTGCCAGGAATGTGCATGTCATTGATTGGCCTGCGATTTCCCCTGACATTAACCCCATGGAAAACCTTGAAGTTGCGATCGCCGCCCAGCAGCTTCCTCATAAACATCTCGCGCGATCGTGGCTTAACCCCACTATACCATTACAAAATTTGGTACCAGAGCATAGTTTCATTTGATCCGTGTAGCAACATTACTATTGTTATCATACTACCTCCCAAATTTTTTCCCCCCCAATTGTCCCCCCCCTAACTTTTGAGTAAATTGATTTTTTTTCTTTGCAACTCACCCTTTTTTTTCTTTAACATATTTACCGTTTTGCGATAATATTTTTTTTTATGAAAATTGTAACTAGGTGTGGTACAAATTTGACAGCGGAGCATTTGATCTCCGGTACCCACAAATTTGCCAGTAGAGCATTTGACATACGTGATATAATAACTAGTGGTTAATAGTGCAACACAATTTCTACCTGTGCATTTTGGGCATTTTGATCTGGGGTGTGACCATTAGCCTTGCTATAACTTGTTCTGGTGGGACATTGAATATTTTTTTTACTTTTCTCCTCCCATTTGTATTTGTATCCTCACTTTCCTTTTTTTAACAATCAATCATTTCCTTTTTTCTCACTCTGGTCCCCCCCCCCTTATTTATATTTTGATAGATTGGTTATATTTTCCCCTTGTACACATACATCTTTATATTGTTGTTTTGTGCTTGGGTTTTTACCTTTTTTCAGCGAAATGACATCTGCTATACCTTTTCCATATACGCCGTCACATTTACCTCCACCATCACCCTCAACTTTGGATTTTGTACGTGGCTTGGTTTTACCCCAGCCTCCTACCCCCGTGCAAGATTTGGCGCGCATTAGTGCCATCAATTTCCTTTTTAAGGACTTGCCAACATTGCATGGCCGAGATATACATAACTTGTTTATCTTTTTGTTTACCTTACATAAAATCATTTGTTTGGATTTGATGGAAGTCGAATCCATTTTGTTATGGGCCTTACAATATACATTGTCCCCTCTTAAAGACATTTGGTTGGAAGGCCTTCTGCAGAAACTGCCCTGGCACATGTTCACATTAATGATCTGGAATCGTTTAGTGCCACATTCTGTCTTACTACCTTTTCAGATAAATAGAGGCTTTGACTACTTCGGACATAGTTCTGCAACTTTAGTCCTCTCCAGTCACATGTTAGTGACTCTTATGCTTAATTATGCTCATTCTATTACATTTATTTTTGTACCTTCTGGTAAGTGTTACTGGATATAAGTGTATCTATATATATATGTATATAACCTTTTTGGTTAGTAATATTGCTGATCTATATATATATCTATGTGTCTTGTTTCACCTTTGATATTGAATTTAGAGTGTTAATATTATTTTGTGTGTATTTTATGTATGAGAGAAAGTTATGCTCTCTTGAAAAAAAATTGTTTACTTTGCTATGACCTATGGTAACTCCTAATTCTCCGTACTGTTGTAATAATGCTATCTCCTTGTTCCTTCTAGTAGTAACCTTCTCCTCAACTTTCCTATTTCTTCTCCTTCTTTCATTCTTTATCTCGATTTTTGATTGCGTTCCTTTTTCTTTCTATGTTTTTTTGCTCTACGAGGATACGTGTGTGCTACCTGAAACTACTAATGGAACTGCCAACCTTCTCCATCGTTCTGGTTACGAGTTTTTTTCCTTCCATCTTCAAGTGTACGGATTACCTTGGTTACGGCAAAGGAGGCAATGTGTGCTGGTTATTCCACTGGGATAACCTTATCCTGAAGAGTGTTACATCTAGGTGTTTGACCGGGAGGCAAACACGATGTAAGGTGCCTTCTGTCGTAGACATGCGTCTTATCATGTTTAATGTGCTTATATGCATCATTATGAAACTTTGAGTGACTATTTTCAAAATTGGTAACCTAAAAGTTTTAGGCGTGTGAATTTGAGTGTGGATCACTTAAGTGGGATTAGATCCTTCCTGAAAGAACTTGGTATTAATTGCAACAATGTTTTTATATGTTGTTCAGGTTATTCAGTATATATATGTTTTTTTTTTTGATTTTGGGGAGTGTATTTTTTTTTGGGAGTCTGGGGGATTTTGTGACGTTTTTATATTCATATATATCAAACGTCACATAATTGGAAAATTTCAAGTTAAATATTAGTTTAATTTTCCGCCATCAGAGGTCTTTCGCCCTTGATGCCTCAGTGACCAGTGCTGCCTCTTGCGGCAGACTTGGTACAAGCGCGCAGGTCGTAAAACACCTCGGCAGTGCTTCAACGACTTTTGTACCGACTGGAAGAAGGTCAACTCCCTTCGCACAACATAGCCAGCGAGAGACGTGCCCAGCGAGCTGCCCTGACGGACGGAAAGTTCCTAGTTTGCCATTTTGTGGAATGGGCCAGCATCATAGAGGACAAGGGCATAAATAGGGGCAGCCGCATTACAAGGACTTTGAGGCCGAAGTTTGTTTGGCGTAGGTACGTAAATTCTCTCTGCTGTGATAATGAACTTAACATCTTTGTGCTGAAGTTCCACGTCATATTCCCTTTATTCATGCATAAGCATAGCGTGTAAAACTTTTGTTGCACCCTGGTTTCTCCCCCCTTTTTCCCCCTTTGTTGCGTACCACCTTTTGGACGCTTTGAAAGACTAGTGAACTAACGAAGGATAATATACGTCAAAATTAGCGGCAACAGAACAAATTAATTCCTACTTGATATTTGGCTCAAAAAAAAAAAAAACTATTTTTTGTTGCTAAGATTCTGGTTTTAGTAAGTCATCCCTAACAAGTGAACCTTTTGTGCAGCGAATGAGTGTAGCAGTTGTTGCTAATTTTGTGATGCGTTCCTTAGGCTGGCATTTGATGATTTGACCTGGTAGTCAAAAAGGCGTCGAGTTGAAGTCCTCGTCGCAAAAGCAAAATTTACGAACCTTCGTTTCCCCCCTTTATTAATTGATTCGGGACGTTTGTTCCATTTGTCCCTTCTCACCTTTTTCACGGTAGCATTAAGAATCAGGAGAATTGGGGGTAATATTGTTTAAATGCAAAATTGTTAATGTAAAGGTAAATCAGCGAGATGCAAAGGAAAACTTGTTTGTAGTAAACGCATGAGTTGCAGTGTATCGTCAATTGTTGAATCTTTGTCTGAATGGGTCGAGGGAATGATTAATATAAGAATTGAATACGTATTGTTATTGGAGTAAATGGTTGAAGTCAGTTAAACTTACGCACGCAGGACGTGTTTTTTGAATTTTGACGTGGACGCACGTCTCTTGTGAAATTAGTATTTGATTTAAGTCGAGTTTGTTTGTATTGGGCTATTTTTACGTGTTGATTGTTATTTATGAAATACATGATATTTGTGCAATGCAATACGCTGTTGATGATTGAACATACTAAATTGTAATTTACCTTACTTGAAATCTATTCTGCGCCAGTAAATAAAAACGCGCATGAGATACGCGTCACCTGGCAACCATATACTGGTATGAAAGGTACTCTGGAGTAATATTGTATTTACGTGAGTGCAAGACAAAACAAGATTGGATGATATAGTAATTGAGAGTGTGAATGAACTCAACGGAGAAGGCACAGAGTGCTATTCGTTGACGGACCCTTTAAATTGTGTGCGCGTTATATACATATATATATAGGGTGTACATTTATTACAGGGCTTTGTCTCGCGCTTCTCGTCGACTTTGCTTGTAGACTCCTGCATTCTCGCGCGAGAAGGGCGACACAAAAATAGTATTTGTGATATATAGTGCGGGTTTTCACTTTAACCTTGAAGTTGCGATCGCCGCCCAGCAGCTTCCTCATAAACATCTCGCGCGATCGTGGCTTAACCCCACTATACCATTACATGTGCCGTTCAGTGTACGTCAATGGAACACAGTACAACAACGTTCATGACCTGAGGAATGCTATCGTTGCTGCATGGGATGCCCTTGATGCTAATCTATTGAAAACGCTGGTGGACAGCATGTGTGATCGGGTCTTCAAAATGGTGTACTGCCATGGTTCGTGTATTGACTATTAAGGCAGGTCTGGGATGCCGTTCTTATCATTTTGCAACAGTAAACATGGCCACTTTTAAGGTTCGTTGCTCTGTACCTTCTCCTTGCCTGCACATGACTTCTGGTCAACACGTTTTCTGTTTCTGTACATTAGGTGAGCATTGTAATGTGCTGTGTGTCTGTACCTGTAACTTAGTACACGTGTCACACTTACTTTTTGATTCGTTCTTATCATTTTGCAACACACCTTATTAATACTTAAGCCCCTATCACACAGAACTGGATTTCTAGTAGGAATACCCTAATCGGCGCTGAACCAACTTTCTAGGAAGCAATCATGGCCGCCTGGCTGACTGCTTGCTTAACTGGTTTGAAGGAATAGGACATGTTCTAATTGCTACTTGCTTTCCTCGACTGGATTCTGTGGAACAGCCAATCAGAGCAAAGTTTCGTCATGTGAAGATAATCTGTGAGTATGCAAAGGAGCGCTTTTGTCTGTGGTTTCCGGGTGTTACTCCAGCAATGTATAACGTATACAGCATGAAAGGCGCGTTGAGTTACACCATCTATTATGCTGAGTGCACGGTGTTTAAATTTGAAACAACTAAAATATTCTTCCATACGTGAACATTAAACGTTGTAAAGTATGTATTTAAGTAGCGCCATTGTTTTGTACCTAATAACGTTTTATACGAAACGTTATTCGTCTCGGTTGAATAGTTATCGGTTTTTAGAAATGTGAAGTAATACATTGTTTACATCTCACGCGGCCGCCATTACAACTTCCCTCGTATGGCAACAAAAGTTTATCGACAAGTACATTGATAAGTATCGTGTGAGGCGAAAACTATCAAATTGGTAGCCAGTCGAGCGCCAACTAGGGCATACCTACTGGGAATCCAGTTCCGTGTGATGGGGTCTTTAGTTTATGTATAATTATTACAAGGAAATAATGTGTACAACCAAGGGCGTATTTAATGAGGGGGAGTCCACCCCTCTTTGATTCAGTAAAATTGCCGGAGTTACCTGTTCTATCCGCTTGTTCATGAAAATTTCTTCGGACTTATTTTATTATCTTAAATTAGAGATGTAGGACGGGATATGGATGGGAAGGAAATTCCACACACCAGATGGGACTGCAGACCTAATGTCTGAAATTTCCAGATAGTTTCGGAATTTCTGCGATAAGAAACTGCATTGAGACTGTCGGTTGGTTGATTTGGTGTTTTAAGTCCACTTTATGCACAGCAAGGCTAATTGGGACTGGACCTACAGTTTAAAGTGGAATCCGAACCACTATGTGCCTTTACCGGGTATCGAACCTGGGACACCTTGATTAAAAGCGACGACGCTACCACTGCGCCATCGGGGAAGTAGCATTGAGACTGTCAAATCAATTATTTTTCCCCCCTCGAGTCATCTTAAATATATTTGTTTTTTTAAAAAACGCAATGACACAAGATGAACAGAAAAGTATCAATACTAGCGTAACTTCGTGACTACATACACACAACTTTGTCGGGTCCAGCACCCCCTACTCCCCAACAAGCTTCCGGCCAGCAGTGTCCTGGAGTTTCACTTACGAGATGAACAGGGTTGGCAATTTTTTTTAAAAAAAAGAACAAAACAAACTGTTTTTTTTGTTTAAAACATGTTTTTTTGTTTTAAACATAGTTTTAAACATGAATTTAAAAAATATGTTTTAAACAAAAGAAAGTCAACCTTTTCCCAGTAAATTATAGTTAAGGTCGTTAAAGAAAAAATATTCATTTTTATGAGTACAGTGGCGCCAAGGAGAGTTTATTTCCCTTTGTAGATAAGGTTTACCATACTGCAGGGTAGGGGTGTGCGAGTAGTAATTCACCCCCGTTGAGGTCGATAAATCAATTGATTGGAAAAGATCGATCAAAGATCAATTGATGACCAAGCAGTGTGGGCAAGCAAGGGTGGGGGTTTTGAGCGTTTTGATTGGCTGTTGGGAAAAAGTGGGCGGGGCTTAATGATATGGACTTCCTGTTGTTAATGAGGAGCTTGATAAGTGTTTCCGATCTGAAGTTGATTAAGGGGGGGCGTTTTCGGTTTGAGGGCTTTGATAAGTTTGAGATTGCGGGAAGTGTTTCCTGTTGGTAATGAGTGATTGATATGGGTTTCCGGTTGTTGATGAGATGGGTGGCTATTTTTGGGGGGCGTTTCCCGTTTGAGACCGTTGATGAGTCTGAGATTCCTGGAAATGGGTGTAACGGTTTTCTGTCTGAATAGAACATGTCCGAACATGTTTTGGGCGTAGGTTTGGATGAATTTGCAATTTCTGGGTGATGTAACGGTTTTCTGTGTGAACATGCCCGAACATGTTTTGGGCGTAGCCTTGTAGTTTGAAGTCTGTTTAACGGAAATGGTGACGTAGGAGGGAAAAGGGTATAAATAGAAAGGAAAGAGGATAATAGTATCATGTGAGGATGGATGTAAGCGGTACACGTTTGTCTGATAATGGTGTGAATTTCTACGAGATCAGCTACGAAGAGTTCTGGGAACTTGTTCGGTCTTGCGGCGTTCTGGACAGCGATCGAACGGCCCTGGATCGGTTGCTCAGTTATTTCCCGTTTATGTATGTAGCGATACCTGAATCTCCCTGGTGTGGATGTCACGTGGTCAACGGCTTAGGAAAAAGACTTCACCGTCGCTGCGAGACTTTGAAGGAGATAGAAGAGAGGAAAAGAAGAGGTGACGAGAGAACAGGATTTCGGGTGTATCTGCGAACTACGTCGCAGGAAGGAAGAGTTGGGCGAAGCTTTGAAGAAGAGAGTGAAAGAGTGGCTTTCTTTGTTGACAGACAGAAATTCCGTGTGGTGTTCTGGCTGTGATCATCCATTGTTACTTAACTTAGAAGGTTATCCTTGTTTCCCTGTGGTTCCTCCCGAAGGTTTCGGTTTTCGCAGACGGCTGTTCCCCGACGATCCTGAGGATATTCTGGCTGAACCTTTATCGCCGATACCGAGGACCCCGTCACCTACAGTATCTGATTTTGAGAATATTCTGGCTGAACCTTCATACCCGATGCCAAGGACCCTGTCACCTACAGAACCCGATTTAATTCGTTTTTACCTCGTATGAGAGTGTTTACTTACCACGATTGCTGGACTCGCACCGAGCCGTATGTTATCGATTACCTATCAGTGAATTCGAGATACAGAACATACAGAAAGTGGCCTATAGGATTATGCCAGACTCCGGAAGAATTAGTGACTGCAGGATTTTACTATTCAGGCTTTAGCGACAGGGTATTATGTTTTCATTGTTCGTACGGACTTTGCGATTGGACATCCAAAGATTGTCCTATTCTAGGACATTACATGTTGATACCCCAGTGTCCTTTCATACAGAGTGTTGCGGCGTTACATCGTAACTCCAAGAGCTGCAAGTATTGTGACAGTATAGAGACTGTTGAGAAAACATCTGATAAACCTAGTGTGGATTCCGTGACAGTGTGCAAAATATGTTTTGAGAATCCATGCAGTGTTGTAATTCTTCCGTGTCGACATTTTGTTTCCTGTGGATTCTGTGTTTCCCAATTGGACAAGTGTGCCGTATGCCGGGGCAGCATTGAAGATACCTTAACTGTTTTCACCTGTTGAACAAAATGGAAGCTTGTTTTTTGGACGTTCAAGGTCTTCGCGGAGCAGGAGGAGAATTTGTGTGGAAAGAAGTGGGGATTTTAAAATTTCCTTTCGACAGCGCATTTGACTGTTTAGTGAAATCTCCATATGGTTTTCACTTGTTGAGTGAAAAGTATCGCCGGGTGAATTACTGGCTTCGTACCAACAAACACGGTCTGAACTGGGGAGATGGGTGGCTACCGTATGAGAAATTAGGAGACGTTTTATATTTTATGCTTGTGAATCAGGAAGTGTACGTCAAAGGTATGGAGAAAATAAAATAGTTGGAAAAATTACTTGGAGAAAAACGTATGGGTAAAATATCTGTGCGCAACATCGAAGAACTTGAATGTCCAAAGTTGGATAGTGTGAAAAAGACTGCAGGAAAATGCAGAGAACATAGTAAATGTGAGAACGTGAAAAAAATTGTGCAGTTGAAAATGTCTGGAAGATGTACAGTTTCTATTGTAATAAGTACGAGAAATAAAAGATTTTTGGAACATTTACAAATGTTTTATTTATAATTGTAGATATAGGTTAACAAAATGATTCGATTGCAATGTAAAATATATTTACATATGGATATCGATAATGGTAATTTTACACAATACATAATATTAACAATGGTTTATTTACAATATGAAATACAATGGATAGTTTACAACAGCAAATATATAACAGATTTTATTTACAATACCAATGTGTGTCCAAGATTGTTCTCAAGATATATTTCAATCATCAGTTCGTTGTACCAAAGTACATAAAAATAGTTCAATACATCGGGTACTTCTTTTTTTTCTGAAACCATATTCTTTTTTATACAATATACAAAAGCCTCCATTTCGGGTTGTAATTTATGATAACGATCGTTCATTAATTTTTGCAGAGGTCTGAAAAGATTACACATAAATAAATGTAGTTCAGAGGCTGTGAAAATGAAAGCATCCGGTGAATGATGTTGATACATCGAGATGCAACGTTTCCCGAAAAAATTTACACCACTAACGGTGATATTTCCAGTAACCAAATAATTGAATCGTCGACCAGTGTCGACGTAATTCAGTAAGTCAGATTTTAAAGCACACAGTTCTCTAATCTGTTTAGAATCGATGCGTACGGGTGATCTCCCCTGTTGCGAAAACTCCCACACTAAATTGAAAGGGGATTCCTTTTCGAATCCTATGGTTACGTACTTGTTTTTTTCCTTGTTCAGAAAATATGTGTTTGCAAGATAGAGATCTAAACATGCATCTACGTCATGTAGTTTAGGACACTCGATTTTGTCTGTGGAAAAACCAATTTCCCTACGTCTCTTTATGAAATCACAGTCCGTAGTCACATCCATTCCCTCGTCAGCCGTCTCGTTCTTGATAGTAACGGTTTCTAATTTAATGGGTTGCACACGTTTTCGAGGATTACGTTTGGAAACATCATCCTTATGGGTCATGCGTGTCACAAGTTTGTCGTGTTTCTCCATTATAGAAGCCGCAGTAGGTTCCATGGTGTGTTCACTAGAACTGTCTCGATGGCACTGAGAGAAAGATACGCAGCACACATTTTAAATAGATTTCTTCATGACACGAGCCTGGATCGTGTGGATAGAACAACACGTTTGTTCCCCTCTGGGACACTTGGAATGGGGTAAACATTTGAAGATCTGACGAAAACGGTGCAGGATATATCCATCTTTACTGATACCTGGTGGAAATGTCTGGATGAAATCCTTGATTGTAACGTGACGTGCTTTGTAATAAGCATACACACAACAGTAATGACCGCATGTTGTGGCCAATATCCCCTGTAAGGGAATGTTGTTGTAAGTCCAGACCGAGGAATGACTATTCAGGAAAGTTACGAATTCTTGATAGAAAGGATGAAATCCGTATGAATCGAAATACTCGGCCACATTATTTTTGTCGAAATAGAAGGCCACCCAGTGTGTACCCCGGGAGTCGGACTTGTCAGTGTTTGCGATGATCAAGGCCGGCTTAGGAAACGTCCGAGGTAAAAGATCTCTCGGGTAAACACCGTAAAAAATGTTTCTGGTGGAACAGTTACGAGATAGAATCTGTCTGATCTGCGACGTGTTCATGCTGCTTATGTTTTCAATAATGTATAAAATGTGTCCGTCTTTGGTCATTTCTATGCTTCCAGGGCTGTTGTCAAGTAGTTCGGGAAACAATTGTATGTTCACAGGTTTTGAAGTTGTCACTTTCGAAGAAACACTACTATGCTTAATAGTACGGGTTATCACTTTGGCGGTTTTTTCCATCACAAGCAGTATAATGTTTACATAAGAGCTATTTCGGTAACACTGTGAGTCAGAAACACAGGCACACATATTTTATGGAAAATTCGGTCTCACTGATGGAGGATGACACTTCTATCTTTAGGTATATCTACTGCAGATTCAAATTCAGCATACAAAAGGCATGTTATATTTTCCGTCAGCTGAGGAGAAAACTGCATCTCGGCTCCGATGACGCCTTGTTCCTGGAGACTGGTGTGCGTGTCGTTTCCTGAAGAGTCTGGCGTTATGTCGTAAATCAGAAAAAAGAATCCGTTCTCGAACATTTTCCGTGTGATCTGGTGTCCGTAATTTGAGTGGTGAATGCCTGTACCGGAAAATAGAGTTTGATAGGCACGTGTTATCAATCCGCTGTTTCCTCCTGTGGTGATTCGTAAAGGTTCGGAAGGTACGAGTTCTCCATTTTTCACAAGATGGAAAGAAGATAGGTTAAAACTTCTAAAGTCGAACGGATTTTTCTTACTGTCTCCGAGAAAGCTGGCGGTGGATACCATAGCAAAAAGAACAACATTCGGAAAAGGACCTTGAAAAGCATTATCGATCGAAATCTGCTGCGTTCCGGCGACGTAAGAATAAGCTTTGATGACGCTTCTGGTGAACGGATAATGAGCAGGAGCGTAAGTGAGTGCTCTGTCTATGGCCAAACTGGTTGTAGGAGTAGGAATGATGTGATTTATGTCGAGAACAGCCTTTAAATTTTTTATTCTGACTGTAGGTGATGTCTGGTCTCCCCAGATGTAAAAAGCGTCACGTGATCTAGCTAGATCTATGCGTACTTCAACACCGTTGAGCAGGTATTTAGACTGGTGGAAGAAATCTATGTGAAGTTTTCCCATAAGGTCGACCACGGCTGTCACTTCCGTAGGATTTCCGGTCGTCGGAACATACTGGAAATTTTTTTTCTTGTAGTGAAACCTGTGTTGTCGGCAGTGATTTCATCTTGATGTTCAGGTGTGTCCAAATACCATAGGGCATTCGTGAGATGCGTGTTTGCGGCATCGCTTCCGTAATTGATAGCTGCTTCGAAGATCGCTTTATATGCGTAATTGTTATCGGCGGTTGTTACAGCAATGCCGTTGAAAGTCACTGTACATTGGGAAAAGAGTGAATGGAGAAGATAATTCACGACCCCGCAGTTTTTTGTGAGGGCATTTTCGGTTTCGGAAGCACTCATGGGACTTCCATCCTGTTTAACCATTTGCGTTTGCAGACGAAGATAGGCAGATGAAAGATCGAGAAAATCAGTTCCTGCCCCCGGTATGACAAACTGAATTATATTCTGATTATCGATGGAAGCGATAGGTTTGTAGGTGGCTGTGTACGTTTTTTCCACATTTTGCTGAATAGGTTTTTTCCGGAAGAGGTCGAACTGCGAGATCATGCACATGTTATCCTCCATCATTATCCAAAAATATCTTTCCCTGAGACCTTCTGTTTGATTTTTCTTTTACGTGTTCTCCTAGATTTTGCGGATGTTTTCCTTCGTTTTTTGGATGCTCGTTTTTTACGGATCGTAGATGTTCTAATACGGGTAACTGAACGTTTTAACATCAACTGAGCAATTCTTGTTGCAGGTTTTCTTCTTATACCGGAACCTATCAGAGAGTCGATTTTCCGTTGTGCTTTACTTTGAAGATTTTGACCTGCTTCACGTACCCGTTGACGAACAATAGTTTTCGGAGTTTGTTGGGTTGTTGCAATGTCGGTGATAATGTTAGCTCCTGTTTTTAAAGCTTCTCTTCCGATCGTCTTTGCACCGCTCCAGAGTAGAGGTTTCACCATTCTAAACAGTCCTGCGAAAAGTGACCCCAATCCTCTCCCTTTTTGATTTCTAGTTGAACGGTAGATGGGCCCAATTCCTCCATGGATTTGGTTACTATAATATTCGGTCTGCGAATTCATGGTGATTCATTCGCTTTTCGACAAAGACTGAGAGAAATAGCTGTCTACTGTTTTTTAAAAGGACTTTGCTTTTCTACGAAAATGTAAAACAGCGATTGTGGGTACGGACCCAGTTCTCAAAGGTAAGAAATTTCCTTTTCTATCGTACAAAGCAATTTCTATTGTTTCGAAAGAGGCTTTATCCAGAGGAACGTAATGAATCGGCTCGAATGTTTGATGGACTACGGGTACTGTGCAAGACGTATTTGTGTCCGAACACTGTTTTCGGGTAAGACGCAAGAGACGTACCATTTCTCCCCCGACCAATTGTTGTTTCACCACATCAGAGTAAATAAATATATATGGGTTTTTATCCACAACACTATTGGACATTGCGTGCGTAGAATAAATAGATTTCAATATGTCATATCGAAATTTAGCATAGTCATCAGTTTCGTCTATGGGTGTAACGGTATTTGTTGGAGCATCGTCAGGTTCAGGCTTCGGAACCCCTATCACGGATAGATGTTTGTACACGGCCTGTTTGAAGAAAAACCTGAGATGAGTAGGAACAGCTACATTAGCAGGGTCTGTTTTCAGGAAATAAATCAGATCCTCTATCGTATATGTTGTTGCAGGAAAATAAAATGGTTGTTCGTTAATATAGAGTGTGTTATCCGTACAGGTAGTAGATCCAAATGTTCCCCATTGCGGTTCCGTCAAAAAATGCCAGAATTTCTCGAGAACGGATCTCCTTATTTCCAGGTCGTCGGGGAGAGATTCGATGATGGTAGAGACTAGGTCCTCAGCACTTGCATATGTCCGAACAGGAAGAGTTAACATTCCAGAATTAGTTTCCAAAACATTGTCGTATAGAGTTGAATAATGTAGTTCTGCCAATCCGACTTCCCACAATTCTGGAGACAGATCGATCCGTCTAGCAAGTTTTACGGTGAAATGGGTGTGTGTTGTCTGGAAAATATTCCTCCGATGCAGATGATAGGAGGTAAACGTAGAAATTATCATCCATTCTCGCCGAACACAGAAGACTCACTGGATCGCAGTACCGTTATATTTTGATATAAATATGTTTTGGAAATTATTTTCCCGATAACTGTTTTACGGAAGATGCCTTGATCCATGAATCGAAACTAGGCGGATATCCGAGCCAACGAACCAGGTATTCCAAATTTTTTCCTTTTCCCCGGGTGTTCAAAATTTTATCAATTTTATACTCTTCGTCAGGATCCGAATAAACTTTCTACAGTTCATGTTTGTAAAATGTACCTTTTACAGGTTCTTCATTTAAGTCGTCTAATATGTATACAGGTACAGGTGTTCGCTGAACAAAGGAATGGATTTTGAAAAGTTCTCGTGACCACGTTTGTTCGTATCCTTTCTCAAAATGTCCTTTGACGACAGAAATTCGTAGAATATCACCTACATTAAGATCTGAAGACGGTTGTGAAACATGTTTGTCAGGTTTGTTAAGACGTTTCCACACAATGTAAACGTTTGTTTCGTTGACATCTCGAGGGGCCATTCCTATGGAACTGTGGATTGCTGTATTGTAACCTTCGAGAAGTTGCGGTAAAATATCTACATAACGTCTTGTCTGTTTTGAGGTGAAATATTTCCACATCCGTTCTTTTAATGTTGTGTTGAAACGTTCCACTACACTCGCTTTCACAGGATAATTTGTTGCTGTCGAGAATTGTACATGTTCATTTTTTTAAAATTTCTGGAATGTAGAATTTGTAAATTCCGTTCCTTGGTCGGTCTGTAGTGTAACAGGTTTCCGTCTGTTTTCTTCGAAAATAGTTTTGAAAGCTTCGGTTACCGAATTGCTTGTTTTATTTTTTAGCGGTAATACAAAGGCATATTTTGAAAATACGTCGATCACTGTCAGAAGATATTTGTATCCGTCGTTATGTTTTTGTATCGATGTCATGTCGTTGAGATCAGCTTCCCAAAGCATGTCTATGTTCCATACATTGTAATGATTTCGAGGAAACCTTTTTCTCGCAGGTTTGTGGAGAGTGTAGGTTTCCTGATGCATCAACCATTTTTTCACCGTATCGCGGGATATATTTTTATCCCGTACCGCTTTCCACAGACGATCTACAGATGAGAATGAAGCATGGTGTCGGGGATCGTAATATATTTTGGTGAGAATTTTATTGTGTTTCAACTTAGAGACTCCCATGACCGATCTCTCTGTCTACGGCTTTTTCTCAGATGAACCAGTTTGTAAGCGTCAGGTGTTCTCAGAAAAGGTGTAGTTTTCCTGGAAACACGGACGGTCACTTTCTTCTTCTTCTTCTTCTGTCGATGAGACGGTCCAGGGCTTTCCGTTGGCGACGATGAGAAGTTCAATGTTTTCGGATCCGGAAGTGTTTTTTCCTGACGTTCGTCTATCAAATGTTGTGCCGTGGATTGGTACTCATCGATGATATTCTGTAACTGATGACGTGTATTACGGGGTAATGTCCCTGCCAGACTCTGAGGAAAATACGTCGATTCTGGTGAAATAGTAGAAGAACCGTCGTTATCTTGAACAATAGGAATCTGTAATGGTTCTTTGGATTTTCGACTCAGCCATAAATACTCGTGCAGTTCCTTTCTGTAAAGACGCCATTTTTGATCGTCTGATATATTTTTCATTTTTAGAATATCATTCATCTTCTTATCTAGAACGGATAATTTTTGAGTCACAGACAATTCGGAACCACGAATACGTGCTAACTGTTCCGGTGAAAGGACGATCATTTTTTTGTAAGAAGATGTCATTTCTCAATGAGGAATGAGAGTACCGAGAAGACCTGATAACAAGGAGCCTAGAAGTAAAGGTAGAAATCCTCCTTTCTGAACAAGAAGCTTTCTGCGTTTCTCGATGTTCACTTTCGGTTTCACTAGATTGCGTATGACCGACTTGTAAGGTGTCAGACAACGTTTTGCGGACGGTTTAATTTTCACGTTTCCTTTTAAAACGTTCAGGCAGCATTCGCTGATGAAACGTATCGTTTTTTTCGGAGCACTTTTCAATAATGATTTACGGATTTTGGGCGGCGAATTTTTCAACACGTGCAAGAAAGGTGAATGTTTCTTGAAAGAAGTTGAATGTCTATTCCTGTTAGAACGTGAGTTGGTACGTGTCTTCCTCGTTTTCCTCATCTCGATGTTTTAAACATTCCTGAGGAAGATATACAGTTGAGTAATTCTGGTTGAAAACGTCTGTTTGATAACGTAAAGGATCCGGTGTTGACTGTGAGAGATCGATATACAAATAACTGTAAGGTTGCGTGGTAGCATCTATATATACTTTTTCGAGTTCCTTCATGCGATGAGGATGAAGTTGTCGTGCAAAAACAGTGAATTGGTTCATATCTCGAGGATTTTTAAAAATAACAAAGTGCTTCACGTTCAACGAAATGTCCCTGCAATTTTTTCCTTGGTGGAAAAGATTCTGTGTTATGAACACCACCGAAATGTTTTTGTGATGGCTACCTTTTGTGAAAAGGTCGGCGACTTTTTCCCCTTGTGCAACCATCATAAGATCATCCAGGATTATGAGTGTACGAGTTTTTCCGTTCCACGACTGCCAATCGACGATACCTTTATGATATTGCACATCTCGAAGACTTTGTGGAATACTGTTCTCCTGATCGTAACACCATATGATTTTCTTGACGGATCCTTCTACAAGATGAACAATGGAATCGACCATATTTGTCACAAAAGTAGTTTTTCCGCTTCCTGATGCTCCGCAAACCATCATGGTGAAAGGATGAGAAAGTTTAGGAATCATGCTGAAGAAACGTCTTACATATTCTGAAGAAAAATGAAGGTCTGTCAGTCTGCAAACACGTTTTATATCAGCCCCGAAGGGTTCGAACTCTGGACCGTTACAGACATATTTTAGTCTGCACAGTATCCGAATGAAACGATAAATGTTCATGGTCGAATTGTCGTTTCAACAATACTGGCTGAAACAGCTTTTTTTCATTTGTACTGATGACTTGGAACTGTTTTGTTCTTCTGATTCTGAAAATATTTTCGACCATAACTTCAGGTTTCTCATTGTTTATCATGTCGCACATGGTATCGAAATTAATCAATTCTGATGTGGAGGTATTCAATGTAATCCCTTTCACTTTACAGATATGCTGTGCTTCGGAGAACGGTTTTGTTATTTTCATGCTGTAACTTTTCGGTCCCGTTGAAACAAACTGTTCACAAACCGCATCGGTGCCGAAATCTGCCAATTCATCGGTGAGTTCTCCTAGTGCGTCACCTGTCTGGGGATGGTATTCCATTTCAGGACTATCTATGTAAATTACTGAATCTGTATCACAATAACATACCCTGTCACCCATTTTTTCTAGAAGTTCATAAAGTTTCAGACGAGCATGACATGTTGTGAAGGCAGCGATAGGAACGTTTACTTTCCTGTTCTGACTGACTGCCTCTTCAACATATTTCCAGTTCACTAAAACGGTGTCCTGATTGATGAATACGACTCCTCCGATTATGATATTTGGGTCAGTCATTTTATCGAGGAAATCCTTCGATTCCTTGATGATGGTTGTCTGGGAAAGATTGTCCCGTTGGCAGGGCATCGGGGTCGTAGAACTTGCCCCATAAAGAATTAAGGCAGAGTTTAGCCAGAGTACGTTTCCCGGGATTGACTTCGATACTGTTTTCTTCCAACAGAATACCCTCCTTATCGAAATATTCCTGTATGTATTTCTGCTTATCCTCGTCGTTCTGACACCATGAAGGCCACCCGCTCGCTTCCTGTTTTATTTTCAAGAAGGTGTTGACATAACCAGAAAAAAGTCCTCCAGTCTTTGTGACAGGGTCGTACATCGATGTTTCATACTTCCACACTTCCGACACTGACAGCACTTTGTAGCCTAAACTGCAAGCTTTACGCACCTCGGCTATGACCCAAGTTCCTGAAAGTACACGTTGATCATCGGAATGGCTGCATGTACAGTGGGATCCATGAGTATTATCGTACAAAATGCCCATGACTATTTTCATTAATTTTTCTCTTGCATCCTATGTGCTTTTAAGCGATGGATTTTTATGTATGCTGGTGCAGAAGTTGTCAACAGCTTGTTTTGAATCTTCTTTTACTTCTTGAAGCTCTTATTGGGTGAAATAAAGTGCACGAACATGCTGATGGACAATTTGCACGGTAATACTCATAGATCCCACTGTACCTTCACATTTTAATCTAAAAGCACATTCCTTGGACAATACAAACATCAGTTTTCCGTGCATTTTTGTAGGTAAAACAGGATGTAAAAGGGTTTTCGGTGGCAGAATAGTACATTTGATGAGTCCCTCCATGTTCAAAACCTCATTTACCGGAGGAATAGAATTTCCTAGAAATATTGTAGGATGTCAGACAGGATAGGCACAGTATTTGTTCACATAAGGGTACAAACTTGTAAAATCGTTGTACTGCAATTTCTCGTTTTCCTTGATCTTGTAATAAGTCCTGACTGTTTCAACTCTTCCTCCATATAAGGCGTCTCGTGGATTTAAAGGAATGCAGCAGACAATAGGATGTGTCGATAGATATCTATTCAATTCAGGATCTGCTTTCAATATTTTGTTGAAATCGCATTCCCACATAGTGACGACATTGTATCCTTCAGAACGTAAAGCCGCAAGTTTACGACATCTTGTCTCGTATCTGAAGGCTGCAGTGTTCAACATGTCACTGTGTTTCTGACTGTTACTATCCTGATCGGTTTCATCGTCATCTTTCGGATACATATCTCTGTTAACGGCTATGCAACGTTGACAACCGTGCCAGTAACAGGCCAGTGCCTCATACACTGTCCTCGTCTCCTCGTGATAACCGTCCACTCTGTAACGTCCTCCTATGACATATTTTTCACGAGTACGTCCGCCGTGAAGAAGTATTACATCATTCTGTTCTTCAACGTAGGTTAGCCATTTCAATGCAAACTTCGACATCTGATCTGCATGATGGTAACCTCCTTTAGGAATTATTCCTATAGTGTTAGCAGGCATAAATTTCTGTCTGTAAATTAGTGAACAGGCAGATGCTATTGCGAGGCAGTCCTTGAAAATGTCTATTTTGCATATGTCTAGGAAATTCTGTCTCAGCTTCAGACATCCTTGTCTCAACAGGGTAACATCCTTGATGCAGTATTGGAGAAGTTGGTTTCTGTTGTTGAAAGGTATGTTTCGCATGCATTCGGCGTCATACCAAAACATGAAACGGTGTTGATCTTCAACTGTTTTCATGAATTCATAACCGTATGCAGAAGGAGGAGGCATCGGTCCAATGTAATTTCTGTTCTTGTAGGTGTTCCACAAATGCGGATAATATCCTTTCTGAACAGGCAAACCGAAAAGTTTCGAAAAGCCTGCAAGATTTGTCTGAACGTAGTTGAGGCTGTCCACAAAATGAAGATTTTGGTATGTCATGCTGATGATTTTGGTACCATCTAAGATGACACGAGATTTGATTTCTCTCTCCAACATTCTCCGTAATAAAAATGTACAATCGTAACCTCGTGCATTATGTGCACAGATGGTTATGTCGGAAAACTTATGCTGCAATTCCAAATAGGACAGGAATGTGTCTACATGGTCATCCCAGAATATAAACTCTCTTGTTTAACAAACAGAACACGGAACTGTTAAATCCTCTTTTTTGAAACATGCGTGACAGGCCGTCTGTACCACAATAAGATTCGGAACGTGAAGAAAAGTTTTTTCTTTCTCAAGATAAGGAATGTCAGTGTAGCATTCAAAGTCGTAAAACACAAATAGAAATTTTGAGTTCTGTTTAGGTTTCGGTATAGACATGTAACAGAAATGATTTACAGGTTTCACACAATTACATACCGTACAATATTTCATGTTGCATCTATGTACTTTCTCATATCTATTGTTCGTGAGAATAATTCTGAAACATCGGGGACACTGTTGGATTTCGCTGCAGACAGTACCGTTTCGGAACGGTGTAGAAACATGATTTGTTTTGATTTGATTTTGATTTGATTTAGTTTATTTTACTTCGCGTTTTGTGCCTCTTGGCTAATTTGCGAAGATGGGGATGAGTGATGAAATGATGAAATTGATGAATGGACATTCACAAACAACCAAGCCCGACCGGGATTCGAACCCGGGACCCTTGGCGTCGCAGCGCGATGTGCTAACCACTCGGCCACAGGGTCGGGCAAACATGATTTGTGAAGCAGTTCTCATTTTTGTAAATTCTGTTACATGTTTGACATATTCTACGAACACCCTGTTCAGGCACACACGTGGAGTTGAACGGCACATAGAACATAACTGTTTACACAGATGGTTATGAGCTTTCTGAAATATGAGTTCGTTACACCCGCGACATTCTTGTTTTGCCGCAAATGCTCCAACACGGTTCACTATCACATCATAATGCTGTCTCAGGTTATCGTAGAGAAGATATATAAATTTGGAAGCGTTTTCAACCAGTCCTTCAAACAAAACATCTTTAACGTCACGAAGATTGTTGTATACAATAATTTTATATTCTGGGAGAACTTGCTGAAATTTTCTCAGTTCGGGAATTCCACTTCCGGCACACGTATTGTCTGTCAGATCTACATCTGCTTTCCGCATAATTTCAAAAACAGGTTTGAGAAGATTTCTGTTTCTTCTGTATTGAGTATAGGAAGGATCGTTATCAGCATAGGCTTTCCCTATGACCAGCGCTTCAGCTAAACAGAGTGGTTTTTTTCTATTCGGCACACCGACGATACTTCTTTTTTGAGTGCTTAACATATAATTAGGTAAACAATATGTTCGATTACCCCCACCTCCAACAGGTATATTGACATGGTCTGCTCGTAAAATTAAGCGATCTGTAGCAGTGAAGGTTTTCGCACTTTGTAGTATTTTGTACATAATGTTCCACACCATATCACTATGCAACTGATCACATCTATGCCACCCGATGTAAATATCTTTCACAGTTGGGTCAGATATGTTAGACAAAGTTAAACCTATTTTGTCTTCATCCTTGCTGTCTTTTTTAACGTAGGTGAGAAGATTTTCAACACCTTCGCGAATCCAAGTGTGAGGATCGACATTTTCTGGTGTGTGTGAGAAACTGAATTCAACACGTCGTCCCTTGGAACGGAATTTAGGATATTCACGTTCTTGAATGTTATGTAATGTTATATTCCCTATCTGTTCACGAGACACTGAAGCACGTTTCCTTTTCTTACCTTTCCCATTTGATGGCTGTTCTGCTGGCGGGTCCGGTCTCCATGACGGTCCTGGCAAAGGCTCCGTGTGTGATCTGGATGCAGCGTTTGTAGAAGTTCCTGTGTCGGATGCCTGCGTCTCCTTGGTGACTCGGGATACAGAATCAGGTGTCGACGGGGGGCTGGGGACTCTTCGGGAATACCTGTCCATCCTCCTCCTGAAAGATCGGGTGCGGATGTTGTCACTGTCCGTAGTAAGTGGTCATACTCCTCGACCAAAGAGATACTTTCTCCCGCGATGATTTTCTGCGCAATGATCGCCAACACTTCCCGTAATTGTGCAGATGTTGTGTAATATCCGACACGATATAGCACTAACAGATCGTCAGCGGATAACTTTACGTCCATGATCGTACAATGATTATTTCACGAAGACTGTCTTGTGGAGAGAACGCCGTTCTTTATATATGCAAGCATGACGCAACAGTTATCTCCGATCCTAACGGTTCTACTGACCCTATGTAATTATCCCGGAAATGGTTAACAGGCTTCACCACATGTTTTCCTCTTTGATATCACTATGTAACGGTTTTTGTGTTTATCTGAAAACGCGGGATACAGGATGTAGATAAATGCTTAACGAAGGAACGTCTGAAATGTTTATCTATCGACAAAGGAAGAAGTACGTAGATAAGGAAATAGCTCGGCTCCTAATTGAACTAGAGAAAAAGTGATTACAGATTCCGAATCTGCACGACAAGACCTTTCATGTGAATGTAACATCAAAGGTCTCCGACCGGAAATAAAGAAACTAGGAAACCGCTAGACCTAGGGGGATGAAACCTGGTTCATCTGAAAGAGCATGTTTCTCTGAGAAAAATAACGTTTGAACCATCCTCCTAGCTCAATTAGGAGTCGAGATACAGTGATTTTAAGTTTTCAAAAAAAAAAAAAATCGAAATTTTCAAATCGCTCTAGCTCCTCTCCTAATCGACGAAGAGCGAATCTGATTATATATTCGTAATCTGCACGTCGAGACCTTTCAGTAGAGTGGTCGGAAGGGGGTCTACGATTGAAAATAAAGAAAGTAGGAAACCGCTGGACCTAGAACAATGAAACCTGGTTCACCGGAAAGAGGACTTCACTCCGAGTCCAACAAGCTATCAATCATCCTCCTAGCTCAATTAGGAGCCGAGATATTTGATGGTCAAACTCAAAGCTCAAAGGTCAAGGTCAAATTTCAAAGGTCAAGGTAAAAGGTCAAGGTCAAATGACAAGGTCAAAGGTCAAGGTCAAAGGTTAAGTTATATATATGTATGTTATACTTATATATTCTCTGTGAAAGCTTATAGAAGTTCGGATCCCCTTTAAAACTATAGGTCCGATCCCGATTAGCCTTACTGTGCATAAAGTGGACTTATAAGAGTAAATCAATAACCCCATTATAAAACATATATATCCGATATTATAAAATACATCTTCATTATGGGAGACACCTGCCTCAACTAATAACATCCATATTTGTAGAATTTTCCTACCGATATTACAACACTGGTTCATAACATTACATTCGGAAACAGAAAGAAGGAACTTTAAAACTGTAGGTCCGATCCCAATTAGCCTTGCTGTGCATTTCCCTGTGAAAGCTTATAGAAGTTCGGATCCCACTTTAAAACTGTAGGTTCGATCCCGTTTAGCCTTACGGTGCATAAAGTGGACTTATAACACCAAATCAATAACCCTTTATAAAACATATATAACCAATATTATAAAATACATCTTTATTATGTGAGACACCTGCCTCAGTTAATAACATCCATATTTGTAGTTTTCCTGCCAATCGGTTCATAACATTACTTTGGGAAACAGAAAGAAGGAACTTTATATTAGAACAGTTTATCTCAACACTTCTCGACCGGGCTGTCAGAGAGCTGTATATTTAATTAGACCCTTATTATTTTTCTATCAGAGTCTGCCAAGCAATCAACCACATGCAGCTATTAGATATCTCGCAACTGTTGACACCAACTTGATATGATACTGCGATCCAAATTTACCGGATATGCCGATTAGCCAGCAGTGAGTTCATCTCGCAAGTGTTGACACCAATTTGATATGATACTGCAATCAAAGTTTACCAGATATACCAATTAGCCAGATTCAGCAATTAACTTACTATCTTGAAAGGCGATATGATACTGGAATCTGTGTTTGCGGCAGCTGCATATGTTTCTTTACGATCATTTCACACTTGGAAATTGTTAACGAAGGACCAGAATGGAGAACGGGGACGATGTAAGTATCTTATTTTAATTTCATTTTGTCAAATAATAAGTTCATATTTATACATCGCAACCTTTATTGGTGTCGATCATCAGTTTACAAAATATATACACAGAAATTCTTACACATAATGAAACTCTACAGGTGAGTAATTATATAATATCAGTGTTGCAACAAATCAATAGTGCCGATCATCAGTTTACAAAATATATACACAGAAATTCTTACACATAATGAAACTCTACAGGTGAATGATTGTATTGCAACAAATCAATAAACTTCCCATCTATCTCTACGAATGCAACCGCAGAAAATTGAACAGTGTGTTAGTGTATTAGTAATGTTAGTTCTAGCTGTTCAATTTTCTCTTTTTCAAAAGCTCCACCATTCTCTTCTTCATTCCTTTCTCCTCGTCCCCAATTTTCTCCTCTTCTTTCTGCTGTCTGACACCTTTAAATAACTCCATCAATTCAAAGCACACTCGAAGAGATAGATGGGAAGGTACATACTGCCCACGTTTTATATTTTCGACGAAATCCCCGAATACCGCAGATTTTTCTTTTTTCCCGATTATACATGAAAACATTTTTATCAGATTTTCGATTCTTACTTCCATATCTTTGCACACTTCTTCCAGATTTTTTAACAGATCTTCCGCTAAGTTGTTTTCATCGCAAAAGTCGACGTAACACGCAATATGTTTCTCCGCTTGCTTAGCCTGGTTCTTATTCCATAGGCTTCTTCTTTCTCCCTTCTGATTCTCGTTCTTAAGGTCAGCATACAAAAGGTCGAAATCAAAAGGTAACAATGCCATCTGAAAATAAAAGAGAAACTGTTATTTATGCACACGTCAGTATTATACAATTTACATCGAAATATCTTTATTTTCAGCAACAATGGATGAATTTCATAAGAAATTATCTGAGACATGTCACAAGAACCGAAATGGAACAGGCCGTCGCAGACATACGTGCCACCATGCTGCGACACCTCGAAAACCAGGAGGCAATTAGCAGGCGTCAGCACGAGTTTGCTACTCAGCAGAGCACCAGAATAGTCGCTGCTGCTGAAGCGCTCGCGGACCTTTTTCGCGAACTCTTTCAGCAGGGCGAGCTATTCCGTGCGGATATGCTCCAGGATAGGAGAAGAACTGCCGAGCAGATCGACGAGCATTGGAACAGGTATCTATTTTCATATTTTTCCATTTCATAATTTTTTAACAGACTATTTTTCCAGACTTCGTCGTTCAAGAAACATCTCAATTCATAATATTTCATTTTTCTAATCGCTGTTATTATTATTTTTCAGAGTTCACCAAGCAACTCTTGATGCCGGTGCTCGTCTAATCGGCGACCTGCCTAGGCAACTTTTCCAGCACGAAATCATCGTAGCTGCTGGGGCAGGCGTTCCTATCCCTGGAGCCGCTCCGCACGACGACGTTGCTGACCCTGCGCCTCCTGGCGAAAAGGTAGTGCCTGTTCCGTCTCCTCCACAAATCCCTCAGCAGGAGGAGGAGGAGGATTCACCGTCTTCTTCTCCATCTGTGGTGGATTTGGTGGAGGATGACGACGACGAAGATTTTTGACGCCCTCGTTCTCCTGAATAAAGCAAATAACATGTAGAGAATACAGGTAATATTTTTTCTTCTTACCTTAGACCACTCTAGTTTTCTTCGGCTTCGGAAGTATCCGTCTCCTCTATGATGGTCGGAAATCGACGTGTCGGAGGACTCAAACTTCGACTGAATTGATCTTCAACCTTGAAGATGCTAGAAAGAAAATCATATTTTCTGCTTAGGTCACTCCTTCTTACAGGATTAACACTGTACTCTGATAGCTCCTCAGGGTCCAGAACACGACCTTTCACCCCCATCACTACGCCTGTCGGGTCTTCCAAACGTATGCCACTCTTGAACCATTTAAAAATTTCGTTCAACGTTAACACAGACTCTCGATAATGTTTTCGAAACATCTGCATCAACGTCGAAACATCGCAATAATCTACCATCATGTACAGGCTGTGCCATCCTACCCGATAGAGACGCGGAATTTCGTCATTTAACAATTCTTCCAAATTCTCATATCGAACCAATTCGATTCCTGAAACAACACGATTCAGTCTCTCATCCGCCATCATCAGATATTTTTTTACCTCACATTTTGGAGGAACATGTAGATAATCTATATTTACATGTTCCGAATTTAATTCCGATTCGTTCTCTTGGCATATACAGTCAAATGACGAAATTCCTGACAAAACGGCGAAAGGTCCTGCATTGTACCCGTGAGCAGCTATCTCATCTACCACACGGTTTGACCACACACCGTATGGTAGGTGGCAATATACCGGCGCTCTTTCATAAATAAAATGTGTCTCGCATAATCCATGTCTACGGTTCTTGCAAAAATACATGTTGATCGGAAAACCGTCACTTTCCATTTCCATATATGTTTCCGATGGTAAATCTTTATTATAAAAAGTAACCAATAGAGCCTCCCTGTACCTCACAGGAGCATCGAAAATTAATAATTTTGAACCGTTATTTACAGACTTCACTTTTCCTCGACCAGAAACCGTAACAGGATATGCCAGACACATCGTCTCACCTGGAGGACGTCCATATAAGGGATTGCACGTTAGATTCTTGAACACAGACTGCTTCCTTTTTCTCAAAGGTTCACCAGCACCGTCGATACAGTTTCGCTTACGCTGTTTTTTTACTTTCTCGTATGTATGATGTGCCGCATTCCTTTCTTCCCACGATTTACGAAATTCTTCTTCACTGATCCAGCTCGGCACATCCGTATTCTCTTCCGTACTCACACCTGGACGTATCGGCGGCTCTGGTGAACATTGAGAAGTAGGTAGCGGACTACCATCAGTCACCGGTTCAGGTGGGGATGACTTTCCAATCATCCTACCCACAAATGACAGCATCCAGGATACGAAACCCCTAGTACTCACCTCGGAATACTGATTTTATACCTAGCTCGTCCAGAAACAAGTGTCAGCAAGGGCGTCCAGGAACAAGTGTCAGCAAAATCGCAGATGATTACTACCTGATAGCTTACAGTCTGCCGAACTGTGTAAGTGAAACACGGCAAAACTTCTCATATACCTACCTACCCCTCCTCAAATTCCTTGATTTTCTCTGCGCATTCTCTCGCGCAAGGCATCCAACGCCCACGTGCCTCGTCGGTCCTCCTCTTTTCCCGGTATACTATGAAACTCCACCTCTTCCGAGAACACTACTTTTTTTATTCTATTCACATGCTGCCTCTCGGAAACTTTTTTTCCTTTTTGCCCGCTCTCCATTCCGCCGCCTACTAACGTATCCTGCACACAGTCATACCTTATCAACGTTCCCACGAACTTCTACACGCCCATTCCAAGAAACACCCGACATGTCCCAACACGTGTTCCACAATCTCTCCATATCACTTCAACATCCCAACACATTTCCTTTCCAACTCCTTTATCTTCTCAACCGTCGACGCTTATCAACTTCAACAGTCATTTACGCCCCTTTTTTCCAACCGAAACGGAAACCCATATCATCATTCCCAGAAAACCAACCGTAGTCACTTCCTCATTAACAACAGGAAACCCCAACCCATATCAACATTCCCAGAAAACCGTCACCTCATCATTAACAACAGGAAACCGTCTTATCAATTCCCCAACCGCCACCGACTTTTCCTCCTCCCCCCAACAACCAATCAAAACACTCCTCACAAAATAAACACAACCCATTTTATGACGTCACACCAATCAAATCCAACCTCACAAAATAAACAACACCCATTTCATGACGTCATCACTCAAAAACCCCACCCTTGCTTGCCCACACTGCTTGGTCATCAATTGATCTTTGATCGATATTTTCCAATCAATTGATTTATCGACCTGAACGGGGGTGAATAACTACTGTGCGGGACAGAATTTTTTGGGTCGGGACAGGAAATTCTTTAAATCCCGACATTAGGGACGGGGAAAATTCTCAATTTTCCGACAAGTCGGGAAATTTCCCAAAGCTCTTGAAATCTCGAATTCTACACGTAATTTCCATCTTAATTGTTGTTTTTGCACTTGTGGTACAAAAACTAACAATTTCCGATAAGTTCCAGACATTTACAATGCACAGAACGTCGAGAATTGATTTTTTTAAAAAAATGACCATTCGGTATTTCCCGACTGCTTGGGATCCCAAAAAATCGGGATGTAATTTCCTGAAGTCGGGATCGGGACGGGATTTCTTTTTCCCGATCCCTGTTCCGATTTTTTGGGATCCTACACACCTCTACTGCAGGGAGAAAAGTTGGGGTAATAGCCCCCTTTTTCCGCCACTGCTTTCTACAGTAAAGCACGGGTCTGTCTTGTCGCACAACAGTTTTGCTACCTTGAGCATACGTAGCTAGCCTGCCTAAGCTAACAACGTAGGCATTTAGCCTAAAATTAAAAAAAGCTTTATCCCGTGACGTCAGCATGACGTCAGTACATAAGGTTGATCAAATGTTGTCTGATAAGTGAGGCCCGTAAAGCACGGATTAATTGACACTGACCGCGCTTTCCAGATTTCACCAGCGTGCATCAGACTGGTACACCAAAAATGACATCAATTTCGGTGAAATTCGGAAAGCTTCATGCTGAAGCAAATGGAAACTAGATTCGAAATGTGGAATGCGCGCGCATATCTGCGTTTATCAGAAAAAATCACCGTCAGTGACTAAATCACAGAAGATATTTCATGAATACAGCCCGGAAGTTTGGCAAAATGCCTCCTTTTATTTACTGCATATATTGATAAAATTTTTCCGGATATATGTTTTTTATGTTGTTTCGAATGTTTTAGAAGCCTTTTCATTTTGCCTATTTTGCCTATTTGGGACCCCACTGCCTATTTTTAATTATAATGCCTTTTTCTGCCTTTTTCAATGAAATTTGTCCATTTTTTTAAAAAAAATGTTGGCATTTATTTTTCTTCCGTTTATTACGTGAATAATTTTCGCCTTATTTAAGTAATTTTGAACTCACGTATGTTTCAACATTGCTGAAGGAGAAAAGTGTGAGAAAAAAGTATTTCATGCTGAGTTAGGATATTGCCTTTCGGTTAACATTTCCTTGTGCATGATTGACTGCTGAAGTGGAGAGGTTGATTTCGAACACAAAGAAGATATTTCTGAAATCTCTTCCTCGAACCCGAAAATTTCAGGAAGTTACGCCTGAGCTTAGTTTTCCTTCGCAACCAGTCTTGACAAGATGGGGAACCTGGATATCAGCAGCTATATATTATGCTAACAACCTTCAAAAAATCAGTGAGGTGATCGATGCTCTTCCAGAAAATGAAGCGGCTTCAATTCGTGAAGTGAAAAAAACTCCTGTGCTATTCAAGTTTACTTTTGCACATTATGGTGCATTGCCAGAGACAATTACAATTATAGCATCAGTAGAATGACAGCACTTCGTTCCTACGCGTCAGCAAAAATTCCATGCGACTGGTGTTATGTTACATCCGGTGTAGCGGGGTACGAGCTGTTTTATTGTTGAGTCAGCAGAACATGTCTGATCACGTTGAAGACATCGGAAGCGGTGGGGGAGGGGGTCAATGGATTTGTCACGTTGTTTCTTGATGTATGCTAACCTAACACGTGCGTATGTTTGTGTGTGTGTGTGGAGGAAATGCGCGCGCAACCATTGCGTATGATGCAAAGACATGAAGAAATGATTTAAAGATGGCGCCGAAGGTGCTGTACCCCGAAAGCTTAGCGGCTAAGGTTATTGCTCTGTAAAATAAGAGGCGTCGAGGGTTCGATTCGTGGTAGAGTCAATATTGATTGATTGATAGATTGAGTTAGTTTTTTAAGTCCGTTTTATGCACGGCAAAACTAATCAGGATTGGAGCTACAGTTGAAAAGTGGTGATTCGGACCCCTATGTGCCTCCACCGAGTATCGAACCTGGGACCCCTTGATTACAAGGCGACGATGTCAATGTTGAATGGTCTCGATTAGCCTGTGTGTAAATAAAGGCAACAAAATGGTTGAGTTCGAAAATCGAGTTGGGTTAGTGGTTAATGTTGTCACCTGGCAATGAAGAGGTCGCGGGTTCGATTCTCTAGGTAGTTAAATTAGGCCAATTGTTTAGTCCCGCCATTATAGGTCCCGATTAGTCCATCTGTGCATAAATAGTATTTGAATAAAATCAATATGGCGGCCTTGGGTTAGTGGTTAATGTTGTCGCCTGGTAATGAAGAGGTGCCGGGTTCGATTTTCTAGGTAGTTAAATGAGGCCAATTGTTTTGTCCCGCCATTATAGGTCCCGATTAGTCCATCTGTGCATAAATAGTATTTGAATAAAATCAATATGGCGGCCGCGTTTTGTGTTTAGCGGCGGCGGCGCGGGGCGGCGCGGGGTGTGTTTTTTTATGCCGCGAGATGTTTTAACCAAGTGGTTGAGGGTTCGATTCCCAATGTTGGTGAAAATTGGATATTCAATTGTATTTGTTTAAAAGTTCCGATTAGCTTTTTGTGCACAAAGAGAAAATGAACTAATTGGAAATAGGATGTTTATGCTGTAATGAAAAGGTCCCCGGGTTCGATTCACAATGTCAAATTGGCTGATAATGATGTTGTTTTTAAAATAAGAAAAATAAGTGTGTTGAGTCCCCATTAGTATTTATGCAGGAACAGATATTAAAAATCAAAACAAAATGCCTTTTGATTACAACGCAAAGACTTTACCGCTAATGTATAAACATAAATTAGAATCTGTTGTTTTGCCGTGTGGGGCCCCCAGTACCGATTAGCTTAAATGCATAAAGAGTAGGTAAAATGAGCAAGATGCAGGCCCGTAGCTAGAATTGATCTCTAGGGGGGGCTCAGGGTTTATCAGGGGGGCTCATGGTTTATCAGGTGACTTTTTTTAAAAAAAACGTTTCACATTAAATAAAGGTAAGCTATTTTGTGTGTGTTCAGGGGGTCATTAAGTTAATATAAAGCATTAAAGAAATAGAAATATAATACAAATAATACCCTCTTCTTCAATATCTTCTAAAACACGGTCATCTCTCGAAGTGTTAATTGAATGCTACTGACCTCATTCCTTACTAAAAACACTTCATACACTTTTGATTACACAAATATTTGTATCCCATATGAAAAAAGCATGTTACTTCTCTCTTCATAAACTTTTGTCTTCTCGTTTAATATCTAAGAAACTAAAAGTTAAAATATACAAAACAGTAATTTTGCCTGTAGTATTATATGGATGTGAAACTTGGTCCCTTACATTGAAAGAGGAACATAAATTGAGAGTATTTGAAAATAAGATCCTTAGGAAAATCTTTGGACCTAAATGGGATGAGGAGACAGGTGAGTGGAGAAGGTTACATAATTTAGAACTACATAATTTGTATTCATGTCCAGATATTATTAGAATAATTAAATCAAGAAGACTTAGGTGGGCAGGCCATGTGGCACGAATGGGAGAGGAAAGAGGAGTTTACAGGATTCTTGTTGGGAAACCTGATGGTAAGAGACCTGTAGGAAGGCCAAGACGAAGATGGAGGAACAACGTTGAGATGGATTTAAAGGAAATGGGTAGGGATGGAAAAGAGTATATACTGTAGAACTTGCTCAAGATAGGGAAAGATGGAAGGCCTGTGTTGCTACAGCCATGAACCTTCGGGTTTAAGAAGGCTAGAGAGTTAGTTAGTTAGTTAGTTAGCATATGAAAAATGCACAATATTCAATAATAGTGACTACAGTACATACCTCTGCCTTAAAAAAGTTGGAGTCGGCGATTCTTCATGTTGTTGAACCTGTGAAGCAGTCTCGACATATCTATGTTCGATGCTCGTTTCTTCTCAAATGCCAGAAAAACAAGATTTGCCAGGCGCTTGCTGCACATTGACAGTCTCTGAGGGCTATTGATGCGGGTTAACACAGAGAAAGTGGATTCACACAACGCTGTACTGCATGCAAAAGTTCTTATGCCAGCAAGTAGAGCATAAGTGTCTTCGTAGGCCATTCTAGTTTTGTACAGTTCTTTAAAAGTATCAGGGGAATCCAGTTTCTTGAGATATGCATTGGCAACAGTTAGTTCCTCTTTTGACGGAATGGTGATTCCAAAGGCTGATAAATATTCAATGTTGCTAAATTGAAGGGACTCAGCCGATGATATAGCCTCCAATAAGTCGTCGTTATTGGTAAAACGTCTATTTATTTCTGTTAGCACAAGATCTAAACATTCGTAGAATATTTGTGTGAGAGATGTGAGCTTTTCCTCTCCTAGGACGTCAGTGATAACGAAGTCTTGCAACTGTGTATTTCGTTTTCTCTTTCTTGTGGGGTGCTCAACAATCTCGTCATGAATTCCATCCTCTTCTAGCAGTACATTACTTTCTTGCAGAATGCCTTCGTACACATCTTCCTGACGCATGCCCCTTAATGTTTCTGTGGCAGCTTCAATCATCTTTCTACCAGCATCCAAATGAACATTACGTGCTTGAAGCATTTTATCAACTGGGCTTAATATTTCAAGGATCTTTTTCATGAACACTAAGCAAAACCGAAACTGAGGTTTGCTAATGACTACAAGCAAACCAACACTTGCTGCTACGTCATCCCCGTTAAAATTTCCATTTTTCACCAACTGCAAAACATGAATTATATCTCTGTAGTTTTCAAATATTGTTCTCGTCATTTTTAAATGTCCTGACCAACGTTGTTCTAAAAGTCGCGAAAGACTTCTCCCCTCGTATAACATGGCAACTTTTCCCTTTTTTAGAAAATTGTGCAACATGGAACTCTGTTCGAAAAAGTGTTTAATTGGAGAAATTTCATCCACACATTTAACAATTACCAGATGTAACCGATGGTTAAAACCATGAACGTAAGGAATTAGACGCCCAAGCCGTTGCTGGATTAAAGCTTGCACACCCCCTTTCTTCCCACTCATAACTGAAGCCCCGTTAAAACACCGGCTGAGCAATTTCGCACTATCCAAACCATATTTCTGAAAAATATTTAGTGTTAGATCTGCAAAAGACTCTGCATCAAAAGCTGACAGTGTTTCTATGCACAGAATTGATTCCATGACTGTCCCATTCTTTACATAGCGGATTCCTATGGCTACGTTTTCTGTGTTGTTTTTATCTCGTGTACCGTCTTCAAGCAAAGTATACAAAGGAACATCTGCACTGTTAATGTCACTAACAATGTTTTCACGTACGATGTCAGCCATTATTTCAATAATGTCATTTTGAATTTCAGGGGACAAGTAAGATGCGTTTTTAGGCACCTGCTTAAAACAGTCTGCCAGTTTCTCATCTTTTCGAAGCGTGAACTCGAAAAGATTTCGAAACAGGCTTTGTTCCTCATGTTCTTCTAAGTGGTACGTTCCCCTAAGAGGCAATTCGTTTATTGGAAGGAACTGAATAACTTCAGAAATGCTCTTGATATAATATTGATTCTTTTCAAGAACATTCTGATTGACTAGTGTAGAAATAGATTTTCCCACCAACGAACGGTTTTGCTTTTCTGCCCACCTTGACATTGCTTCTATGTGTGTAAGTGTCGCATCATGTTTCACTAGCCCTGCTTTGGTTTTATCGAGAGCTGCCTTCCAGTTCTTAAAACCTTTAGATGTAAAGGCCACTTCTTTGCATCCGAAAGGCCGATATTGTCTACAAGCATAGCAGAATGCTGCATCTAGAAATTGTGAATACTCTAACCATTTGAACCTTTTAAACCAGTCACTTTGAAAACACCGTCCATCAGCATTTCGGGGGTAATGTTTGAGTTTTAGCTGTTTAATTTCCTCACCTGGTTTGGAAATGTCCTTTACTTCTGTAGGCAAGAAATCCTCTTGATTGGAGGCAGCCGTAGATGGGAGAGAGTAGGTACGGTGGTCGCCGTGGTCAAAGATTCAGATGTTTTTTACGAATTATAAATTTATCCATGGTGCTGGGGAATCGTTAAAATATCACAACACTACACACCAAGGACAAAACATGGTTATATTATTCGTCACTAAAAACACTCACTATCACACGAATCAGTTTTACGAAGATACGAAACACAATAACACCCGCGCAAACGCGAAACCTTCTTTACACGAATGAAGAACTCTACAAAGTGTCTTTGGCAATGTTTTTCCCCGACAGGGCATGGGCAAGCCCTTATATTCCACCCCCGACCGGGCAATAAAACTTCCCTTCGCAAAACTTGGGAGCCGATGACCTTTGATGCAGATGGAAAGGACCTGCTACAAGGGAAAGCCGAAAGAGGGGGAGCGAAGGTGCATAGATCCCCTGTGGAAGAAATTTGGAGAACCTTCTAAATACTTCCCGTTACTTAAACTTCGGTTTATAAACAAGATGAACAAATGTGATAGCTGCTCTTCATGTACTGTGAATTTATCATTCTATCAAGTTATGAGCAAATAATATCCACACTCTACATTTTCACTTGTCACGGCAAACAAATTATGCAATAGTTTTACCTAATACCAGGGGGCTGACGACAACGCCAGGGGGGGCTGACGACAATGCCAGGGGGGGCTCAGCCCCCCCTGGCCCCTGCCTAGCTACGGGCCTGGCAAAATGGCCGTCACTATTGTTTTGTGATCAAAGAGGAGTCACAGGTTCGATTCAATCAAAGGAGGCAACATTCTATGTTTCAATTCCATGTAAAAGTCTAAAGTTATGTTTCGATTAACCTCAATGCATAAAAAAGAATTAAACAAAAAACAAGCAAAATGGCGACAGATGTGATAAAAAAAATTGAATTAGTTTTTTTTATAGTGACAAGAAAAAATAGCGAATCACTGTTAGAAATAGAATAAAAATAAAGATACTTGCCTTTGCGTGTCCAGCGCTGTGCAGAAAAGCTCTCATGCTTTATCTCCGACAAGTCCACAATACACAATTTTTTTTTATTGTATAGTTAATTATTAATGTTGTTATTAACACAGATTCTTACCAGTGTGAAGAAAAGCTCTCATGCTTTATCTCCGACAAGTCCACAATACAAACTTTTTCATTATATAGTTAATTATTAATGTTGTTATTAACACCGATTTTTACCAGTGTGAAGAAAAGCTCTCATGCTTTATCTTCGACAAGTTCACAATACACACTTTTTCATTATATAGTTAATTATTAATGTTGTTGTTAACGATTGTTACCAGTAAAAATATAAACCATGAGGATTTTTAAAGGGGTGATAGGTGAAAAAAAAGCCAAGACATATATTTTATCCCTGTTTATTACCAATATTTACAAAATTCAAAAGAGCCGCACACATACACATACATATGTAAAATGTTTATATTGTGTCACCAGTTTATCAGCATGTTATTTAACAAGTTTTTATTCTTCAAGTTTGTTCACTCACCCACATAAGGAATTGTGTCACTGTCATATCCATTTTCTGCTGCAACCACTGAATTAAAATGTTTCACTATTTTTTCCACAAGCATGTTCTCGCAAAAAACAAACACTTCTTTGGAAAGTCTTTTTCCGTCGATGTTTTGTATAGACAAAGGCTCAGGTTTTGTACATCGATGTAGATGGGAAAGCACAAACTTCTCCTTATTACATGCATGGACAGGGGAAATATCTGTGCAACCGAAACATTGTTCGCGAAGGTCGAGAATGCAAGATTCCACACAGTTTCCAAAATATGATTTCAGATACGGCGACACTGTTTCACACATAACTTTCGCATGCTCGATGCACACAAATATCTTCATAAAGTTCCGCCACGAACTTTCTGCGATGAACACTATCTCCAGGGAACCGTAAGCAGGTTTCTTCCTTATAATGATCTGACGGCGATTGTACAGTGTGGTTATCAGCAATTCATGTTGCTCACTTAGTGGGTAGGAAACACGAGGCTGCTCACCTGGAATAGCGATGTAATTGTCGATTACTGGAAACTATTCCTGAAGAGCGTGCCACTCCTGCAACTGTAGTTCAACACCGGCCGCCCCGTTTCTGTGTAGCCTGACCACAGGTTGGAAATCCAGATGAGAGGAAAGTCCGATTGAGATAACCTTTGTTTTCGAAGCATTCAAATAGTAGACGTGATCAAATAATATCGACTGGCGTATAAGACTAGTTACTTGTTTTTGTTCTTCAGGTAAATGCTGATCGCTCTCTTTCTGAAGAACCCCCTTGAAATTAGTGTACGGTTGAAATCTTTTTTTCAGCGGCATCGAAATAGAGGATTCCATGACTAAGAACTGCGAGATACTGCATGTCGCAGCGTGCAGGTATACATTTGAAGAAATGCGTGGGTTTGTTTTTGAGACGCATGCGCGCGTAGCAAACCAAGCATGTGCTGGACAAAAAAGGTGGAGGGGGCGGGGCTTTACAAAGATCAATGGTGAGAGAAAAATCAGCAGAATATCAGAAACGTCATATTGAGGAAATATTGGATAACAAATATTAATTCATTTAATTAAAGCACCAACCGCATTGTCGATGTGAAATTAGGTTTATAGACAGGGGGCAAAATGGAAAATATCGACGATGTTCTAGTATTGGATTGTTTCTGTATTTCCATCGGTATAATCCTCCACCACATTTGAAGCATACTGTTTTATCCTCTTTTTGAATGTAAAATAATCCTGCTTCGGACAGAGCTTCTACAAACGGGAATTCTTTTGATTGCCAGTTTCTGAAAGAGGACAATCTAGCATTGAAAGATCCCATCTCTGGATATTGCGTCATTGTTCTGTAAAGACACAAAACAAGATAAATATTATAAGTAAGCTGTTGTAAACTGTAACGCTACAAAATTATTAATATACTATTAGGACTATATGTAACTTGTATAAAATTTCAAACAGTATTTACTGTCAATATTTTCTAGTATACGTACCGAGTATTATAAATTTAATTTACGAGTCAGCAAATAAGTTGTTATAATATTGTCGTTTTTTATCGGTACTGGGAATAAAATTTGAAATTTATGCATGGGTTTACCAGAGGCTCTGTGGAATAAATACAGAAAACAGTAATGCCCACAGTACACAGACCCGTAACTTTGTACCTGATGAGTGTTGTACGTATAGAATTTAGAGTTACTTTCCAAAAATCGCAAATGGTTATGCACATGTGGAGGTTTTCCGTAACTATCAAAAAATTCCCCCCGGGAGTTACTGTCTATGTAAATTGCTACCCAGTGCTTCCCGGGGCTATCTTTGGGATCTGTATTTACAATCAACGCTGCTGGTAGTTCCACATGTACAGGTAATTCATTAGCTGCGAAAACCCCAACATGATGATTGTCAAAGGCTCTATTTGATATTAACCCGTGAAGCAAATTTAAAGTCGACAGCATTGCTGGACACTAAATAGTAATATTGTGCAACTCACCTTGTTATACAATTAATCCAGATGAATATCTCTTTGATTATTAATTTCCATGAGAGCGTCAAATTCAGAGTAGATAACACAAGTCACAGTAGATTCCAAAGCCGATTTGAAGTGGATTTCCAAGCTAACAGCCCCTTGCCGTTGAAGACTGCAGTGGGATATGGCACTTGCAGCTGCGTCTGGTGTTATATCGAAAACAAGTAATGCGTATCCCTGGGGGTATTCCTCACGCGATATATTGTTTCCTTCATCCATATAGTGTATCCCTGTTCCAGAGAATAATGTGTGATATGCTGTTATGTACTTGTTGTTTTCAAAGTCAGGTTGAAGTGGTTTGCCGGGAATTTGGGCTCCATCAATATATAAAGTAAAGAAGGTGTAATTGAAATGTTGAAAATTGAATGGGTTTGTAGACAGAGTGCCGTTGAATGCATCGTTGGTAACAAACCCCACAACTAATCGTTTCGGAAGACGTCCAAGTATCACATTGTCAATTGTTTTTGAAACAGTATCTTTTGGAATAGTTACAGCTTTAAGTTGTACTCTTGTTAGAGGGTATTTTGCTGTATGTTTTTGCAATATGCGATTGTGACTAAGTTTGATGGATGAACTGACCGATACTTTTCTCACATATAGTGTAACATCCAGAATTTCAACTTTGCCTTCACTGTCATCTAATCCCATCAAGCAGAAAGTGTTTTTCGAAGGAATCAGTTTTATTCGCATTTCCACTCCATTGATCAAAAATTTCTCTTGAAAATATCAGAATGCAAGTAACCAAACATATCAAATGTTTTACTCTGTTTTGTTAGTTGGTTACGTTTTGTAAAGCCTTTGTTGTCTTCCGAAACATTATCAAAAGCGCCTGCTGTATCCTTGTACCACAATGCACTTTGGAGATGAGATGATTTTGCAGATATGTCATAGTTCAGTGGTTTTTCAAAATAAGACCTGTATGGGTGCATGTGAGATGGAAACGAGATGAGTTTGTTATTTAAGTAGATTTGTACTTCGCTGAACATTGCATTGAGAAAATCATTGACAGGCCCAATTGTTTTATCTGTGGGTAGCAATAAGTGACCATTCGCTTTTACAATTCTGGCATCTATATTCAACATTGTGTGTGCTAAATCCATATAATCATCACCATGTCCAGGTATTACAAACTCGGTGGGGGCATTATCTGCCAGAGAACTAACAGGTTTGTATCCGATGGTGTGGTGTTCTAAGATGCTTGTCTGAGTAGGTTTTACCGAGAAAATATCCAATTCACTTTTAAAACACTCACATGATTTCTCCCTAATTAGCACCATATCTAATCAAAAATATCTGATGTTTTTTGAATTTTCTTACGGTTGCGTTTGCTTGTTTTCTTGGTGTTTGTATTGGCACTGGCTCTCTTCTTTCTCTGAGCGGTCCTTCCAGTTCGCTGTCCCGAAGCAGAGTGATTCCTTTTGAAATGTTTATGCCCCTGATAACCTGAACCAATCATTTCTTTTAGCTTTGTCTCAGCTTTTCTTTTAAGATTTGATCTGGCATCCGAAATTCTGGATTGTAGTGACTATTTTAGGGGTGTTTTGTCTACAACATCACCTAACACATTTACCCCTGTTTTTTAACATTTCTTTCCCTACAGCTTTCGCTCCTTTCTTGATAAGAGGCAAAGCTGACCGAAAAAGTCCTCCAAGAAAACTTCCAATGCCATGTCCTTTTTGATAGGCAGCACCGTAATATATGTTACCCACACCAGATCCATCTTGTTGATGGTAGTATTGAAAATATGGGTTATTCATAATCAGAGCTTTTCACCACAACATCTAAAATGAAGTTTCAAACACCCTAGTCCGAAGGAGAATGGGATGTGTGCACCAGTGCTGTCCCTTAAGTCAATTTTTATTTGTTCGAAATTATGTTTCTGCACTGGGATGTAACGTGGTGAATCGAAAATTTGCACACCATCACTTCCAAAAGTATGTTCCATAGGATTAATGTTTATAATACGTAATAGAGGGGCGATAGCATCTCCCACCATATGTGATTCCACAATATCTGTGTAAATATACATCTGGGAAGGAATCTCTCTCACAACATTTGGAGGCGAGCGTCCAATTTTTACATCTGATAGATCATCGGTCGGTTTAAAACCTAATATCCGTGCCAGTTGAGGTGACAATCGTACATTTATGTTTCTCTGCTTGGTAGATATATCAACAGTCACATGTTTGTACGCAGGATGATTTCGGAGACTAAAATTTAATGTTTCAGAATATTTATTGATTTCTGCAACAATGCTATTTATAGATGCGTAATAGCCTTCGGATATTCGAAGTTCGTTCCATTTGACATCATCCATAGATTTATATTGAATATAGTTGTTAAATTTTGTAATGTTTAGTATTGAGTAAGGATAATGCACTTCTACCAATGCCATCTCCCATTTGTTGGTGTCCAACTCCACACGGTTCTGAAGCTTTGTGGTGTAATTAGTTAGAGTATTACTTGGGAAATATTTCATGGAACTGTTGCTAGGCAAAGTAAGGTAGAAAACGTTTGCTTTTCTCATGATGTGTTATGAAGGTTATTTGTACCACTGATGAGAATACCTACAAAAATTTATGCCTCTCTCTCTCTCTTTTTTGACTCCAAAAACGATGCGCTAATCCAACTGTCAAATAATCTGGAGTAACCTTTCCAATGAACTAACAACTTTTTTTACTGGCTCATTTACCTTTGGTCGCAAGGATTTTATCAATTTCATGCATATCCGGTAAGCGGACCAGTTGCAACTCTTCCGTATAAAATGTTCCATCGATTTTATGTCCTTGTAGATCTTTTAATTCATACACTTGAGGATTTCTTTTCAAAATACGTTCCACCACAAATATTTCTCTTGTCCAATTTTCCATGTAACCTTTGTCAAAGCGTTTTTTGGTTTTTGTTATTCTCACTGTATCTCCTATTTTGAATGGCATCTTCAATGACAATAGTGGAGATGAATCAGATTTGAGTTTATTGTCATACATATTGTGCCATACTTTCAAAACCTTCTCAGGAGTAACATTTGCTGGTGCCATTTTAATACTCGAGTGAATTTTATGATTATAAGCTTTCAAAAGCTTTGGGAGTACATTAACATAACAGCTGGTTTTTTGCTTAGTAAAATACTTCCACATGCGTTCCTTTAAAGTTCTGTTGAATCTTTCAACAATACTAGCTTTAATATCAGGATTCTTTGTTGTAAAATAAATTACATTTTGTTTTTTGAGATATTCCTGCACAATACTGTTGGTAAACTCACGCCCTTTGTCGGTTTGTAATTTCAAAGGTTTTCTTTTGCTTTGTTTGAAAATTTGCTGGATAGCCTTTTTTATACATACACCAGTTTTCTTTTTTACAGGGACAGCCCAAGCATGCCTGCTAAAAATATCGATAACTGTGAGTATATATCTGTACCCTTTGTTGTGATTCCGCAAACTCTGCATGTTATTCAAGTCATATTATGCCTAAAATAAAAGTTTCTCGGAAATCGACGCTTTACAGGTCTATGCAAAGTGTATGCAGTTTGCTTTGTCAACCAATGTTTAATTGTTGACAATGGTATGGATTTTTTTACAGCTTTCCATAGTGTTGAAGCTGTAGAAAAGGATGCTGGATGAGATGGATTGTACCAGATATTCTCTAATATTTTTTCGCTCATGGTTTGTATCTTGACCAAACTGGAACAGTACGTTTACGTTTGTGCCCTGGAAATGATGATACAAAAGAAATTGGTTCCTTTTCTTCTTCTTCTTCTTCTGTTAATTCTTGTGCCTCTTCTTGGTTAGCTCCGGACAGCGGAACATGGCGTCCGGGGTTGCCAAAACAATCTGTTGAATAAACTCCTGTCTCCGGGGGTTTCCAATATATTCTTGAGGAATATTAGATAACGCCAGAGCTCTATTGAACAGTTGCCACCCAACAGGATTGCTTGTTTTTCGTTGTCGAATTATATCCGATACTAGATCGACAATATTTGAGCCTTCAATTTTATTATTGTTAATAAAAACTGCCCCATATTTATCCCAATCAATATTACTATTATGTAAAAGACGTTCATACAACAGTTCGGCTTTTCTACGATACATGCTAGGTGTAGCAGCTAGAATTTCTTCTTTCATATCAGTCAACTTCTCAGTAGATTCTGTAATCGGTAGCGACACAGGTTCTCTTTGTTTTCGAGTAATAGACAGAAATTTTTGGAGCACAATGCTGTAACAATTCCATTTTTCATCATCCGAAAGACCTTTGAGATTCAAAATTACTTGCATATCCTGATCCAATTGCGATAAGGATGTAGACGGTGCAGACATAACAGGATGTCTCATGTTATCCATAAATTCTTGAGGTATTATAACCATTTTTTTGGCATGCTCCATGTTCAGATTTTTTTTCACTTAAATGAACTTGATAACACACCTCCTATTAAAGGGGCTAATAACGCAGGTAGAAATCCTCCGTGTTGCACTAGTATCTGTTTCTTCTGCTTTGTAGAGTGTCCTTTGGCAGAGAGATTACGTATCACCTTCTTGTACCGGCTCAATCTTGTTCTCTGAGGTGTTGAAAGAGGAACATTCCCTTTTAGAACATTGTAACAACACTCACAGATTGAATTAACTAAGGAAGAATCAGCAGCTTGTAATATCGCTGTGCGAAGAGCTGGTTTAGCATCCGACAAAACTTGGAGCACTTTAGCGTGTTTCACTCTTGGAGCCATGATGAGAGAATAACCGACTAGTGATTATGCTTGCTTTTTTTGTAGGAATATATACATAATTGATATCATCGTCGGGAAATATCCGCGACCGAAAACGTACTTCTTCTGGAGTGTTCTGCTTCAGATCAAACAGCAAATATCCATGGGGTTCAGTGGTGGCATTGTAATATGCATCTTTTATAAAATTTGGATTCTCCGGCTATACTTGTCTAGATAAATAATTAATTTGGGCTCTGTCTCTTGGATTTTTGAAGCATACAATATAATGACTATTTAAAGATATATCCCTATTCCCTTTTCCCTGATGGAATAGATTTTGAGTGATAAAGAAAAGACTAATATCACGATGATGACACCCTTTTGTGAATAAATCTGTGACTCTTTGATCGCATTCCCTCATCTGATCATCGATAATAATAAGATGAGGTCCAGAATTTGGCACAAATTGGTCAATATTAGGCATTCCTTCCCGAAATTGTACACAACCAGGGAAATCATTTTATGCAGATTCCCATTCCCCGTAGCACACCAAAATATTGTTGAATTTTACATTTACCATTTGGGGTAAACACTGGAGAAAATGCTTCACAAAATATGTCTTTCCGCATCCTGATAAACCAGCCAATATTGCAGAGAACGGGTGTTTCCACAAGCACTCCATTTCTCAAACTGTGAAGAATGTTTTAAATTACATATAATATAAAAGTCGAATGTTATGAATATTTTTCTAGTTGTTAGATTTTACTGATATGTTGTATCTTCAAATTACATATATATATATATATTATATTGTATTGTACTATATATATATATATATATATATATATATATATATATTTATACTTCATCAATAAATAAATATGTGTGTGTGTCTGTATACACACACACACACACACACAGACACATACAGACAATTTTCTTTTAGTACAAAATTCACTTTACAACAGCACAACAAATGCCAGGTAGCATTAACACTGTACGCATGCGCGTTTGTAAAACCCGCCTACATATTCCGAGCATCAGCGTTGTGTTAGATAGCTCTCCATTGTTTCAACAACGATAAACAGCTTGGTGGTCCAGATCAAATTGGTTCTGGAATCTACTGTGACGTGTACCGTCTACTTTGAAGTATAAAAAGGTGAGTTGCACAATATTACTATTTAGTGTCCAGCAATGCTGTCGACTTTAAATTTGCTTCACGGGTTAATATCAAATAGAGCCTTTGACAATCATCATGTTGGGGTTTTCGCAGCTAATGAATTACCTGTACATGTGGAACTACCAGCAGCGTTGATTGTAAATACAGATCCCAAAGATAGCCCCGGGAAGCACTGGGTAGCAATTTACATAGACAGTAACTCCCGGGGGGAATTTTTTGATAGTTACGGAAAACCTCCACATGTGCATAACCATTTGCGATTTTTGGAAAGTAACTCTAAATTCTATACGTACAACACTCATCAGGTACAAAGTTACGGGTCTGTGTACTGTGGGCATTACTGTTTTCTGTATTTATTCCACAGAGCCTCTGGTAAACCCATGCATAAATTTCAAATTTTATTCCCAGTACCGATAAAAAACGACAATATTATAACAACTTATTTGCTGACTCGTAAATTAAATTTATAATACTCGGTACGTATACTAGAAAATATTGACAGTAAATACTGTTTGAAATTTTATACAAGTTACATATAGTCCTAATAGTATATTAATAATTTTGTAGCGTTACAGTTTACAACAGCTTACTTATAATATTTATCTTGTTTTGTGTCTTTACAGAACAATGACGCAATATCCAGAGATGGGATCTTTCAATGCTAGATTGTCCTCTTTCAGAAACTGGCAATCAAAAGAATTCCCGTTTGTAGAAGCTCTGTCCGAAGCAGGATTATTTTACATTCAAAAAGAGGATAAAACAGTATGCTTCAAATGTGGTGGAGGATTATACCGATGGAAATACAGAAACAATCCAATACTAGAACATCGTCGATATTTTCCATTTTGCCCCCTGTCTATAAACCTAATTTCACATCGACAATGCGGTTGGTGCTTTAATTAAATGAATTAATATTTGTTATCCAATATTTCCTCAATATGACGTTTCTGATATTCTGCTGATTTTTCTCTCACCATTGATCTTTGTAAAGCCCCGCCCCCTCCACCTTTTTTGTCCAGCACATGCTTGGTTTGCTACGCGCGCATGCGTCTCAAAAACACACCCACGCATTTCTTCAAATGTATACCTGCACGCTGCGACATGCAGTATCTCGCAGTTCTTAGTCACGGAATCCTCTATTTCGATGCCGCTGAAAAAAAGATTTCAACCGTACACTAATTTCAAGGGGGTTCTTCAGAAAGAGAGCGATCAGCATTTACCTGAAGAACAAAAACAAGTAACTAGTCTTATACGCCAGTCGATATTATTTGATCACGTCTACTATTTGAATGCTTCGAAAACAAAGGTTATCTCAATCGGACTTTCCTCTCATCTGGATTTCCAACCTGTGGTCAGGCTACACAGAAACGGGGCGGCCGGTGTTGAACTACAGTTGCAGGAGTGGCACGCTCTTCAGGAATAGTTTCCAGTAATCGACAATTACATCGCTATTCCAGGTGAGCAGCCTCGTGTTTCCTACCCACTAAGTGAGCAACATGAATTGCTGATAACCACACTGTACAATCGCCGTCAGATCATTATAAGGAAGAAACCAGCTTACGGTTCCCTGGAGATAGTGTTCATCGCAGAAAGTTCGTGGCGGAACTTTATGAAGATATTTGTGTGCATCGAGCATGCGAAAGTTATGTGTGAAACAGTGTCGCCGTATCTGAAATCATATTTTGGAAACTGTCTGGAATCTTGCATTCTCGACCTTCGCGAACAATGTTTCGGTTGCACAGATATTTCCCCTGTCCATGCATTTAATAAGGAGAAGTTTGTGCTTTCCCATCTACATGGATGTACAAAACCTGAGCCTTTGTCTATACAAAACATCGACGGAAAAAGACTTTCCAAAGAAGTGTTTGTTTTTTGCGAGAACATGCTTGTGGAAAAAATAGTGAAACATTTTAATTCAGTGGTTGCAGCAGAAAATGGATATGACAGTGACACAATTCCTTATGTGGGTGAGTGAACAAACTTGAAGAATAAAAACTTGTTAAATAACATGCTGATAAACTGGTGACACAATATAAACATTTTACACATGTATGTGTGTGTGTGCGGCTCTTTTGAATTTTGTAAATATTGGTAATAAACAGGGATAAAATACAGGGTGATTCTAAAGGTATAGTACAAACGAAAACACATATACCTCCCATGAAATAGAGACGAAAGTTCCCCTTCCACTTTGCCGAGAGATGCCTCCGTGAGGAGCTAGACAACGCCGAAAACGTGTGAAAATGAACTTCACACCTCTGTACAGCCAGTACCAGTGAAGATAGAAAGGCGGAACAAACGAAGTCAAAAGGAACACCAAAGTCGCCCATCCAAAAAACACTAGGCGGCAGCTGCGCAACGCATGCGCATGGGGTTCCACAAAGGAAATAGGAGTGTCCCGCAAGACAAGTGAAGGGAAAGGGTAGCGATCGACAACGGTAGGGACAAAAGAAGCAATGAAGCATGAAGTAACACTTGCACAGCGGGAAACAAACACATGCAGCGCGTGGGGAGTCCCCAAACACAGTGGGGAGACACCGCAGCAAGAACAAAGCACGGTGCAACAAAAGAGAAAGAGGACCGGACGGGGAATGGTACCTGTCAATTAGACAACAAATGCGGGACGAGGTATTCCCCGTAGCAGCACCGAGGGGATGTCACACAGAGGTCGTGAGCCAGCAGGACAAACACAGCAACTGCGGGCACAGGAGGTTTATTGCCACGCAAAGGTGCACTTACAGATAGGAATAGTACGTAGTACGTAGTCGTACCCCGGACTGACGTTGTTACAAAAGTTGCTCAAATTGACGACCACCACATTCAATGCAGGCATTGCAGCGTCGCAGGAAATTCTGGCGAACCCTATCAAAAATCCATGGCATGGTACACACCTCGGCCGATGCTGCAAGAATCCGCGCTACCAATGTTTCCTTGTCAGGCACCGGGGTCTCGTAGACGAGTGTTTTCACATGGCCCCACAAAAATAAATCCATTGGTGTGAGGTCAGGCGAACGGGCGGGCCAGGGGATGGGGCCTTCTCTGCCGATCCAGCGCTGTGGGTAGGTACGGTGCAAAAGGGTTCGCACTGTGCCATCAAAATGTGCAGGCGCTCCATCCAATTGAAACCACATACGATGTCGCACGTTGAGGGGTACATCTTCTAGCAGCTCTGGAGGGACTGATGCAAGAAAGGTGCGATAGAGGCGGCCATTTAAACGTGGTGGCAGCAGGTATGGACCGATAATCTGTTCATCGATGATACCTGCCCAGATATTCACTGCAAACTGGGTCTGATGGTGCACCTCGACTGCTGCATGTGGATTTTCATAATCCCACGCATGGCTGTTTCGGCAATTGAAGATGCCCTCACGGGTGAATGTTGCCTCGTCCGTGAAAAGCACATGGCGCAAAAAACGGGGATCGTCGGTTCAAAACTACAACAGTCGTTGACAGAATTCCACACGTCGTGGGTAATCCCCAGCCTGCAACGCGTGGACTCGCTGTGGATGATAGGGATACAGCAGATCATCATGAAGGACACGCCACACTGTCGACTGTGATACTCCCACTGCACGTGCAATGCTACGGGTGCTAGTGGACGGTGTGTCGTCCACGCGAGCAAGTACGTCCTCCTCAACCGCCGCGGTGCGCACATGTTTTGGGTGACCGACATGATATCCTGCACGTAACACACCCGATTCACCAAGGGTACGGTGCACGTTCGAAAACAACCTGTTGTCGCCTCTCCGGATACCGTCCGCGATAAAGGCGTGCAGCTGCTCGGCCATTGCCATCTGCAAGGCCGTACACAAAATGCATGTCCCTCAGTTCTACAAATGTGTAGCGTTCCATGGTACGGTGAGGATAGTGCCAATTATGGAATACTGTACTGCAGTGCACAGGTGGCACACACACACACACACTGGTAACAACGGCTTCGAAACAACGTACTCAATTGTCGTGCGTCAAGCACACCACCACCGCACCGGCTCTTTCACTGACACGCTCCCTGACGCTGCACTTCCAATCAGCCCACACGTCCGCACGGCGCTGTGGTACAATCAGCTGACGTTCCTGAGCCACCCGTGCCTGTGCTCTTCACTACCTGACCACTGCCGTCAGGTGGGGCCATGTACTCTGGGGCCTTGTCATCGTGGAACACATGTAGCGTCCTTCATTCTTGTCCCATTCACCCACAACACGTACTTCGTCCGTCTTGCTCGAGCCGACGGGGAGCACTACGTACGATCGTGTGGTGTTTGTGTAAAACAATGTGGGATAACCCAGCAGTTGAACAGACGTGCATACCCCCACGTAGCTTCATTACACGATTGTCCCACGCAGTTTATCTGTTAAGCCTTGCTCGGCCCGGTCTCACACCCACGCGGCAGTGTGCGGCTGCGGTGGTGTGAGGCCACGCTTGGTTTCGGAGCGGAAGGCTGCGGCCGAGGAGGGACTCGAGTTGTTCGGCTGGGGTTGCGCTCGGAAGCAAGCAGCCGCGTCAGGTCTGGGAACGGTGGACCTGGTGATCGGGATGGAAACATTCCGACCTCGTCCATTAGTGTCGTCCACAGTACGGAGTGGTGGGGTCCGTACGACACTCCAGGAGCGTTTCGCCCGCTCCCACCCAGCGATGTGCCTCCGGCTTCATTTCTAAGAGGCTGATTGGGCCCCATCACGACGTTTGTTACAACGTCAGTACGGGGTACGTGGTCCTATCTGTACGTGCACCTTTCATTAGCAATAACCTCCTGTGCCCGTAGTTGCTGTGTTTGTCCTGCTGGCGCACGACCTCTGTGTGACATCCCCTCGGTGCTGCTACGGGGAATCCCTCGTCCCGCATTTGTTGTCTCCTTGACAGGTACCATTCCCCGTCCGGTCCTCTTTCTCTTTTGTTGCACCGTGCTTTGTTCTTGCTGCGGTGTCTCCCCACTGTGTTTTGGGGACTCCCCTTGCGCTGCACCGCCAGCGCCGCCATTTCTGCCCCGAACCTTGTACGCGTCTGTTGCCTGTCGAGTGTCACGGACCACTTTGCTTGCATTCTCGGTGTGTTTTTACATCCTACGTCGTCCTCCCATGGTTGTGCAACCCCGCACTACTTTTCTCGACTGCACTGCTTCAGTCATGGTGTTTGTTTCCCGCTGTGCAATTGTTACTTCATGCTTCATAGCTTCTTTTGTCCCTACCGTTGTCGATCGCTACCCTTTCCCTTCACTTGTCTTGCGGGACACTCCTATTTCCTTTGTGGAACCCCATGCGCATGCGTTGCGCAGCTGCCGCCTAGTGTTTTTCGGATGGGCGACTTTGGTGTTCCTTTTGACTTCGTTTGTTCCGCCTTTCTATCTTCACTGATACTGGCTGTACAGAGGTGTGAAGTTCATTTTCACACGTTTTCGGCGTTGTCTAGCTCCTCACGGAGGCATCTCTCGGCAAAGTGGAAGGGGAACTTTCGTCTCTATTTCATGGGAGGTATCTGTGGTTTTCGTTTGTACTATACCTTTAGAATCACCCTGTATATGTCTTGGCTTTTTTTCACTTATCACCCCTTTAAAAATCCTCATGGTTTATATTTTACTGGTAACAATCGTTAATAACAACATTAATAATTAACTATATAATGAAAAAGTGTGTATTGTGGACTTGTCGAAGATAAAGCATGAGAGCTTTTCTTCACACTGGTAAAAATCGGTGTTAATAACAACATTAATAATTAACTATATAATGAAAAAGTTTGTATTGTGGACTTGTCGGAGATAAAGCATGAGAGCTTTTCTTCACACTGGTAAGAATCTGTGTTAATAACAACATTAATAATTAACTATACAATAAAAAAAATTGTGTATTGTGGACTTGTCGGAGATAAAGCATGAGAGCTTTTCTGCACAGCGCTGGACACGCAAAGGCAAGTATCTTTATTTTTATTCTATTTCTAACAGTGATTCGCTATTTTTCTTGTCACTATAAAAAAACTAATTCAATTTTTTTTATCACATCTGTCGCCATTTTGCTTGTTTTTTGTTTAATTCTTTTTTATGCATTGAGGTTAATCGAAACATAACTTTAGACTTTTACATGGAATTCAAACATAGAATGTTGCCTCCTTTGATTGAATCGAACCTGTGACTCCTCTTTGATCACAAAACAATAGTGACGGCCATCTTGCTCATTTTACCTACTCTTTATGCATTTAAGCTAATCGGTACTGGGGGCTCCACACGGCAAAACAACAGATTCTAATTTATGTTTATACATTAGCGGTAAAGTCTTTGCGTTGTAATCAAAAGGCATTTTGTTTTGATTTTTAATATCTGTTCCTGCATAAATACTAATGGGGACTCAACACACTTATTTTTCTTATTTTAAAAACAACATCATTATCAGCCAATTTGACATTGTGAATCGAACCCGGGGACCTTTTCATTACAGCATAAACATCCTATTTCCAATTAGTTCATTTTCTCTTTGTGCACAAAAAGCTAATCGGAACTTTTAAACAAATACAATTGAATATCCAATTTTCACCAACATTGGGAATCGAACCCTCAACCACTTGGTTAAAACATCTCGCGGCATAAAAAAACATACCCCGCGCCGCCCCGCGCCGCCGCCGCTAAACACAAAACGCGGCCGCCATATTGATTTTATTCAAATACTATTTATGCACAGATGGACTAATCGGGACCTATAATGGCGGGACAAAACAATTGGCCTCATTTAACTACCTAGAAAATCGAACCCGGCACCTCTTCATTACCAGGCGACAACATTAACCACTAACCCAAGGCCGCCATATTGATTTTATTCAAATACTATTTATGCACAGATGGACTAATCGGGACCTATAATGGCGGGACTAAACAATTGGCCTAATTTAACTACCTAGAGAATCGAACCCGCGACCTCTTCATTGCCAGGTGACAACATTAACCACTAACCCAACTCGATTTTCGAACTCAACCATTTTGTTGCCTTTATTTACACACAGGCTAATCGAGACCATTCAACATTGACATCGTCGCCTTGTAATCAAGGGGTCCCAGGTTCGATACTCGGTGGAGGCACATAGGGGTCCGAATCACCACTTTTCAACTGTAGCTCCAATCCTGATTAGTTTTGCCGTGCATAAAACGGACTTAAAAAACTAACTCAATCTATCAATCAATCAATATTGACTCTACCACGAATCGAACCCTCGACGCCTCTTATTTTACAGAGCAATAACCTTAGCCGCTAAGCTTTCGGGGTACAGCACCTTCGGCGCCATCTTTAAATCATTTCTTCATGTCTTTGCATCATACGCAATGGTTGCGCGCGCATTTCCTCCACACACACACACAAACATACGCACGTGTTAGGTTAGCATACATCAAGAAACAACGTGACAAATCCATTGACCCCCTCCCCCACCGCTTCCGATGTCTTCAACGTGATCAGACACGTTCTGCTGACTCAACAATAAAACAGCTCGTACCCCGCTACACCGGATGTAACATAACGCCAGTCGCATGGAATTTTTGCTGACGCGTAGGAACGAAGTGCTGTCATTCTACTGCATCCATGAAAATCTTCGAGGAATCTATGCAGCAGATGATGGAAGTGCCAGGAGAAAAGGGGTGAGCTGTTGCGGAAAAGTGCTAACGGGTAGTGAGTGCAAATGAGGACTTGAAACAATTGAAAACAATTTGTGATATTCTAAAAGGTGAAAATGATGTTACCAAAATGAGTACAGCTACAATAGCTTGTTTTATATATTTATTTATTTATTTCACCTATAACAGAGCTTTCGCTCCAATTACAATAGGCTTATATATATATATATATATATATATATATATATATATATATATATATATATATATTTTAAACAATTAAAAAATTATAATTCCAACAATACAAAAACAATAGAAGAAAAAGGAGAGCAAAACTACAATAATCGTTTCATAAAGAACACCAGCACAAGTATTCTAGAGAACATAAATCCAAAAATGATATTCACTGAGGTAGAACAAGGTACATATCTATATACAGACTGAGGCATTTATAACTATACACATGTAAATACTCATATATAAACAAATATACATGAGTATTTACATGTGTATAGTTATAAATGCCTCAGTCTGTATATAGATATGTACCTTGTTCTACCTCAGTGAATATCATTTTTGGATTTATGTTCTCTATATGCTCCAATAACTTCTGTTGAAGTAGAAAGATCATTTTCTATTATGAAAAACATTCTCTCTGACAGACTACTATCAATGCAGTAGCGAAGCGTAGTCTTACGAAGGAGGCAAGCAATGTTTCAGTACAACAAAACATGTAGTACAACGACATGCCGAGGGGAAAGATTCAAGGTTTATAGCCTCATTTACCCAGTCGCTGGATTTGTCAAAATATCGTAATAAAGTGACTGTACTAAAAATAAACCATATGATCCGCAAACGTCACATTTACTTTAAAAAAAAATCCAGGTAACGTTATTCATATGATATTAAACGTTTTGCATATGCGAACTTTCCGCATACGACTAAAGGGAGACGGAATTTCTTACTTACTTATTAGTACCTTTATTTGTTCATTATTATTTAATATGGTCAAACGGTGACCAAACCGATTTAGATAAAAAAAAATGGGAATCATTTGTTTATTTTACGCTGCATGATGTAATTTAGTATTTTTGGGCACCCTAAAAACCGCATTGGAGTAACTTAAACACTAAATAAAAAGTTAAACACAAACAATAAAAAATTCATTTCAAAGCAAAGAAACACATGCATAGACGATGTACTCACCACAATAAATTTCAAACTCTTGGTCCATTGGATGCCACCCTTAGTGACGATATTCATACTCCATTCTTCTTTTCTTCTCTAGAAAATGTTTAAGCACACAATCGTAAAATTTAGTTTCATCCATTTTGAGTTCCTTTAATAGTTCCTTCTCAATGGACAAATGAGCAAGGGCTGACAACCTTTCCTGACCCATGCTGTTCCTGGCGAATGTCTTGATACGTTTCAGCGTTGAAAACGATCTTTCAACTGACGCTGTTGTGGCTGGTATAGTCAGTACTAGCAGACACAGTTTGTGGAGTTCGGGCATCACTTGTTGTAATTCGTTGTTTACAATGTACTTCAAGATGTCCTTTACACTCTTATTGCGGAAACAATCCCGAGAATAGGCAATACTGAGCTCGGTGTGCAACAAGGTTTTGTCAAAATGCTGGATGTACAGTTGCATAAGCGATGAGAAGGCAGTTTCTGGAAATGTAGCAGCATACATGCGAAATTTCCCGCTATCGAGCAATTCAACAAATCGTAGGGCCTCAAGGTTTTCAAAACGTGAAGACAGTTGGCTTATGATGTTGTCTATAACTTCACAATATATACGTTGGTACTGAGATTTTGTGTCGCCTACATTGTTCCTCTTCCTTCTCGGCTGTGGTACTCCTGCAATATCTATTGTCCTTGTATAAATTATGTCAAATTGTTCTCGTTTCTTGGTAATGTCACTTTTGACACTTTCAATTTCTTTGAGGCAAAATCCAATATCCATAGTTTTTGTTTGCAGCACATTAAATAAATATCCCGTCAAGGAAAATATTTCCCCAAACAAGAGAAGAAAAAAGTTGGTTTCGAAACTATCCAGGAATGCCAAGAAACCACCCGCAGAAGAAATTGTTTCACTGTCCCAGTCTTGTGCATTGCCAATAATGTCCTCAAACATTTCAATTATCTTCACTCTATTTTCGGACGTTTTTTGTACAAGCCGTTCACTGTAGTTCCACCTGGTCTGAACCACTTCAGGTAACCTTGCTTTAACTATATCGTCGAGAGCAGCATTTCTTTTTGTCGAATGCGAAAAGAAAGAAGCAAGGCCACTTAGCGTCGAGAAAAACACTTTGCATTCACTAATGTTGCTCACTGTTTGAGAAAGTACTAAATTTAAGCAATGTGCAAAACAGTGAACAAATATTGCACTAGGGAAAATCTGTCTGACTCGTGCTTGTGTCCCCGAGAGATCCCCTGCCATTACGGCTGCCCCGTCGTATGTTTGACACACCAATTTTGATTCCCAGCCTAGTTTTCGAATTGTTTCAACAACGTGGGCAGCAATTACAGCTGCAGTTCGGTTCCTGCTGACATCCTCAAACCCCCAGAAACGCTCAACAATTTTTCCTGACTTCGTCACGTAACGAAACATCGTCGAAAGTTGCGATTTCCGTGATACGTCCGAGGATTCATCGATCATAATAGCTACGAACTTGGTTTCACTTACCTCGGCCTTAATTGCGTCCGTTATGACACCACTCGTGCTTTTAATAAGGTCATTCTGAATCTCACTTGACAAGCCAGTAAATGTTGTAGAATTCTCCAAATGACTTGCCAGCAAAGTATCAAATTCTGCCAACATATTTACAAGTTCTACATAATTTCCACGGTTCAATGATGCCTCACTTTCATTGTGTCCCCGGAATGATAATTCTTGACTACCAAGAAAGGTTGTTACACTTGCAAGACGCTTTAAAATATCGCGATTTTGACGAACAACTTTGTTATGGCGCTCGATTGTTACTAGTCTGTGGTGATCCAGAGCAAAATCCACACGAGATTTTCCGAATTCCTTCAGAGTTAAAAATGCCCTTATGTGAGATTCTGCTTTTTCATGTCTCTGTAATGCATTGTGCACGTTATTCAGATCACAGTATCCCTCACTTGACCACACGGAGTTCGTCTTGTGCACGGCGAACAATACGCATGGCCAACAGTACAACCTACTGCGTGCTTCACAACCTGCTAGCCAAATAAACTTGTGGTACAAATTGCTTTGGAAATGTCGCACAAAGCCCCTTGGGCTAACTTGTTTTAAGTCCGGTAAATGCGGTGTTGGTCGACCCCCTTCCACGATTTTCATTTTAACACTTATCTCTCTCGAGCTAAACGAAGCAATTTTCAATTGCTCAATAATACACCCGCACTTCACATCAACCGTTCCTAAATACGCGTTCATTCCGATAAATTCACAGCACAAAACACGAAGCAACAAACACTCACACTATCCCACGCGCTTTCCACAACTGCAAATGCAAGCATCCACACAAAATCACTTTGAAAATCTCTGAAACAACAGAAAGTGATACCAACCTATTTCCTTAATTTTATCCGTCACAAAGGAAAGATATATCAGTTTGGAGATAAAAATTACGCGGAGGAATCAGAATCATTTCAGCAGAACGAGTATGTACATTAATATTTAAGTAATAAAGTGTCATTCAATGGCGTGCCCGGGGCGAAGGGGGGGTGGATGGTAGACATAACCCCCTTTTGGCCCAGTATATCTAAGAAAAAACGTCAAAGGAAGGAAAAGATGACAAAATGGGGACCGTAAAAAGACCCTGGGAACACCACTTGCGTCATAATAATAGAACTTAAAACATATTCGGGCCTCCCCGATGGCGCAGTGGTAGTGTCGTCGCCTTGTAATCAAGGGGTTCCGGGTTCGATACCCGGTGGGGCCACAAGTGTTTCAGATCCCATTTTAAACTGTAGGTGCAGTCCCGATTAGCCTTACTGTGCATAAAGTGGACTTAAAACAACAAATCAATCAATCAATCATTAAAACATATTCTTGTGCTCATAATATGCAGAATGTATACGATTTACTTCTATGCCATGTACAAATATCAGTAGATAGTTCTTTCTCAGATAGCTTTATTTTCACCCCAAGTTTTATTCAAAAGCAGTCAATTTATTGATTGTAAAATTTGTGAAAGAGCTCACTTGAATTACTGCGTAAATAATTTGGCAGTTGCAAACACTGGTAGCGGTAAACACTTCTGGCGTAATTTGAGCTGGACCGACCAGGAAGCAGGGTGCAGGACCAAGGTCCGTCCAATCTTCCCTCCCTCCCTGAGAAAACTCTTCACGGGGGTGCAGAAATTCCACTGCCCCAACTCCCAATGTCAACTTTTTTTACGCGTTTTACATTTCGCGAAATCTAAAATAATTTGTAATATAATATGATATATATGGAATTTAGAACAGTGATAATAACTTCTTTTAGTTATTTTATGACTAACAATTATTATTATATTTGCGATCTTGTTTACGTGTTCATGAAGACAAATATTCGTTACTAGTTTATGCTGGCAACGTACCCATAGATGAATCCTTCTGCTTTCGGTTGAACTCGGCTATTTTCGGGAATCACGCAAGCTCGGAAAGCACAGCTTTTTGTAGAAGATTTGTGGACGGGTTCCCCCACAATTTCACGCTTCGCCATGTGATTCCTTCGGAGGCCTTATTTTCCCGCAGAACGGCTGCAAGCATTGAGGCTGGTGCTTGCTACAGAGCTGCTGGGGGAGTTTGCGGCCGCATTTTTTCGCGAAATCGAGTGCGATGGAAACTAAATACGGTTAGAACATTAAGTACATTAAATGATATTCGAATTATGCAAGCAGTGCTTGCATTGCTTGTACTATATCTTCGCCTCTGTATCAATGAATGTTGAGAACTTAAGAAAACACCTTGTAGTTATGTGCAATCAAGACGGAGAAAATTGAAATGCTGTTCCCAATGTAGATTTTAACATGTTGTCAGAAATTATATATAAAAGTAAGCGACTTCCAAATGTGCCATTTTTTCGGTTTATTTTGCCTTTTTTTCATTTTTAGTGCCTATTTTCCACATTATAAATGCCTTTTTGCCTGCCTATTTTAACGAAAATAAATGCCTGAACTTCCGGGCTCTATTCATGAATATTATATATTTTCACTTAACGACATCTTATTTTGCATGTGCAGTACGAATTTAAGTAATATTCTTTTGTAATGATATCGACTTTTGCAAATAGATGCTTTCCTGCATGTTGCAGCAGAAGATGGACGCACGTTTTGATGCCTCGGCATACTTTATTTCACTCTGCGTGCAAGTGAAGGAGTAGTAGTTTTAAATATGCCAACAGTTTATGCCTGCATCCACTTTATTCACCCTCCGTGCAACAAAATTGGCATGACATTCCGTACTATTGCCTACAAAACGCATATCACGAATCGGAAGAAGCTTCAGTGCAGACAACGCCATTTTGATTCACCAGCCGCACCACCTCTTGAGGCTGGTGTAAATTGATGACTTCATGGTATAACCTGGTGAAAGCTTTGGTGCACCCCTGTGAAATACGGAAAACCGACGCGTGCATCAGCGGTGCACCGGCCTGTCCACCGGTGAAATCTCGAAGGCACGGAGATTTAATGAAAAGACAGCGTTGCCAAACAAAAAAATTATCACAGACTATAAAATATCAAGTACCAAAATGTGTTTTAAACACTTCTAAAAAAACATGTTTAAAACACATTGTTTTAAACGTTTAAAACATTTGTAAAAAACAAAGCCATGTGTTTTAAACGTTTAAAACAAAGTGTTTTAAACACTTTTGTTTTAAACATGCCAACCCTGGAGATGAAGCAACCCTAATCATAGCAAAAGTTGATCCACGTGAACTATATATACGCCCATGTGTATAACAAAATCCCATACTGAAAGGGTACGATATATTTTGAATTTTGTACTGCGAAGAGAACTTCCTCATCTCGTTACCCCGAACGCATTAATTGATTTGTTCACAACTTCGCCACTAAGGATCCTATCGAGACGAGACATGGCAGCCTTGGTCTTGTTCTCGTTGAGAGTTGTAAATGTCTGTCTCATGTTTATTTGTAAATGTCTCATTGACAGTCTCGTCTCGATTTACAAACATCAGTCTCGGTTTGGGAGGGCAATTCTCGTTCTCGTCTCAAGTTCTCAAAAAATATAGAATTAACAACATACGCAAAGGCTATCATTATAAATACAAAAAAAAACTTTCTTAATATTTTTTTTTACTTCCCGATTCGACGGTACGAGCCCTCGAAAACTGAATATTATCCTGCTTACATATGCAAACCAAACCGCAGATTCAGAATTACCAGGAATGAACTGGCGTTGTAATTATTATATTATACACAAAATTCATGATTTATCTGAGGAAGTCTCATGTTCCAGGTTTGACTCTCGACCTGGGCATGACTGTTTCCGTGTGAGTGACATTTAATTGAACTGGAAATTGTTACATGGGAGGATGTTTGCTCGAGACTTTGGGAACAGTTAGGGGGATGCTTCTATTGTTAATGTTAGTGTTGCACATGAGACGAGACATTTTCCGTCTCGTCTCATAAAAGGAGATGGGACAAGTGAATGTTTTCGAAATGAGATGGGACATAAGAAAAAGTTCGTCTCGTATCGTGGCAGGTTGGGTGATACTTAGATTGTGCTTGTTGTTGGTGGTGGTAGTGTGTGTGTGTGGGGGGGGGTGTCCTCCTGCACCCTGATTTCGAATACTGCTTGTAGTCATTGATCTTCATTGTAGCGATTAGCCAAAAGTGGGAAGATATGTGATGTTAGAGAAGATACATACTAAATTAACCATGCGTTCTCATCGTTGCGGTTAAACAAAGTGACAGAAAAACGATGTAAAAGTAGGCTACATACAAACATTTGCAATATATATCTTAACTGAAGAAAACTGTCATTTACTGCAGGAAATTTAAAAACTCCCCGTACCTTTTTATACCGCCTGCAAAAATTGACGTGTAAACCAGTGTTATAAACGTATTATCTTAAAATTTGGATAATACTGGAAAACTAGATACACATTGATGTGCTAAATTCTTGTTTCTGTTTTTAGCTTGTAGGAAAGCGTAAACATAAGATATATTAAGAGCTCTGTTTTTCGTTTATGTATGAACTCAGCTGGTAATAATTGAGCTAAAAAGTGCAAAAATTAATAAATAAATAAATGTTAATGAAAGCTGAAGATTTAACCAATTTTACAAATCTCATGTCAAATGTGAACCAAATATTATTAATTACGTAGTCCGTGATTCAAACACTTTTCGAACAGTGTTCGAAAAGCCTGTTTATGATCTTTTAGGTGCTAGATTTGCTTTTACATTATCCTAAGAAAGCACTTACATGTCCTTTAATAGAAATATCTGGATATGTCCCTACAATTAGTGAGCATTTCTTTTATAATTAATATTGTATTCTTTTTTACTAAATATAGGGAATTGTAAGGCAAGAGAGGGGATTTATTTATATCCGAAAGGGATATTCCCATCACAGTCCGAAAGATCACTGCTTTGAGCAGTGACCGATTTTGGATCTGGTTTCTTTTTGTTTCCACTTCTTGTTCCATCTATTGAAAGCGGACTGTCGTCCCTGTGCTGTGGTGTGATACTGAAGTGCATTATGAAATAAAATGAGTGTGATTGTGCGGTGAGGTGGATAACGTATTGAAGACACCGTTATCCAGCAAGGATTTTGCTGCCAACAAGAAACTTGTGGATGTAGGTAGGCCCCCCCTTCCTTCTCTAGCAGGCATAGTAACAGAAACAAAAAATAAAGTGCGCCGATTTTGTGATTCAGGGTACGAAGCTGATACTTGGTTATGCGGTTGTAAAAAGTATTCAGCACTTTTCTGTTTCCTTCTGTTTTCGTTTCTTCATTATTATTAATTTTATCTAACTTTGCATATTTTTTATCGTTACATTACTTATTGTCATAGGAATAAGACTGACTTAATTATCAGTTGAAATGTAGGAGATACACACAGCCTAGCAAAGAAAACACCAATCCCAGGGATTTATCCAGAATTTTTAATTTGGTGAAAAATTCCAGGTAAGTGTTCTGAAAAAATGGGAGGGTCGATGTATGTGGATAAATGACTAACCATGTCAGCCCAAAAATAAGCAGAACGGGAAATAATCTTCATCAAAATAGGCTTACACTGTTGGAAAGGTCACGCTCCGCCACTGGTCACATCATTTAATCTTTTCAACTTTTTTTTTTTCGTTTTGCTCATTTGTTGTTGGCGACCCTTCCTCCCGCGACATTTTTTATTTTATGTCGGAAATAGGTTGAAAATACTTGCTTCTCATTCGGTCTCATCAAAGTCACTATCGGTACAGTAAGTTTCCTCTCTCGATACTGCGATGGGAGAGAAATATTTCAGCTTATCGAATCATGCGGCGTTTCATTTCATGTAACCATGATGTAAACGTAGGATGGTAGTAGGGCCAACATTATATTGTATCTTCTGCAAATATGCTGTATAAAGAAACACATTGGACGTATCGTACGAGCAGCAAGATGAAGAATACCTATCACTATTTCTGGTAAGGAAGAAATAGGAATTTACACTTTCATCACCACCAGTGGTTCTGTGAACTGTCCAAGGTTTAAATTGTTGTATTTGAAACTTTGCTAAATTCAAACTCGTATGTATGAACAGGTGTTCTCTGGGTATTTTTATTTCTCTTTACATCAGAAAAAAAGTAATAGTATCTGCTTGTAATTTTGTGGTCCCAAAAAGAGATAAATTCGTGAACAAGAAAGATCGAGTAATTTTTGTCATTCGTCAGATATTTTTTCTAACCACAATTTGAGTATATTTTCTCCCATCCGGTAATCAGATACTTGATCCGAGAACACAGATCGTAACATGTTCGCATTTTTTGCCTTTTTGAGAAATGAACTTCGTTTGACGAACTGACGTTATCTTTTCCACAGCAATAATTACATGTTTATGATTCATGTGAGCAATGCGGGTGGCAGATATACCATTACTAGTTGGTATTTGGGAAATAATTAATGTCACGAGCGTAGGAATTCCAACAGGTATCTGTCAAAAATGATGTATTACCCACTACATATGGAAATGGATTTTGGCCCGTTGTGTCGTCTCTGTACCCCCTCGAGAATTACGTTGATTTTTTTCTAAAATCTACAGATTTCTATGTTGTACGTAATATAGAATTTGTTCCAGCATGCGGAAAACAATAATGGAGATATTTGATCATAAAGTATGGTCCGCGCAAGTTAAAACCTGCCATCTCGGAGTACTTTCGTAGATTTTTATTGGTTAAAACCGGTTGTATGCACAGTCAAATAGCTAGAGAACAGGTGCGAGAGACCACACCATCAAACTTAGCACTCTTAATGTAACAAAAATGTTGAAATTTGCTATCGGTACCAAACATAACAGTCGTATCAATACCGGACCAGTCCCCGATTTTTGTAATATTTTGCATACTCACTAATTTAGGCCTCCTAATCACGAATTTGATGTTAAAATTTGGGGGCCATGCGTAGAAATTGAGTGGTCCGCGATCGTAACAGAAACCCCGCAATTGACCCACAAACTATTCATAGATAGCCCCACGAACCATTCTCGGTAAATTTAGGTTAGGTTAGGCAAACATAGTTAAAATTATGGGTCGTAGAACCATGAAGTGTTGCCACACAAACCATTCATGGATAGCCCCAAACCATTCACGGTAAGGTTAGGTTAGGGAAGCATAGTTAAAATTCGGTGTCGTAGTAATATCAGGAATAGGCATGAGTTTACAATACTCCAATTTCTATATAATTTCGGTGTCCTGATGACGTATTTGTAGTTCATATTTGGCGGTCACTTGTTAAAATTATATATTTATGTGTAGAACTTGTAAAATAACCTTGCGATTTACCACGGTGATTGTCCATACACAGCAGTTCAGAACCATCTTTCTTTCGCAATTCATTAATGGTCTTCCTTTATGCACAACAATCTGGCTACCTTAAATATTGAGGTCAGACGAGGAATGCCTACGAGGTTAGGTTAGGTTTCATTAGCATAAATACGAAGAAAAATTAATATTTTCGGTAAGAGAACTATACCTTGTCTTGCCTAACATGAAAAAGGTCTCTCCCGTGATGCCAGAAGACACTGTTGCTGAAGTGTTGTGCGATAAGTGACACCCATTTCGGGGGGGGGGGGTGATGGCGTGTTCCGTGGAGCTACTGTTCTTATGGTAGGGTTACGTTACGTTAAGAAAACATAGTTTATTTCGTTTTTTTTCTAGATTTCCATACTCGACCGCCAATTATTACATGCAGATTCGTGATTAGGAGTTCACAATTACTGAGTAGGTGAAATTTCATAGAAATTGGAGAGTGGTCCGGTATTGTAAACTCATTCCCAGGAATATATAAATTTCATTCTGAAACTTAAAATATTGCAATAACCATTGTTTTCATGGAGAAATCCAGGGTTTCTGTTCTGATCGCGGACCTCTCAATTTAGCTTATTTTGCAATTTCTACACGTGACCCCCAAATTTTAACTTCAAATTCGTGATTAGGAAGCCTCAATTAGTGAGTATGCGAAATATTACAAAAATCGGGGAGGGTTCCAGTATTGTAAATTCGCTCCAAAATTATAAACACCAATTAATCTAACATGCCTAATGGTAATTTCACTTCAATTTTGGTTTCCTATGTTTTCTTATGTCTGCTGCTGTTGTGGAATGTCGTGTTGGGTTCTATGTTCACTTGTGCAAAGCTGTCTGGCTCCTCTGCTTCACACTTAGGTATTGTGACGTATACTTTACTTCACTATAACACATTTCTGCAAGCTAAAAACAACAGCATAAACAACACAACCTTCATAACCCATGTAATATATTTCACTTTCTCAAAGGGGTACAGAGGGTCAAGAGGCACCAGATTTAACCATTTTGATGATTGTTGTTGCACACTGGTGCATTATGTTCTGTGTGGTCATGCTATATTCAGGGATTCAGTATTCCAACATTTGCTCTTATGGGAATACGAGACACTTAGGTAATGTTTCTGAATGTTTAATGATTTTCACGAGTTTTGTAGTATTAGGAAAGTCATTTAGAGTACTGGGAAATTATTGTGGAAGTAAGGAGAAACTAATTGGTTTTGTAAAGTTGATATTTATTCATAAGAAATTGATTAATATTCATGCTCATCTTTCCCTCTCGGGTTCTTTCAAAACAGGAAAGTGGCTCATCCAGAGGTCTGAGAGTAAGAATACTGCTGTATGTGGTTATGTATGTATGTTCTGGAAAATTTATTAACAGGTTAACTGGTATGTTACAGTAATATAACTTGTTAACTGGTATGTTACAGTAATATAACTTGTTCAGGCTGTGAAACTAATCAATTTTTAATTTAAATAAATTCTCACATGAACACTATGACCTCTTATTAATTTATTTTCAGACTAGATTTGACAAATGCAAGAGATGGAACCCATGGCTCTTGGATCACCCAAAACACCAGAAAGTCCAACATCACCTGGTGGTACTGGACCGTTTCTTCCACCTTATCTAATGGGAGAAGCAGCTGCAGGGGTAAGTTGAACGTGTCATAGTTTCATACAATTCAATGTATGAATACAATATAGTTCTATAACCAGTGGCGGATCCAGAAATTACTGTTGGGAGGGGTGAATTTCAGAGTCTGGTACCTCACAGAACCTACAATTGCACTGTTTCATATGAACAATAGCGATATAGTTCTTTTAGCAGGAGACAAATATACTCTAGGGATTAGTTCTTTTAAGGGCTTCATGGTGAAATAGATGGTTATTATTATTATCCATTGGCGTAGCAACATATTGCGAGGCCTGGGTGAGATCAGAGTGCAAAGCCCCGATCCGTTCTTTAAAATTTACATTTCAAGGTGCATAGATACAAAATATTCAGGCACACGTCAGCAAAGGTATTATGAAATCTAGAATTCCAGGCACACCTTTTTCTCGGGTCTTTGATCTTAGATGAACCTTGGATTTGATGGCGTATTGATCAGAGTAGCTATGTATACATAAACAGGGGTAGAAGAATACAGGACTCCTGAAAATTTTGCATCTGCTGCCTGAATTTTCAAATTCAGTGCTAAAAAAAAATAAAAAAATTCAAGTTTGCATATGGAAATTTCCATTGCCTTTTTTTTTAAAAAAAAAATAACAATAACTAGAAGTGTATGTGTTTTTTAATGTTCGTGTGTTTTCTGTATCACGTGTAATATTAATAAAATAACAATAAACATGCCATATATTTTTTTCATGCTTATTGCATGGTTTTTCATGTTAGTACCAGTTGAACCTTCTTGAGGAAGGTCACTCCCGCACAAGAATTAATTACTTTTAATCCAATCCAATTAATAAAATGTTTTAAGATCATATTTCAAATGTGTATCTTTATCTTAGTTGGATTCATGGCTTTCTTAGACCATATTTGCAAAGAAAAAACAGAGCTGGCTCCTGAGCAATGACTTACACAGAGAGGGGGGGAGGCTGAAGGAGCTACAGCTCCCTCCGAAATTTTGAGAAAATTAACATTTTCAAATAAAAGCAGTGAAGAACTGAGTGGCAAATGCAAAGCCTCCTTAAAGTACCCTTACCCCCCCCCCCCCAGAAAGCACCCCCACCGTTACAATACCGCCGCTCACTCCTTACAATCCAAACCAAAAGCAGTATGCAAACTGCGCATGGCTGATTCTTTATGTATATCATCTACCAAAACAGCCACCTTTACTTTTGAGATGGCAGTATTTAAAATATTTATACCTTTTTCTGATAAGATTTGAAACATTTTTTGTAATATAGAATCCTGCTTGTTTGTATTAGTATTTACTATAGCAATTTTTGCGACCGCTGTATTTAATGTGTATTCCATGCCACGAAGCTGTGATTCTGAAGCAAAAACTTGCTGTACTTTATTTATTTCTGACATATTTTCTATAAACACTAAATAATTCATTGCTCTCAGGCTCTGTGTGCTTAGTTGCAATATTTCGGTACATAAAATCGGAAATAAAATCCTGCGTTCGCCAGTGCTCCTGAGGAAAAGGGGCTGGTGGCTGAATTCTAGCTCTGTGGGTAAATATACCATGGTATTAGTGTAATATGGAATGAAGTATTTGCAAATTTCAGTAATCAAGTTTTCTCCTCTTATGTTTTACCGAAGTACAAGTATTGTTAAAAAAATTACTCTTGACGAAATTCTGTTTCCTTCAAATTTGTTGTGTTTGAACATTCAACATTTCACAACAAAGAGTGTCTATTTTTAGTAGAGAACTCTGTGAGTCTTATGATGGCGATCCTGTAAATCTGTGATTAGTGAGCCAGCTTTTGCAAAGTGCACATCGAACTGAGATTAAAAATGGAGGGAAAGAAGCATCACTCATATGATGCAGCACTTAAACATACAGTTATTGGGTGTGCTGAGGAATTTAGAAACTGTGATTCTGGTCGACCATTTACCGTAAGTGAAGTGTCCGTTCGTCGTCGGAGACGTCAAAGACAGCAATATGTCATTATCAGCATCTCTTATACATGGGAAGAAGTGGTATAGTCTCCTGCCGTGGAGGCTGTTAGTCCATTCTTCCTTTCACTTCTGGATTATCTGGGAGTTAATTCTGCAATGGTAAGGGCATCCTGTCAAATACTTTGTAAATTCTCTCTTCTTGGCCTTCCTTGCATCAGTATATGGCATTTCTGTTTTTGATTATTTGGTCTTCATTTGTGATGATGAATTTAAAATTTTGGGTGTGTCAGCACTTAACCTCGAGGTGCCCGATCGTCTCGATCGAGTTGCTCTTAGGTGACCCTCGGGTGCTCAATCGTCTCGATGAAGACACTTTGTCAAGGTCGTAGTTTTTACTTTATAACTTCGCTATTTTTGGCAAATTTCTTTTTTCATATTGTTGTTAACACATGTATTTAAAAGAAATGATGATTGCACATTTTTTTTCATGAAAATGGCAGGAAAAAGGAGACTTCTTTTTTTGTGTCTTTTTTCAAGGGAAAAATTGTGCCGACAAAGGAAGACCGGCTTTGTTTTTCTAAAGCAATGAGTTTTCTTCACCCCTGGAAACTGCATTCGAATGAAGTTTGTTTATCGGTACCCGAGGTCAAAAGGAATGTTTTCCGTCCTTTTTTTTTCGGGGGGGGGGGGGGGGGGGAAACTCCAATTTTTTAAAAAAATATATTTGGGGGGGATTTCCCCTCCCCCCATATATATGCCGAATGTGCATACATTTTATATCATCTCAATCTGTGATACATTCTGCGTACAACGGTATATCATTCATCTCTCTAGGGCAATTAGCCTCTGAGCTACAGTCATTTCAAGATAACACTGCATTTTGAAGCTTGAATCAGTGGCATGCTGACCATTACTTTTTGGGGGTACAACTCACGTTACATTGGTCATACGATAATAATGCAAATATTTTTGTGTTCCTTACATGCCAGCGATAATTTCCATGTGCATGTCGACACTGTCATGTACTTTTTTCTTGGGGGGAGGGGGAAAATCCCCATTTTTTCCGAAGTTTTAGAATTTTGGGGGTTCTCCCTCCCCTGCCTGCCACATATATGCCGAATTTGCATACATTTTATATAGTCTGAATCTCCGGTTTATTCCGCGTACAATGGTATATTATTCATGCCTCCGATCTACACTTATTTAATTGAAACTGCATTTTGCTCAAAATCGGCTTGGACATGAAGGGGGTTACCTGTGAAAATGGCCTTTGGCTCCTAAAGGTTAAAGGCTATTTTGCACCCGTCACATTATACGGGGTCCAGCACGTTACTATAACTAAAATGACTGTAATGTCGTGTAACTATAATATTAAAACATTCTGACTGAGGCTACAAAGGGGCACTCAGCACACATAAGGACAAAACACAGGGAAACACCCAGTATTATACTGGCCATAGGGCCCAGCTGCCAGAGCCTCGTTAGTCCTCAAAATGCAGTCCAGGGTGTACTACATGGAAATGAGGTTGTCAATTGGGTGTACTACGTAGAAGAATCACCCCTTACACCCCTTGTAGATTATGAATAAATATGTGTTTATAAGCGACATAGGGAGTCTGAATGTGTTCGAACCTATTGCTACCAATTTATTTATTATAGGCTCAACTTTCGAAGTCATCGTTGCATTTGTCGTAATTTGACATTAGATATTTAGCTTCCTTGACTCTTCTAAAATTTTCCCCTGAGTTTTATTTGTAGATGTTTATTAGCATTCAGCTTACCCTTTAGGATTATAAAGTGGGTCTTCTGGGTTGCAATCATCAATTTCGTTGTATCACACCAGTGCTCAAGAGAGATTATCGCAATACTGGTCTATCTTTCCAACTATGTTATGTTACCTTCCATAACAATTATTACGTGATCTGCAAAGTCTATTGTGCTTTTGATTTCTGAAATATTTCTAATTTTTTTGAGAGATGGCTCCAAGTTTAGATTCCACAATTCGGGACCTATAATGGATCCTTGCGTTGTTGATTTTGAGGCCGTGAAGTTAGACATCTTGATGTGCTTTCCATCTGATATGGTTCGTGGGCAATCTATGTCTATCAAGGTCCTGAAAAGGTATGGCCAACTGGTACAGGTAGATGTCAGTTCAAAGCCTCACAACGCCGTCAACGTCTCTACCATCTGTGAGGGCCTCTTTTTTTAAGTTGGAAGAGGGACGCAAGGCCATTTGTACGTTACAGCCATGCACCGGAGACCCAACTGAAATCGACTTGATATATCACTTGCAATACACTTGATATAAATGTCGATTGCATCTGTGTATGACAAGATCTTGCTTTCATGTCCACAGCAATCTCTTGTAATACACTATTCTTCCTTTTGAGTCTGCAAATATTGACATGGTTAAATCTAAGGTAATAAAAATTGCACAAAGTACTTGAAATACCTATCACTCAACCTAATCTACAAGCTTAAGGAATTACTTCGCAGACCCAAAAGGAAAACCGTTAGTTACATTATATACCCACTATCTGCATACCTACATACACACTGGCTATCAAGACTTACTTCATTACACACCTACAATTCCCTGAAGTGACGTGGAAAAATCTCAGGGATTACTGTTATTACTGTAATTTTACTGTGGCAAGCTGGTCAAGTTCACCCCAGCATAACAACAGTGGATGTTGAGCAAACATAGGACCTTCCCGACCCAGCAATATTCCAGAGCAGACAAACTCGTACTAGCTTGGAAAACTTAATGTACTATCACACCTAGTATAGGGCCACAAAACCAGAGGCAGGCCCATTGTCCTAGGTGGAACTTCCACGAGGTCTTCTACCAAATGGTAAGGAAAAACCTTATCGGGAGAGATCCTACAGTTTTTCTTGCCATCCAAATAACAAGAATCCATGAGATATAGGGTGGAAACATAAAGTGCTTTTAATTTTTAAAAGAAACTGCCTTGGTTAGCAACTATAGTGTGTTTAATATGGAAACAAGGCATAATCTTGTTTCAGCAAGAATCCAAGTTACTTCAGCAAAATCCTGTGTGTTATATTTTGTTAGCTAACAAAATATAACACACAGGATATAACTAGTAGATAAAATAGCAGATAAGGAGAATAACTACCATTTATTCTGCAATCTAATCTATGAAGCTGTATACAGCAGTGGTGGTGCGATTCTGTGAGTACTAGGGGCAGTCTAACTGACATCTTGTTGGCCACAGGGTTTATCTATTTTGCAGACAAACATCTTTGGACATATGTAGCATTAATAAGGGTCCCTGCCTTTGAACATATATAGCATTAATAAGGGTCCCTGGTTCAAATGCCGGCCTGAGAATGGGTGTTCATTGTGACTGTAACATCATCATCATCTTCGCGAGTAGCCAAAAGTGGCATAAAAGTGAAGTAAAATAAGCCAATCAATGTAGCATTAATAACACAAACGCGTTGGTTCGGTGACAGAGTGTGTTAAGTGGCTGACTTTAGATCTTGCCGCAGGAGTTCCCGTATTCTAGTCTCGATCTTGGCATGGGTGTCCTCGTAAAGCGTTCTTTCTTTAATCACATCATCGCTATTAGCCAGAAATTACAGAAAAGTGACTGAAAATAATAAAATTCAAAAATGTACGTAGCTACTATCCTGCAGCTGACAGCACCTCTCCACGTTTGAATGGAAATCCGATGTTGAAGGTTTACTACAATATAATTCTTATGCGTGTCTGGTCGTTAGTTTTTGGATGTCGTTTCATAGCTACTGTAACGAGCTTCAACAATGAACAATAACTGTTGCATGTTAAGCATTGTTGTGCTGTTTTGTGTTAGGTCACTTTTAGTTACAAAATAATCTAGAATGTAAAAGAAGTAGTTTCGAACTGAAAGTAAATATTGAAACTGACGTGAAGTTAGTAAATCTCTGGACTTAGCCAATTTTACTTTTTTTTTTTTAATATAGCCATTTTGACATCCTTGCTCTTCACCTGTATCAGTTCATTTTGAATTTCAGAACGTGAATAATTATTGTGAATCTGATTTTAATTGTGTATGTCTGAAATGTTCTTGTGGTAATCTGTCATATTTCGAAAGAAATTTCACCAAATACGTGAAGTTTCCTTCATTTTCTGTTGTTCTGCTGTGTATAATGTTTCTCGATGTTCTTGAAAAGCTAAATAATGAGACGTCAAAAGTTGTGTTTATCCTTATCAACCTTTGAAAGATAATGTTTCATTGTTGTTGTTTTGGCTTCCTGAATATTCTAAAATCAGATTGCTACCACCTGGTTTATATAAAATACTAAATAGTTGACGTATTCATTCAAAATATAATGTTTCACTAGAATTTATAACTGGTTAAAAACATAATATTGTAGTTTTATCGCCCACAAAAATTAGACCTTTTCATCTATTTTTCTCACCTCTATTACATTTTTTTAAAAAAAATAATAAGCCCATGGGACGCGAGGCCCCTTCACCCACCCTTTGCTACGTCCCTGTTGTTATCATAATTCTTCTCATTGTCAAGGTGAACTGAAGGTCAGATATGAGGAGTAAAATGAATAAACAAAGAAATAAAAAATGCATTCTCTGCAGTGTTCTCAGGTCCCATTTCCATTTAAGGCACCTTGTAGACTCGTTCTGATCCAAATTTAAACTGTAGGTCCAGTTCCGATTGGCCTATCATGAGCATACAGTGAACTTCTAGAGCCTCTTAAACGAGTCTTGAATATTATCAGGCATAATAATACATCCTAAAACGTGGCAGTTGGGAGGGGCGATCGCCCCTTTCACCCTGCCCTTCCCATTGATCCCTGCCTGTGTAGAACAGGGTGTTTACCAGTCAAGCAATTAATAGGTTGGTGGAGAAATTATGCTTTCAAAGCATACCTCTGTTGACAGTCGAAACGTTGCCAAATCTTTTCCCTCTTCGCGGGTGTCAGCAGCCAACCCTCCTCTGGGTATGGTCACTGCATCGCCCGGTGTCATGTTGGGGGAGAGATGAAGACAGGCCCGTAGCGAGAAGGAGGAGAGAGGCTGGCAAAAAGGCACCATAGAAAGTTTTTTTTTTAAATTGCAGTGAAGTCCGGTTATGTGACGGAGATATTTTTAATTAGGAGAGGTATATTCTGGTTACATTGTTAAAATGCTGTTTCCCAAATTAGTAGTAATAGTAAGTTTTAGAAATGATGGAAGAGGTTTTCTCGGGCAATCAGCCAGGTGATTTCCAGATTGGCTTCCCAGCAGTTGAGAGCTAACGTCACTCTCATCTTCAGGGATTGAAGTGCAGAAACAAATGACAATGATAATGACAACACGGCCCCCAAAGCTCTCTGCCGTATTGAGTGGGGCCCATCTCATCTCAACCAGCACTGCAGTTTGATGGCAGCCTCTCTTGGGCCCTACTACTTGTGAGGGAGGTACAGTAGAACCAAAATCTAGAGAGCCCTCCTTGTGTATGGCATGATTCATGTGGTTAGTAATGTTGTTAATTACTTGAGAGTGCACCTAGTGTGTGTTGCAAACCTAACTTCTGCCACCTTTCGGCATACCTCATTGAGAAGAAAAAAAAGGAAGGAAGAAGAAAGAAAAATAGGGGCGAAGTATTATTGCATTTGAAAGAGAAAAACCTGCCTGAGGGACAGGAAAAAACCTTCCAGTCTCTTTTATTTGGTGTGTGTAATCTTGTTGGGAGGAAGAAATTGTTTTGCAAGTGTTTGCATGCATTAATATAAATGAAAAGGGGAAGGTTTAAAGGGCACTTACTTGTGCATGGGATGGGGGACACTCAGGTTGAGATCTGAACCCAAAAACCATGGTGTCGTAGCACACTGTACTAATGAATGATGATGGATGATAGCATTTTGAGCAAAGCCGAAATTAAGTTATTAATATTATATATACACCTAGTATTACATTTAAAATTTTGATGAAGGCACATAGTGGTTAGGATCCCACTTTAAACTGTAGGTCCAGTCTCGATTAGCCTTACTGTGCATAAAGTGGACTTACAACACCAAATCAATCAATGTAATATATGAACCAGCATGTAGAGCATCTCCACTCCATATCGAATTAGGGATGCAGTTTACAAGGCGATTATATTCTCTACTCTGTACTCTTCACAGTCACAAGTGTTAACCCACTGAGAAACCAGCCGGCCCGTGGTGGAGTGGTTAGCACATCATGCTACGGACACCATGGGTTCCGGATTCGAATCCTGACATGGGCATGATGTTTGCGAGTGTCCATTCATTAATTTCATCATATCATCACACATGTCCATATTCGCAAATTAGACAAAAGTGGCACAAAAAGCAAAGTAAAATAAAGCAAATCAATCAATCAAACCACTGAGAAACCAAAGTTTTCTATTTTGGAATCTCTCTCATTGAACTGGGCCTTCTACAGGACGTAATGATAACGTCGCTCTGAAATCAAGAGGTGCAGAATTCCTTACCCAGGGCATGCACATTGTGGTTTGGATCCCACTTTCAGCTGTAGGTTCAACCCCGATTAGCCTTTTTGGGCATAAAGTAAACTTTATAAAAACAATCTTTTGTTGAACTTGGCATTGGTTTACAGTTTTTGAATGTAAGTTTGAATATGTATAATAATAATGACTATAATTAATAGACGTAATGAAAGCCGAAAACATCGAGATTTGATGAAATTGTCCTCTGTTCATCGAGATGTTACTGTCGCTGGCATTGATGGAAGGGACTGGACTGAATATTTTGCTACCCTTGAAAAAAACAACAACAGTGAAACGAACCAGGGAAGAATGCCCGGCTCCCTCCACCCTGCTCTGTTTAAGTGGGGAGAGAGTGGGTGGTCGGATGCTTGTCAACTGTGAACCAGCCTTTCTTTGTTGGTGCGTACTACACTCCAAGATTTATGGTTGTGGTTTTGCCTCCGATGGGGGAAACGGAGTTTGCAAAGGCATGGCGAACAGAATATGTGTGATGTTTTGTAAATTTTGTAAAAATATTTAATAATGTGGCCAGGCAAGTCTAAATCTCTTGTAAAAGTAAAGCTTCAGTTTTCGTCATGAACGGCCTTGTGGTTTGAGTTTTTCATTGAATAAAAATATATATTTTCTTAATTTCCAATTAAACCTAAGTATGAGGTGATTAAATAAATATTAAGAAAGGAAAGAAGAAAGTCATGAATATTGGTATAGACACCCTGTAGCTTTGCAAAATGCTGTGTAGTCACTTCTATTTCAGTATTATTATTGTGATCGATAATGATAATTAGCGATGGGTAGGGAGACAAATTTATGGTAAATAAAAACAGGAGAGCGGTAAATAAAATGTTAGATCAATGGTATATACCAGCGGTGGAAAAAAAAAGACTAATCTTATCGCTGCTACAGCTAGCAAGTTCAATGAAACTGGAAGTTGAGTAGGCATTCGGGGGAAGAAAGGAATGCAGCTTGACAGGGAGCGAAGTTTTCGAACTGAGATTATGTGCATGGGAAATCCTGTCTTCCTGATGTGATCGAAGATAAAACATTCTTCAGCTGCAAGTGGTAGGAAACTTTAGGCAAACGTTTCGTTACAAATCGACAGTTTGCGCACACAACCTCGATTGCCGGTTTTTGCATATTTTCTACTTAATTTGATGATATTTCACAGTTATTTCGCGAAAAAGCGTTCATTTTGTGGAAAAGCACACATTTCGCATTACTTCGCGAATAAAACTCATGCATATTTCATCATTGGGGGGGTGTAATTACGTCCAGAATTTTCAAAATTGCATCTTTTTTTCATATTTTGCAATTTCGTGCATCGCGAAAATTCAATGTCCCTAGCGATGGGACAGATTAATTGGTACTCTAGTGATATAGACATCATATCATATCATTTTTTTTTTTTTTTGGCTAAAGTGTTATTTCATTTGTGACTAATATTTTATGAAACATTTTCATACCCATTCTCATTTTTCTTGAAAAAAGGGTTTTTAAGTGTTAAAAGTGAGGAAATACATTTTCATTAGGATTGAGCCAATACAAATTCTGATGTATTGGTATCGGAAAATATTGATTGGATTTTATTTACCGATGCCAATACTTTCCCATAGTTTTGCTCGTTAGCAGCAGTGGCATGTTCTGAATAATTGACCTGGTTTACTGCAACAGTTCTTATTTATTTTATGGTATATGTGTTTATTATATATTAATTACATATAATAGAAATAAAACACCAAGTAAAACAAAAACAGTCCAACCACTTCAAATTTTCTTGCAATTCCATCAAAAGAAAGTTTCTATACCAGCGGTAAACCAGATAGCATGGGAGAATGTGCCACTGGTTGGCGGGGCCCACTAATATTCCAGGTGACACTATTCCTGAGTCCGTTATCATGGAAATTATGCAAAATGTAAAGTTTCCACTTATTTTGCAACAATATTATATGAAAAACTGTATTTTGTGATTACATAACAGGTATTTCCGTATTCTGACTTAATTCTTGAATGTTTTGAAGCAAAACTCTGCTAAATAGATGCTTATGTTTGTAGTAGAATACTAACGCCCCTAATATTAGTCAATTTTGAAGAATCTATCGGCGAGAATCTCTATGGGTAACACTTCAAAATGGTATTGGATCGGTCCTATTTTTTGCGACAAGAATTTATCATCACAATATTTCTTGTTTATGAAGTCATATGTTTCTTTTTAAATTTGCAGTCACCCTCCCACCTGCAGTCACCAAGTCCTGTTAAGCAGGCAAAACATGTGTCATTTGGACCTCTTCCGACAGTAGCTGAAGCATCCAGACAGCAGCATTCATTCTCGTCCCCGATGAGATCTCGGCTTAACAGGTAAGCGTTGTTCATTTTCTACCTGCTCAATGGTGTAGGGGGGTAAGGTCCTCACCTTGTAATCAAATGGTTCCAGGAACAATATCCGTGGGAGACACATTTAAACTGTAACTCCATTCCTGATTAGCCTTTCTATGAATGCAGTGGACTTAGTGCAAACCAAAACTCATGCATTGTTGTAATAGAAGTTATAGTGAATGTGAACTTTTGAGCTCTGGGATATTTTTGGTTGGACTACAAATGCAACAATGGCCAAAATTATTTGCATTTTTTTCATGTTATCTCTTTCATCACTGAGTTATAAAAATAAGCTTCCGCATACTTAACTGCAGTATTATTTAAGTTGCTTTTCCAAGGTTTCAACCAGTTTTTCATCTGTAGTATGTAAAACATCACCTGATGTATGTGACAATGGAGTTATCAAAATTAGTGGTCACAAGTGGCATTTCCGCTTATGTAAATTTTGTGTCCATTTCGTGATTAGGTAGATGCTCTGCTTGACATGTTAATTTCTTACTCTGTGCATTTTGTTTTGCTCACACTCACTAGCATTTGCCCTTTTTTATTTATTAATTAGAGGCTGGAATTTTAAAAGTGGATATCACATAGATAATTTCTAGGCATAGGCAGGTAGTATATCTAATATTTTGCACTTACCTTTTCTAACCTGTCTTTTAAAAGTCGTTCAAAAACAAAAATTGTAATTGGAGGTCATTTGAAGGGGATTATTTTCCTGTAGTTTACGGTTATTACAAGCATAAGAAAACAGTTTTTCTTTGTGACGTTTCAGGAGAACACATGCTCCTTTCATCAGACATTTAAGGGGCCTCCCCCATGGCACAGTGGTGGCTTCATTGCCTTGTAATCAAGGGGTCCCGGGTTCGATACCCGGTGGAGGCACAAGTGGTTCGGATCCCACTTTAAACTGTAGGTCTAGTCCCGATTAGCCTTACTGTGCATAAAGTGGACTTAAAACACCAACTCAAACCAAATATCAGACATTTATTTTCATTTTGACTAAAGATACAGTTATAACAATGATTAGTAATTTTTTAAACAAAAAGAATCCGTTATATAATGGATGTTGTCAATGTTACATTGTTGTAATATAGCAACTTAACTGAAAAGAAGCAGTCTGTTTTTTTTTTTTTTTTTACCGTAAACTACAGGAAAATAATTCTACAATGCAAGCAATGCGTACATACAAGAAAAACTATCATTTTAAGGGGAGTTTAGATTTACCACTTTGGCTTTTTCCTGAGTACTTCACTGCTTTCATTGTAGCTTCATCAGCTCTACTTCTGTGTACACCTGTGCTTACAGTGATAAGTAGAATCCAAACTTTATTTTGAATCTTAATTCTGAAATATGTCCATAAATATGTAACAAACTATGGTAAAATGTATGTCTGTATCAGTGGCGTATGCTGGTTCTAACGAGTGGTTAATCTCCGACCCTTGATACTCAAACTCCAAAAGTTTCCGTGCAATTTATGTCAGGATCCATATTGGATTTAGGAATATTGTGTCGGAATGTTTGTCTTATTGCTACGACCACAATCAATTAATTCTCGTTATTGCAGTTTAATATACATGTAGAATTTCAAATAATAAAAAAAGACAGTATTATAAAGCTATAAAAAAACAACCTGTAAAATATAAAATGAAAGACGTGCACTAGTGAAATAAAAAGCCGCAATATTAATTTACGTGCAAAATTCAACTTACTCCAGGACCCGATTATTTGTGCTGTACCACATCCAAAGCATGCTGTTTGTCCAGTTGCACGTCAATACGTGTCTGTGCGAAAGATTGCAGCTTAACAAAGGAAGTTATGTGACTTTTGGATTTTTCATGTTTGGCACAAGCGTTGCAAAGATTACAGTATCCGCCACGCGTCCGTACATTCTTTTCAGCCCCGAAAAGTAAGCACGGCCAACAAAAAAGCAAAGCTTATTAACACTTATACTTCCTGTCAACCATGGTGTTTTGTCATAATTTGCTTGCGAAAATGCCTCACATATTCCCGATTTTTGTCTTTCTGTGTAGAAATAAGTTCAAGCAATGACACTGGCCTACCTGTATTTACAATTTGCAACTTCTCCTGAAAAGATCTTGTTCCAAAAGGTTTCACCAGCAAATCTTGTATCACATCCATTACCCTTTAACACAGCACTATCACGACAAACACTAACACCTAAATAAATAATAAACACGAAGCACAGCACGAAGCCAACGACTAAACGCATTCAGTTTCACGCGCCAAACTTCTGTTGTTGTGTTCCTGGCTCAGAATGAAATTCCCTATGAATGATAAAAACAAATCCCTTTCCGAGCTCGAAATCACAGGTTTTCAAACTTCGAATCATTGCAGGCCAAAGCCAGAATTTTATTTAGGGATGGGGATCATCCCTTATTAGCAGCCGCCACATAAAGTTGAAACAGTGGGGTTAGAAGTCCTGAAGATGAATCTCAGATTATTACAACGTATTATGCAAGGTGTTTAATCCTGCTAATGAAGTAAAATTAATTACAACTATACACTTTTTAAATTAGATATTTGTAGGATTTCGGGGAGGGGGATTTCAGCCCCCCCCCCCGAGTCCTCCACCTGGCTACGTGCCTGATGTTTTTTTTTTTGTTTTATGTTTAATTCGTTCATCTTCATCACTATTAATCTAAAGAGGCAGAATATAGGAACTTAAATTAACTAATATATATTTAATTAATTTATTTTTGATATCTTTCCCTTTCCCTTTAAAAAATATTCAGTTCCGTGAAAGAAGTATTATCGCTGCTTTTGAAGATTAGAGAGGAGAAACCATCACTATTTTTGTAAATACAAGGATAGGGGGAGTCAGCAAATAGGTGCTTTAATTGTTTAAGCTTTGAATTTTAATTTAGTTTGCTTCATCTTCAATATTTAAGCTTTTTCCTTTTGATAAATTTATGTGCAAGTAACAGAAATCAGCAAGACAGAAGCAAATGTAAAGTGAAAATTAGCGTAGAATTGGTTTGCCCATGTTATTCAATTTTCCTGTTCTTCGCATTCTACCAGGTATGTTTTCCCTAGTTCAGCGGAGGGAACGGTAAAGGCTCTGAAGGTTGAGAGTGCGACCGGTGGACTCTCACAAGAAGGAGCTTACCCTGGGCACGGAATCACCGCGCCTGAGAAGCAGTGTTTCCTCCCCCTCTTTCCTCTCTCCTCCCTCCTCGCCAAGGGTTGTAAGGGAAGCGGGAGGAATGACGTCAGGGTGAGATTCCCTAACGTCATTCCACCGGCTGGAGAAAGGTTCCCGGACATTCAGCGGCAAACGGTTGGAAGCATTCGCGCGCTGGAAGCAAAGAAATGTATGCATCAAAATTGGTTTGGAAGAATATTGCGAAGAAATGTATATATATATATATATATATATATATATATATATATATATATATATATATATATATATATATATATAATATATATATATATATATATATATTAAAAAAAGAAATACAGCCGGGTCATCTGCGATTACCTAGATGACCCAGAGTATACGCCGCTGGTCTGTATCTTTTAATGGGTAATGTTTTGTTGAAAAGTAATGTTCAGGCAATTTTGAAATTGAAGTATCATTTGACAAGGAAGTTTTCAGTTTAGTGACTTCTTAAGTTTGCAACTTTGTGTCCAGATTTAAATTCGCTATGAGCCAAAATGGGGCATAAATATTAGGTGTCGCGTTGTATCTAAAGATATCTGTTTGGTGGTTATGCAGAGATAGGTAATTCAATCTGATAAGTTCACTTTTCATTTTTTCCACTCAGATTTTCTTCTTTCAATGAAAAGAGAAATTACCAGAGTGAATTTGCTGTCACATTGTATAAAAATGTTAAAGGACTGAAATAAGGTCTAGATGCGTTAAGGGTTAAAGAAACATGGGTATTCAAAAGAAACCCCTAGCAGTTGTACTTACTAGAAAATAGATTCCATTATGTATTATTGTGATATCCATCATTCTACCATTTTCATTGCAGTATTGCCGCAGTAACATATTTTATTTTTACTAAAGTGTTTGAGAATGATGTGTGCGTATGTAAGTGGCAAATTTAATCAAATTTGATAGCCGAGTATTACCATATTACTCAAATCTGACATTTTTAAATTAACATATTTTTATTCATGTTTTTTATATCAACATATTTTTCTTGAAGATTCAGTAGCTGTTGGCCAGATTATATTGATGAACGTAATTTGGTTATCTGGATATCACAATTATTTATATTTCAATTAAATAAATTACTTGGATATCTATTATCTCTGATCAGCACATTTGTCATCTAGATTATTCGTATTGCCATTATCTAGTAATAGACGTGATCTTCTTAAACCTCGTACACAAATAAGCGTTATTGTTGAATTGTCTTTGAGACTGTTGCCACATATAAAATTTACCTCAATACTCCGAGAAGAAATGTAGCTGTAGCGACAACTACAGGAATTTTGTAGCTTTGCTACAGCTACAATTTTTAAAATGTAGCGCTGCTACAGCTACAGTTGTAGGTTTATACATTAGAAACAGAGAAATGTATATTTACATATAATTTTTTATTTGGCTTTAATCACAAACTGTTATACAGGGCTGTTTACTAGAAAAAGCCCTTCTATAAGATGATATATATCTATATGTATGGTGTCAAAAACCATACAAGCAATTTTAAGCATGTTTTTTTTTAAGAAATTAAAAAATCCAATTTAAATAAAAAGAAATACATAATGGGCGAGTATTCCACTCAATTATATGCATCCATTTACCAGAGTTTGGCTTCAAAATATTGAAATACCTATTATGTAATCACAGAATACAGTTATTTCTCTTGTAGTCTACGGTTATTACAAACAAAAACACAGTTTTTCGTTGTGACGTTATGAAATATGGTTGTAATAACTGTAGACTACAAGAGAAATAATTCTACAATGTGTACATAGAAGAAAAATTACAAACTACAGTGTTTCAAATTATGAAAATTGTGCATAACTTCCAGGATAATTAGATTGCAAAAGTGTCATGGAGCATTTTTACATATCCCGTGAAAGACCCAAATGTCTGAAAAGTATTGGCAGGTATCAGAAAATGATTTCCATCCGATTCATCAACATCAGTATCGGCTCATCCTTAATATAAACATTTTTCTATTGTTGGAAAATATCTCCTTGAAAACTTGCAATTCCACTTTGATTTTATCGTGGCCATACAGTAGTCACACATTAGTATCTTTTTAAGTTGTTCATCTTATTGTTGTACTATTATGAAAGGTGTGCTGCCTCTTTGTTGCAGAGAAGGACCTCCGTTAGCTGTGACACCAGACAAGACTGGAGGACCACCTACTACAGGGCTCTTTGACAGTTTGAACTCTATTAATATTCCTTCTGGGGACACTCCATCAAGACTTGAAAGGTCATCGTTCCATGCCCATTCCGGAGACACGTCATTAAGGCTCGATAGATCATTGTTCCAGTCACCACCAAGCTTAGGAGGACCAATGCTGATGTCCCCTACAGCTCAAGTCCCAGAAAGCACGGCGGGAATTTCTCTTCAGGGACCTCCAATGGAATCAAGTTACTATGCTACACCGTAAGTTAATACAATTAATTAGGTATACATAACTAAAGTTCAAATCACCAACCCTGAGACCTTCTGTAAACAAAACCACGTGCATGCAGAAAGCATTGCAAACTCATAAAAGTAAAATAATCCACACGAAAATCCAGCATTGTTACAGGATTCATTATGTAAGGTAAAACAACCGCCAATTTGTAGTATGGGATACGCTGTCGCAAATGACGTCTCTTTAAACCCAATGCTCTTTCTTTTGTACTTATTGCTTCACCTTTATGGTTAACTCTTTGCACCAGTAATCTAACTAACTAACTAACTCCCTAGCCTTCTTAAACGCGAAGGTTCATGGCTGCAGCAACACAGGCCTTCCATCTTTCCCTATCTTGAGCAAGTTCTATATACTCTTTTCCATTCCTTCCGATTTCCTTTAGGTCCATCTCAACGTTGTCCCTCCATCTTCGTCTTGGCCTTCCTACAGGTCTCTTACCATCAGGTTTCCCAACAAGACTCCTGTAAACTCCTCTTTCCTCTCCCATTCGTGCCACATGGCCTGCCCACTTAAGTCTTCTTGATTTAATTATTCTAATAATATCTGGACATGAATACAAATTATGTAGTTCTAAATTATGTAACCTTCTCCACTCACCTGTCTCCTCATCCCTTTTAGGTCCAAATATTTTCCTAAGGATCTTATTTTCAAATACTATCAATTTATGTTCCTCTTTCAATGTAAGGGACCAAGTTCCACATCCATATAATACTACAGGCAAAATTACTGTTTTGTATATTTTAACTTTTAGTTTCTTAGATATTAAACGAGAAGACAAAAGTTTATGAAGAGAGAAGTAACATGCATTTCCTGAATTAAGCCTACTTTTTATTTCCTCTTTAATATAATTTTCATTTGTTAATATTACTTCTAAGTATTTGAATTTGGAAACTGGTTCAAATGAGTTGTTATCAATAATTAGATTTTGATTTTTACCTAACACTTGGTTTCGGTCTGTAAGCATATATTTAGTTTTCTCTTTGTTAACTTCCAAACCTATCTCTTTAGCAGTTTTGAAAAATATTTTAGCATTATTCTTAATTGTATTCACATCATCCCCCAGTAAGTCTACATCATCTGCATATGCTAACAACTGAGTCACACCATTTAATTTTAGTCCTTCTTTAGTTTCGTTTACCTTCCTAACAGCATATTCTAAGGCAAAATTAAAGAGCAATGGAGATAATGCATCTCCTTGTTTTAACCCATCATGAATTGTAAATTTGTCAGACATATTAATACCCACACGAATTTTACTTTCTGTTTCACTGGTGCATATTTTTATCATACTAACAGCTTCTTAGGTATTCCAAACTCTACTAATATATTATATAATTTATCTCTTTTGACCGAATCATATGCTTTTTTGAAATCAATGAATAGCTGATGGACATTTTGATTATATTCCCACTTTTTTTCAGGTGTCTTGTCTGATGTGAAAAATTTGATCTGTAGTTGATCTGTTACGTTTAAATCCACATTGATAATCACCTATAATTTCATTAGCATATGGGGTTAGTCTTGTTAAAAGAATGTTAGACAATATTTTATATGTTGTTGAGAGTAGAGAAATTCCACGGTAATTATTGCAGTTCATTTTATCACCTTTTTTAAACACAGGAACAATTATGGATTCTTTCCACTGTTGAGGGATTTCTTCTTTATTCCATATTAAACAAATTAATTTATGAATTTGACATATTAATGAATTTCCACCATATTTAATTAACTCAGCTGGTATTAAATCAATGCCAGGTGCTTTGCTATTCTTTAGCCTTTTAATAGCATCTTTAACTTCAGTCAAGTTAGGTTCTGGAACTAAAGGTTCTGCTGGTGCACTTCATTTACTTCTGATTTATCTCCTACATGGACATTTAAAAGGTCATTAACCTCTTAACTGGGTATGACGTAATACTCCGTTCTGGCTCTACTGATTTATAATGGGCATGACGGGATACTACGTTCTCATGTTCTTACTGCTGATATCTGTTGTGTATGACGAGATACTTCGTAAAATTACTTTCTTCTTTGTTTCACCAGATGGCTCTGACTTCCAGACTGTTGTAACTGTTAGAGTTAGCGGGAAGCAACGAACACAGCCCGACGTTCAGTTCTATCGCGTATGCAATAATGGCTCAGGCAAATCGGAAGCGACGGCGTGTTTTTCCTGCTGAGGAAATCCGAGATATATTGTAGTTGTAAATCTCGCATATTGTAAAAAGTACAACAAGGACCAATAAAAGAATAAACAATACCTAAATGGTATGCCATGGAGCACAGAAATATTAACTAAAATATTGGTTTACGAAATTCATCAATTTATCAACAAAAATTCCCAGGGCAGATTGGGCTTTTGACGAGGAAATTACCCAGTTAAGAGGTTAAAGTAGTTCTTCCATCTATTTAGAATATCGCTTGTGTCAGCTAGAAAATCACAGTCTTTATCTTTTATCAAGTTTACTATAGGTTGCCACCCCTTTCTAAACTCATTTACACCTTTATATAAATCTCTGATATTTTTATTTTTGCTCTTTGTTTCAATTTTGTTAATTTTGTCTTTTCAAGTAATCTCTTTTTTTACTTCTAAACGTGCGGTTAACTTCTCGCTTTATTCTATTATAATTGTTTAGATTTGTATCATCAGAGTTATTTAACCACCTAAGTCTAGCCTGATTTCTTATTTCTATTAGATTATGACATTCATTATCAAACCATGGCTTACTTTTTCTTGGTTTATGGTATCCTATACTTTCTTTAGCCGCTGATTCTATTGCATTATGTATGTGTTCCCAATTCTTATTTACGTCTGTTTCATTTATATTTTTATCATCATTTAAATCCTGCAAAACATCAAATCTATTAGACAGTTTAATTTGGTAATCTTTCTTAATTCTTTCATCAGCAAATTTTCCTGTATTAAATTTTATAACTTTTAGATTTTGTTGCTAATGATTTATCAGTGCGAGTCTTTATCTTAATTTAGCAATTACTAAATATTGGTCACTGGCACAGGCAGCACCTCTATGTGTACGAACGTCAATTATACTAGTATGCCTTCTCTTATCAATGAGAATATGATCTATCTGATTATGAGTTTTACCATCTGGAGAAGACCAGGTATATTTATGGATATCTTTATGTTTAAAAGTAGTACTTTTCACAATTAAATTCTTTGAGGTTGCAAAAGTAATCAATCTTATACCATTATAATTACTTAATTCATGAAGACTTTCTTTACCAATCGTGGGTTTAAATGTCTCTTCTTTGCCAATCTGTGCATTACAGTCACCTAACAGAATTTCTCATATAATACTGAGAAAGTTTATCAAAGACCTGTGCTAACTCTGTATAAAAATCATCTTTATCTTCCGTTGGTGCATGTATGTTTATTAAAATAACTTTACACCACCTACCCTGTAAAACTGCATATGATATCCTATCATTAATAAATTCTACTCTTTTAAGAGCCGAGATAATTCTATTATTTATGAAAAATAGTAATCATTGCCCATAAATTTGGCTTCTTTCTTGCATGCGAATCGAATATATTTTACTTGCATTTTTTTAGACAAAATGATATAACATTTATTTCTAAGGTGTGATATAGATAGGAGTGTATTTGAAATTTGTTTGTAGATTTTATGTAAATTGTATCGTATGTAAATAAAATATATAATGGGCATAAACAGCCATATGCAATGCTGTAGTCCAATAAATATATTGATGATGATGATCAAAACAAGACAATGAAAGTTCGTAAATTTATTGCGGTTGGAAACTTTGACAAGCATCCTAATAGAGATTTTTGTTTCGCCAAATATAGTGCACTTCGAAAACAACTTGGTAACATAGCAAGGCAAGATAAATGTAAACATTTTGTAGGAATATGCATTGTAACTTTCAATGAGCTTAGAGATTTGTGTACGTACATAATTATATTTTATAACATTGGTTATTTTCTAAAAATAATCATGTGAACAGCAAGGAAGTAGTGCCACTTTCAACATGGCGAGTTCTATGCGTGAGGGAAGGTCTCCGTTTTCTCCAAACTTGTTTTGAAAGCACCAGCAAGGACAGCCTTTGAAAAGGGGTGAGAGACAGATTCTACTCAATATTTATGTAACGTTCTGTCAGGGGCATCCTGAGAAACCAGTAAAAGAAGTGATTAAGTTGGTATCCCAGTGCAGTGGTGTGTCAGTGTCTGCAGTTTTAAGGTTTATGAAAGAGACAAAAATGACCAGGAAAGTTGTCTCCCAAGAAAATCCACAAAGCTGTGTCTCGTGTTAATAAGTATGACTATTTCGAAATAAGTGCAATAAGGTGCAAAGTGCATTCTTTCTTTTTAAACCAAGAACTGCCTACTTTGAAAAAGGTATTAACTGAAGTTAATAATGATGAAGATCTTCCAAGTTGCAGTGTGTCTACATAAACCGCCACTTGCTGGATGTTGGGTTCGTTTTTGGAAAGAGGAACCGACAAGCAGCACTCGTTGATAGGGAAGATATTGTTGTTTGGCGGCGAAAATACCTCCGATCCATTTGGGAACTATGAAACCAAGGTAAAAAAATCTATTACTTGGATGAAACATGGGTGAATGCGGAGCACACTGTAAGCAAGGTGTGGCATGATAGCACTATACCCTCAAAGAAACAAGTCAAGTCAAAGGGTACGTTGCCAGGAACAACAAAACATCCAAGCTTGAAGAAGTGAAGAGACGGACTGAGAGTGGCATTGCTCAAATTTCAGCTATCAACTGGGCAGAAGCAGTTCAACACGTTATTGAAGAGAGAAAACTGTGAGATGTGGACAATTTAACTGAGAACTTGAATTTTGAAAGATTTCTTATCCAAGTCAGCAACAGGGAAAGTGAATCCGAAGACAGCTGTGACGAAAATTTGGCAGTAAGTGAACCCCTTCCATTGAATTAAAAATACATATTTTCCCCATCTCAACAGTTTGGGTATTGTCGTGACTTATGAAATGTGAAGTGAAGAGGAAGAATCAACGTTTCATTTTTCTCGGCTTGCCTTTGATTTGAGTCTGATTGAAAAAGTGGCAATCTTTTCATTCTGCCACCAGAATACAATACTCTGCACGTCAACAATATTGAGAAATGTTTTGGTGTGAGTGAAATACTGAAATGAAGTATAGTTTAAATATGCTTACGATTGTCTGTGCTTTGTCACTGAACAAAGGAAAATTTAGCATACTATGTTTTTGTTAGTAAATCTACACATGGGACAGGTTATTATAAAACAGTAGAAAATAAGATTTGAAAATTTTTAATTCAACAACATTTCTGTTGGACATCCATTTCGGCCCTTATATAAAATGAATCGGTGCGGCTAACTATGAGTGTAACAGCAGATGATTGCGGTAGTCGACAGTCATGAATCAGCTGACACGGAGTGATACATCGAATCGGTGAGACGGTTTGTTTACAGAAGGTCTCAGGGTTGGTGATTTACACTTTAAAAGGATTTAATTAGAAATAACCGAGTTACTAACTTTTTCCACGAAACTAACTTGTAGAGGTTCTATTAATTTCGGTGGACTCTGCCATCATCCGCTAGGAAATTTGAAAGTTTCTCGGAAGAAGTTACTAATTCACTTACGTCTAATTATTATCAACCATGTCTTTTATTACCCTAACATGAATAGAAGGGTTTATTCTTTTTTCCCTGCTTTCTACAATTTTTCAGTTTTTTTCGTGATTTTTCTGCTTTCCAGGATATTACCGGATTATTGATAATTCCACATTGTGGAATTTTCCAGTTATTACTTTCAGTTACCTGGGAAGTAAAAATTTTGGAATTGACCACTCCCGTATGGTTGTCGACTGTAAAAGTATAAAAAATTAAGAAAAATAATAGAAGATAATTGTTGTACAGTGTAAATTGTAAGCAATCTTAATTTTCATATAAAAGTTAGTATCTTTTACCCTTTTTATTGCTAAATTATTTCCTTCCTTTCCTTACCTTTTGTTAGCAGAACTTGTCTCATTTATAATACAGCAATCCTTAATACTTCAATTAAACCAACCTTCTGATGTGTTCTTTGTCAATACGCATTCACAGAGACACGTCTGCTTTGTATGATGATGAGGATACGTGGATCACAGTGTTTGGGTTTCCACCACCTTCAACGTCCTTTATATTGCAACAGTTTACAAATTATGGATCAATCATGGAAAAGAGAACACCTGCGAAAGGAAATTGGATTCATTTACGGTACAATACAAAAATGGAAGCCAGGAGGGCTTTAAGCAAAAATGGGAAAGTTTTTGGAGGATCCATAATGGTTGGAGTAATGCCTTGTCGAGATCCAGTAAGTATTTTACCCTAATATTAATGAGTAGTGGAAATAACAGTGATTTAGACTATGTTTTAGCTTTTTGAGAAGAGCAGGTCTTTTCCACTGTTTCTGAGGTAGTTTTAACCTATCCGTACCTTTTTTAATGTGTTGTGTTTCTCCTATGCAGGTCCATGTACAACCTAAATTTTTAACCTTTCCCAAGGGGCTTTTTGCACCCCTTTTATAGTTTTGGTGTAAGGTTTTTAGATAAGGGGATCTTCCCCGCATACACTGAAGGGTATAAAATGTCCATGCATGCCAACGCACCCAAAAATTTCAAATCCATCAATTTCAGATATGTTAATTCCAACAATATTGTGTTTACATTTAATTTTCATTTCTATTAGATTTCTACTAGTGAATTGTAGGAATTCATCTATCAAAATATGTTGTCATTAGAGGCATGCATATGTTGTGTTTGACAGAAACAAGAAATGTGAAATAACACACTGTAATGTTCATGTTTTTGAAAGGTGTGACATGCAAAATAAACTAAACCCGATATTTAGAGTGTATTTACCGTTTCAACACTTTCTGAATTCTGAATTATCCTGAGAGTTGTGCAAATCTTGGAAAAAATTACTAATTCTGCTGTAAATATTTGAGAAGCAAAATTGACTACTTTCACAGGAATAAACTTAATACTTCATAGGTACATAAATGTACTATCGAAGGGAAATGTTTATTTTGTGTAATAAGTTCAGTTTTTCAAATCAAATGTAAGGTTATTTTCACCATTTTAACACCAAAATGCCATTTTATACACTGCTTTTGATCCCGAAATGTACCAAAATCTTGAACTTATATTCACCATAAATACTGTATATGGCTGTAATTAGCAATCATGCATTACCTAAATTAACTTAACCTAACGTAAATCCCAGATCCCATTGGCATTTGATTTTTAAATTTTGCACAGTTATTGAGTAATAGTGTATATATATGGCATATAATTTTTTGGGAAAGAGGTTTAGGACCTTGTTGATACGGCATGGAATGATCCATTATTTACTGTGTAGACAATGAAATGCATGTGCGTAAGTTCCATGCCTCCTTGTGCATAGGAGATGGAAATACCAAGAGATTCATTCTAGCATGATACTTCGTATTCTGTTTTTGAGTTAGTAACGATCATTGTAATACAGTTATTAATGCAAATTGACGCAAGTAAGAAATTATAATCTGATTGTATAAGTTAACTTCCCTTTCACTGCACTTTTATTTCAAGCGTGCTCGTTCCATTTGTTGATCATGTTTTAATGTATGACAGTTTAATTCTAGACAAATGCTGTTTAAATTACAACATTCTTTGATGTTACTCTTGGTATAGAATCGTTTGTCTAGGAGAACAGACAGAGAACAATTTTTGTGTAACCTGTTTGTTTATTGCTTATTCAGGGTGGCGACAGACCTGGAAAACCGGGAAAAGTCGGGGAATTTGAGGTGTCAAAAAAAGTCAAGGAAATGTCAGGGAATTTCATCTTCATTGACTTTTTTTTTATTATTATTTATTCATTTATTTAAAGATATCGTTATGGAACTCTGCACGGGAACAGGAAATCTCGTTTGTAAGTTTCGGCCTCAACTTTTAGGTCCCTTTTATGCGCAACACAACCACGGCGCCAGAAACCAGTGATGGCAGGAAGAGAGAGAGAGAGAGAGAGAGAGAAATTTCTCTCGGCGGGAATTTTAAATTCGAATACTCTTTGGAGGAAAATTGTTATTACTCGGGCAATATGGGAGCAATCTACTTCGGATAAGTTTTGTTTTGCAGCTAAAACATCAGCGCATGCAACCGTGTACAATTCAGAATGCCGGACCGAGGAAGGGGGTTTTGGGGCACAACCCCCGGATTTCAATGGAAGAAACAAAAATTTGTAGTTTGCCCCATCTTCTCCTGCTATTTTGAGGAGAAGGTGCGAACTTTAGTATTCTTTTCAACGAATGGACATTTCTCAAGAGAATGAAACGTGTTTCATCTTGTTGGGTGCCATACATGTTGAATAATAAGCCAATATGTGAATTTTTATTTACGAAAAATAGGTAATTTGCATTTTTGGAGGAAAATTGTTATAACTCTGGCACTATGGAAGCAATCTACTTTGGATAAGTTTTGTTTTGCAGCTAGAACATCAGCGCATGCAACCGTGTTCAATTTAGAACGCCGGACCGAGGAAGGGGGGTTTGGGGGCACAACCCCGAATTTCAATGGAAAAAAAAAAAAAATCTGGAGCTTGCACCCTCTTCTCCTGCTATTTTGGGGATAAGGTGCAAACCTTAGTATTCTCTTCAAAGAATGGACGTTTCCAAAGAGATTGAAACATGTTTCATGTTCCTGAGTGCCATACAAGTTGAATAATGAGCAAAAATGTGAAACTCTGTTCGGGAATGTGGCATGGATATGTTGTGGAGAGGGGGGAGGTTGGTCATCAACATAAATTTCCCAGGCTTGCTCCAGACCTGTGTCAGAGTTTCCACCCAAACATAAGAGTATGAAGGTCCAAAAAGCACATTCATTTCGTAATTAGCACCATGATACCATATGGTATCATCGGGTGAGTATGACCTTACTCTGATGATACCATATGGTATCATCGGAGGAGTAAATGTTAAGCCTCTTAATATTAAGTGAAAAATGCATTGAATTATCATTTTTTTCTTGTCCGTATGGGAGTAGTAAGGGGACTTGTCAACAGATGGAGGGGATAAGAGCGGGTGGCACCGTCCGATAGTTGTCAGACGTCGTAGTAAGGCATTTTGTTGGACAAACTGAAGGAACATGGAAACAAATAGGTTCCATTGATACATACGATTTTTGTCGAATATCACTACCCGACAAAGTATCTCACTACAACATGCGACTGAAATTGAATGGACTGAAACATCCAACAAAAATCGCATGCATAAACAAGAAGAGCTTTAGACTGCAAATATGCTGCTGGAATTTATTACTCTTCTGGCTCACTTCACCTTATTTAATGTAGCATTGCTTACGAAGGTTTTCTTTAATCATCCTGACGTATTACTGGTTTCGCACAAGTTAACATACATTTACAATGATATTGCACTATTCTTAGATGTCAAGAAGAATCCAACCAAATGGGATATATATTGAATACTACTGTCACAAAAAAGTGAAACATAAATCTGCATTGGTGAACGTTATAAAAATTGGCAAGTGCATGCTCCCAAACTCAAATTTACTGCAACACTAGTATTGCAATGAAATTAACGCCAGTCTCTGTCCTGTCTGTTTAAACTCGTGAGAGATGGTCATTAATCTATCACTGATTGAAGTTAATGTCCAATATTATGAAATAAAATACTAATAATAAATACGTAAATATTTTAATATCATATTTACCCGAATCATTCAATCATAAAAGCAAATCACTTTCTTCAAGAATTGACTTTTCTCTGCCAGCCCTGCTAAATTTTCACTTTCCATCTACTGATTTATACGAGGGGTGGCCAGAAATTAATTTCCAATTAGTAGGTACATTGATTTTTCACTTGATTTTTCGCAAATGCCAAAACCGTGAAAAATGGTAATTGCTGCGAAGTTATGTTTAGGAATGTGCAGTGATGTCTGGACACATTTTTCGCCCGTTCGAAATATCGAAATAATGCAAATTTGGCATAAAATGTGAATTGTTGGCGTTTTTAGTGATTTTTTTTTAAAGAAATGTCCTAAAACAACGAAAAATTCCATGAAATCCAACATACTTGTCTTTTCTAGGCCATGTTTGTGTACATAGAACATTCAAGTTTTCCAACATTTTACTCAAGAGTAAACTATAGAGTTATACGTACATGGAATAATTCCGACAGCCACATTAAATCATGTATTTCCCACTAGTTTTTCAACTTGTATCAAACCTATTTGCATCACAGAGCAAAGTGGCAGGGTTTTAACAGGAGATCGAGTGTGTATCTACCGTCACACGGGAGCCACATCTTCGTATTTGTAGCATGAGATATATTTTGAATTACCAAGCTAAGTGTGCACCATCTGCATTCGTCGAGCGAGTAATAATGGAGCTCAGTCGTTAAGGCATCTGACTACTATGCGAGAGACCCGGGGTCGATCCCCTGCGGGGGAGAACCGGTATGCTTTCCACCTATTCAAACTGCTGTGGCACCCACCCAGCATCAGTGCAGGGGAGCACACTACTTTTACTTCCTCTAAAATCTGTTCCAACATATCAAACTGTCACGAAAATACGTAGACCATGTGACCTACAATTTAAAATAATAATTTAAGAGCAGAATGGAGTATTACGTTTCGGTATATTTGGCAGATAAATGTTCTAAAACAAAAACACGAATTTTGGGAAACGTAACACTAACAAGTCAAAAAAAGATAATGCCAATTTTTGGTGCCATAATATATCGGTATCTGTCACGTGAGATGGATTGATTTTATTTTTTGGGGTGTGTCGCCACTTATGGTCCGGTCTGCACACCTCACACGATTGCTGGTGGCTCTGTGCCAATTTCTGAGCGTGCAATGTAGACTACATCACAGTCGGTGGGAGACTGTATGAGAGCTGCAATCTTTAACCTAGAACTGTCCTAAAACGGCTGCATTGCAACTGTACCAGATTACAGCCACATGCCACTTCTTTTCTTGCCTGCGTGTGTATGTGTCGCTCTCCAACCACTAGTGCTGCGTATAGGCACCATTAAAGCTTTTTTCAGGATGCCCCTCGTATATGAACTTTCAGAAGCTTTTATTATTTGAGTTTTCCTGTTTTAATGTGTGGTTAGCTAAATCCGTTACTTATACAATACAGTTATATAAATTTCTTGCGTTAAATTTCTAATACCTACATACCCTTTTCGTCAGCATTAATGGTATAACTGCATGTTGTCAGTTTCACAGTACTTCACTTGGATATACTGTACTGGAGCAGAAATCCCATTGATATTGTAAGGAAATATGACACTTTATTTTGTTCGATTCAATTGTTTCACTTATATGCAAGAGTCAAGTTGTTTGCTTTACAGAGAAGAGAGAAGTAGCTTTATGCATTGAAAAATGAGTCCGCACTCATGGTTCTTGCAAGCAGAGGGTTCCAAACCTCAGTGGAAATATCAACATATAATACCGAGAATGTATAAGGAGACTGATAAATTACAAATTGTATTTCTTAATCATTCACTCTTCACTCTTATCTCATTTAGTCGTAACTTTAAAAATAATCAAGTATTTTATTTTGATGAATTCAAATCATAGAAAATAGAGAAATTAAGTCAATTTCATAGAAGATAATATTGGTACTTAACAAATCCATACCTGGATCTGTATGATTTTATTATTTCCATTTGCAAAAACATCGATTTAGTTTAGTTTGTAATTGTCAGGGAAAAATGTAAATTTTTGTCCTGGAAAACCTGGAAAAGTCAGGGAATTTCATTTCTGCTTGTTTGTAGCCACCCTGTTATTGTCAGTATAATAGTTTCGTTGTCATTTTGTTTTGTCAATCTTTAGGATAGTATATGTGTAAGGGCAAGCTTACATCTGCATCCTTCATTAAATGTACTGCCTGTTCTTGACTAGTAGTTAGTGCTGCAGGTGAAAGTAATCACCCCTCGTGCGCCAGATGCTGAATAAATCAACATATGTTCTGTAAATGTTGCATGGGGTAGTAGCAACGTGGATAAAAATCTTGATTTATTTCAAAAATAATTATTATTTTCTTTGATTTAAATCAGATTTTTTTGAGTTCTTAAAATTGCTTACATTGTTTTTGGTACCATACATATAGATATGTTTTTTTAGGAAGCCTTTTCTAGTAAACGGCCATGTAAAATATTCGAACAGCTAGATTAAAGCATATAAAAGATTATATGCAAATACTGTATACATTTTTCTGTTTCTGACACTGTACCTACTATGGAAATGTTTGTTGAGTGTGTTAATGAAACTATAATAATTTCAGTAACTTTTCTTCCAGTGAAAATAAAACATTCTGGATGTACTCTAAAATTGTAACTTAAAATATTCTTAAATTTTTTTAGTGTCTGTAGCTGAATTTTGGACATTTTTTTTAAGGTAGTTTGAAAAATATCAGCTGCCATGTTTATTTACAGTTTAATGGTAATGACACTATTTATGATTTAACATGATTAACATTTTGTATAATTTTCCATACAAAATTTTGCTATTTTTGCCTATAAATATTATTGAATTTTAAATCAAGAGAAATGTGTGTTTACATTTCCTTTCATATGAGCTTTACACTATCTGTACATGTATTTTATTTCCTTTCTTAGAGCCTAATAACACCATTCAATGATTACGAGATTAATGTACTTTCACCAAAAGTGATTCTGATATCTACAATTTTTTTTATGTACATTATTCTCTAAATTATTTATTTGAATCTTGATGTAGATGAATCCACCTTGGGTAGTAGTGAGATCACGTTAATCTTATTAAAGAACAACCTTCTTCGCACCACAACTTCAGCAGGTGTCATTTGCAAACTAATCATTTGTTTTCATGTGCTCGAGTTGGCCCGTCCTAGGGAATGCCCTGGGAGCCTCGATGAATTATAGAATGCTGCAGTGTGCATGAGCAAATTCAAGAAAAAATTGTTCCACATCTTTTGCTAATGACTTTTCTTTAACTGCAGTTGTGTAGTTTTGACATTGTGATCTTGGCTTTGTCATATAAATGAGCATTTCTATGATATTTTATCTTTAGATAATACCGGATGTCCCAGAAGTCTTTCCCTGATTACACACTTTATTCATATCCGCTATATGCAAGGTAGAGATGTGAAAGTGGTGCCAAAATGTTGGAAATCTAACCAAGTTTGTTTGTTGCAGCTTTCAGTAATGTGGCTGTAGTGTAGCAGTGTCAGTGCCAAGGAATCCGGAATTAATGCTCTTGACATCGGGTGGCATCTTTGCATACAATGTTTCTTGGACTTGACAGGATTTGGAAATGAAGATAGATTTCATTTTTAAATACCAACTTATTGATGGCAGATATTCTAGACCAAAGAGTTCTGTACATTTGAAAGTTCCTCTGCACTGTTTTTGGTGACCGGGTCTCGGGATACCAGAGGACATGCTGAGCTTTTTCCTGATTTGTGAACATTTCCAGTTTTCTGGCCACTGACACTGCTACACTACAGCCACCTTACTCAAACCTGCAACAAAAAAACTTGGTTAGTTTTTCAACATTTTGGTGCCATTTTTACGTCTCTACCTTGCATATAGCGGATATAAATAAAGTTTGTAATCAGGGAAAGACTTCTGGGACACCCAGTATTTTGACCTAGAAAAATACGTACGATGGAAGCTCGATTTTATATTTTTCATGAGACCAAGCTAAAAAAACTTAAAATGCTGGAAAATGTAAAATTGAGGAAAATTTTATAACATTTTGCTCTATTGGGACCATGAATGTTGAATGTATAATGCAGGAAAATGTAAAATAGGGGTTCCACTGTGTATACTTTTGATCTTATTAAGGGTGTTGTTAACATTCCATGAGATATAGTTTATACTGGTGCTGATAATACAAAATAATTTTGTTTGCTTCCTACATTTTTTTTAGAAATATGTTACAATTAAGTAAAGGGACACAAACCACTTGAGAACGAACCAATCAACATTTCACGATAGGTTGCACAAGCTTGCATTTAATTGGTGAGTGAAGTCCTGAAGTGACATGTGTCACTTCGGTGTGAAATCTCCCATAGTTGCAAATTGTAATTGATATTTTGCAATTGTCTATTGCAGGATATAGTGGGAGAGTCTATGAAGGAGAACACTTCTCAAATGTTAAACAATGCAATATATTCTCCTGTGAGCAGACGAGGAGACACTCCACGTCAAGGAACAATACGCCCATTGACTCAAGCCTATAGATCAATGCAACAAGATAGTGAGGTTAGTATTTTTGAATATTTTTTATTGTTGCAATGTATTATATAAAAGGTAATTCTGAGTGAATTTTTCTCTGTAAACGTGAAAAATTGCAACTTTTATTAATCAAAATTAGGGCTGAGCCGATAATCGGTATCGGAAAGTATCTGTTGGAATTCATCTACCCATACCTGCCGATACTTTTGCGGCTTATTGGTCTTTTACGAGGTCCGGAAAGATGCCACGCGACACTTTTGCGGAGTGTAATTATCCTGGGAAATATGTAAAATTCTAACTTCTTTTTTATTTTGCACCAATTTTGCACGAAAAACTATATTTTGTAATTGCATAACATCTACTTTCATATTCTGATGTAATTCTTGAATATTCTAAAGCAAATTTCTTGGTAATTTGATGCATGCAATTGCAGAAGACTATTTATATACCAATATTGTTCAATATTTTGAACAAATTTTTAATTGCAATTTTCAAGTATCGGAATTGGTGGGAATCGGTGAGAGTATCGGCATCGGTATCGGTTGAAAGTGGTATCAGCTCAGTCCTAATCAAAATCCAATTGAATTTATACATACTTAGTTTAGCTTCTATTTTTATCGAGGAAGAAAAATAAAGCTGTGTGGAAAATCAAACAGATTTCTTTCAGTCCATTTACTTTGCCAGTGTCCTTTGCAGAGCAATCTATATGGCAGACGGCAGCTATCTTGCAACCTTGAAGTTGATTAGATAAATTTGAGTAAGAAATTTTTATACAATTAACAATTTTTCGTAGATTAATATATCCTGTAACAGTTGTGACTTGTGTTTGTAGATGTATTTCGAGTATGAGTATGTGAAATGGTAAATGAATACTCCACATTTTAAATTAAATATTTTAAATATATATATACCATTTAATTAAATTGAATTAGAATTTTTGGATACATTGGAATCACAAGACCCTTAATATTGTTAATATATTTGTGTGTGTATGTATGTGTGAGTGGTGAGAGGTGGTAATATGCAAGGTTGAATTAGAGAAAACATCTGCTTGTACCGTTGAATTTTTGGAAAGGTTGCCTTGAAAACCCGGAATTATACTTGAATTTTATCATGGTCTTGGAGTGACCACCCTGTTTTTCAACTAATAAAATAAAAAGTACAAGCAAGAAATTTAAAATTTGTTATTGACAAACTATACTTCAATTAGATGTACTGAGTATTACCGGTAGTTACAGTAGAAATTTTACATTAAATACTCTAGGAAAAGGTCATGTTTTGAAAACTATTTTCATGCAGAAATCTACTACACTAAGTGGTTATTAGAATTTCCCATTTTCTTCTTACAATTTTTGACTTATGTTTGCTAGATATTAGGATTAATGCAGATATTACTGAATTTTACTGGAATTATGTATTGATGCTATAATGGTTGATTTTTATTTAAAAAAATTCTTTGCTAACCATAAGTCAGTACGTGCCACACAGTCATTCCTATTCAGTTTCCCTTTTTCTTTTCGTGGCCGCGGTGGCTCAGTCGGTAATGCATCTGACTACCATGCTAAAGGTCCCAAGTTCGATCCCCGGCCGGTTAAAATCCGGGAACGTTGGAAGCGGCACCGGCGCCCACCCAGCGTCGAATAACATGGGTATCTGGCGAAAACCCTGGGGGGTAAAGATGGTCAGGGGCGTGATGCTGATCACATCACCCCCACTTACGACCGGATCAAGAAAGTGTGGGGCATTACCCCCACACCCCCTATACACCTTCATGACGTGGTGCTATGCACAGGGGTGCACTTTACTTTTTCTTTTCACTTTTTGTATGGAAGTCAGTATTCTAAAAACTTGGTAAATGGCATTCTAAGTGTGGTGTTAGCTAAAATATACAAACACGTTTAAATATGAGGGCAAATCGAAAAGTCTTTGCACGTAATTTTTTTCTAGCTTGTTATAAGTGTTATTACAAAAGCGAGATATAGCGATGCAGTAGGCTTTTCTTGGAATGGCTCTATTGTAACTTCAGATTTCTTCCACGGCACGGTGCTGTTATCAGTTGGCAAAGACTGCCGGAGTGCTCAGGAAGGCCACGCCATATGAGCAGTGAAATGTTATTCAGTTTTTATGGTGCAAAGGACAAACAGCCACATATTATATCCACAGGGAAATGGAGCCAGTGTATAGGGACAAGTGTTTATCAGGGCGAAGTGTGCAGTTGTGGTGCAAGGAGTTTGAAAATGGACGGGAAAATGTGGAGGACAATGAGCGATCGGGCCGACCTCGTTCCTCGCTGACACCGGACAACATTACCTGTGTTGGTGAAATGGTGAAAGCTGATAGACGTGTTCATCTGAAGAACATTACCACTGAACGTGGCATTTCCTATGGCACTGATAAACACGTGCCCCCATACACTGGCTCCATTTCCCTGTGGATATCTGTGGCTGTTTGTCCTTTACACCATAAAAAATGAATAACACTTCGCTGCTCATATGGCATGGACTTCCTGAGCACTCAGGCCATCTTTGCCAACTGGTAACAGTTCCGTGCCATGGAAGAAATCTGAAGTTACAATAGGGCCGTTCCAAGAAAAGCCAACTTCATCGCTCGTATATCTCGCTTTTGTAATAACACTTATAACAAGCTAGAAAAAAACTAGGCAGAAAGACTTTTCGATTTACCCTCGTACGTGAATTGCCTTAATGGGTTTTGTCTGGAAAATTTTGGTTCTTGATCTAGAAAACCTGGAAAAGTTGGGGATTTTTTTTAATGAAATTGTAGACACCCTGCATGTATTTTTGAGATAGGATACATGTAGTAGTGTGAGATTGGAGTACAGAACAATGTCTGATGAGATAACATTAGTATTTTTCTCCACTTACTTTCATTATTTCTTCTTTCTTTTTGTAAGTGAATGATGTGTGTGCATTTTATCCAAATTATTGATGATTGCATTCTCTTTGTAGGTTTTAAATAGAAGCAATACTCCACAAAAGAGTCAAAGTATAATGGTGAGAGCGATGGAATATGTCCTTGGTTGGTGAGAAATGATGGATCCATTCACAAACTTTAAGAAAAAGGTTTTTCTTTGGACTGGTCACTATAGTGGCAAAGCTTATATTTCAGAATGCATTGGTCAGATTGTGCTTTACTATGAGTTTATAGTTTTTTCTATAAGGGCTTCAGCAGATTGAATAAGTAATATATTTCCCCATGCATTTTGATATTTATTAAGTGGAATATGAGTTGCTACATAATCTATGTTATTTGCAAAGATATTGAATTTCATAAACAGTACATTACATATTCAAGAAGCAGAGTACTTCATTGCTTCTGTGAACATTATGTGAATTAAACTAGAAATGATTTTTATAAGTTAATTACTAGAACAAAGTTTCAAGATTCTAGTGTACAACCAGGGTCATTGTGGAATAGTGTCATTTTGTGGAAATGCTTTGGTCTTTTAATGATTCAATACCAAACCGAAATAAGGTTTTGCATTTTTTTATCTATGTCTGAAAGTATTTTAGTTAATTTTCTTAGCCATAACCCAGAATGCTTTTGTGAGTAAATAGAAAAGCAATGCAGGAAACTAATTTCAGAATTTTGAAATATGTCTCACAATGATGTTAAAATGCACTTGGAATACGTTAATTTGTTACCAAAACTTTTATTCTTGATCATTGCCTTTACTTGAAGATGGTAGCATAAATGACCTAACGAAATGTATAATGAATGGTAACATTAAGAAATGCTTCTAATTGGTAGGATAAAATAATTTCATTTGTGCAAAAGGTTTTTAGTGGAACCACGATTTTTCGTTCCTGGGATTTACATTTTTCACCATTATACTTTCAATTATCGTGGTGCTTACATAGTAAAATGTTTTACAATTTTCCTCAATTTTACATTTTTTTTTCTTTGTCCCTTCAAAATCATAAAATCTAGGCTCTACTGTATTTAGCCAGAACCCCTGGTTATTTCAGCATGAAATGATCAGTTCATTTTGTCCTTGTTTTAATGCATTTGGAGACCCATTGTTGAATTTTTTACATGTACAGTGTAACTTTTCAGAAGCATATGTGATATCTGTTTTTCTCTTTTATACAAAACTTTTCATAACGTTTTTCTAGTATACCTTTAAAAGAATGTTTTGGAGATATTGATGAAAGTTGTTTTGTAAACTGTTGTGTATCATGTGAACTTGTTTTTGAACACTTGTTAATTTTGGACTGAAACATTTGTAAATTTGTGCATTGTTAAATATCTAGGGAGGGAGGTTGGGAGTATTTATTTTTTTGTTAGTGTAAATGCTGCTGTTTTCTAAGATGAGCTTTGTGAAAGGGAACATAATGTGTGAATGTTGAATCAGTACTTTGTTGTATGTATGTGTACGTTTGATTTGATGAAAGATGTTTTTGCTTCTGAAAATTAAATGTTTCGTGAATTATTGTTAGTATTATTATTATTCATACTATGGGAATGAGAGACACGGTAATAGATAATTAAGGTACTCACATTTTCCGTGAAGCTGTTTTACATTATTTTTTTATTAATTTCGGTAACCACTGCCACCATCCTCGTTGGAATTCGTTGTGTCGTTGCTTGGTGCGTTTCTGTTGTTTTTTCCTAAATCGCCGCTAGGTGTGCTGCTGTCGCCTGCATGTCTGTGTGTATGTCGTCTGCTGTTCACCGGTGTTAATTGCTGCAGTAACGGAAGCCAGGCGTGGTGTGCCCGACCACTATCTATGTTCAGTTATGGTTGTAATGCATGATGGTGTGTGTTTCTTTGATTTTTGTGTCTATGAGAGTGTGTGCTTTGTATTTGACATGCACTTTCTCAATTTTATGGTTGCGGAATTTGATATGCTTGGCAAGTCCGGTGGTGGGTTGTGCAGTTTTTGCATTTGATAGGTGCTGCTGAATTCTCTCACTGATGGATCTGCTGATGTAATGAGCCTTGCACTCGTATTCAGCATCATTAGACACCTGGATTGTTGAGGGGGGAGACGAAGTACTGTTTATGTTTGTTTAGTTGGTCAGCTATTTGGATGTTGTAGGGGCGGAGGGCTTTAGTAAGGCGGTTGGATGTGGTAGGATGGTAGGGATAGGCAAACCACTTGGTTTTGTTACTGGGATCTGGTTGCGATGGTGCAGGTTGTCTGACTTGGATTTCAGCTTTGCTGCACCATGTGGAGAGTTGACATTCAGTATATCCATGTTCTAGTGCCAGTTCTGTGATGGGTGCTATCTCGTCCCTCAGGTCTTCTTCTGTGGAACAGTAGGAGAAGGCTCTTCGGAAGAAGTTTAGCCATACGTTGGCCTTTTGCTTGGGTGGATGGTTGGATAGTGCATGGATATATTGGTTGCCTGCATCTGGTTTTCTGAAAATTGTGGTTGTGAATTTGTTGCTCCCGTGGCTGATGGTGAGGTCCAAGAAATTGATTTTGCCCTGCTTTTCATGTTCTATGGGGTATTTAGTCTGGGGTGGATGCTATCTATTTTTCCAACAACAGGTTGATCTCTTCGGGTTCTTTGTACATGACTATGGTGTCATCAGCGTATTGTCTGTATCTGATGAATTTGAGTTCCGGAGTTTGGAGCAGGGACCTGTAACGTAACCCAACTTGTAACGCTGTCAAGTTACGAACGGAACTATCGATATGCGTTACAATGGCATTAGCATTCCACACAATACCGGACAGATTGGACCTACCTACAACCTGGGTAAATTAGGCGTACCTGCATCTGGTTTTCTGAAAACTGTGGTTGTGAATTTGTTGCCCCCGTGGCTGATGGTGAGGTCCAAGAAATTGATTTTGCCCTGCTTTTCGTGTTCTATGGTGAATTTTAGTCTGGGGTGGATGCTATCTATTTTTCCAACAACAGGTTAATCTCTTCGGGTTCTTTGTACATGACTATGGTGTCATCAGCGTATTGTCCGTATCTGATGAATTTGAGTTCCGGAGTTTGGAGCAGGGACCTGTAACGTAACCCAACTTGTAACGCTGTCAAGTTACGAACGGAACTATCGATATGCGTTACAATGGCATTGGCGTTCCACACAATACCGGACAGATTGGACCTACCTACAACCTGGGTAAATTAGGCGTACCGTTACTCAACGACCCATTCGCTTCAGGTACTGAGTGGAACGGGTCTCGGATGGAACAGGTACGATCGTACCCGCACATACTGTACCTGAACGGTGGCTACCGGGTACGAAATGGAACCAGAACTTGGTAACCGGTACTGAAGCACTATGACCAGCGCTTGTTATTAAAATACCGATACGTGGATAGAAATGGGTGAAGCGGGTAACATTTGTAACAGAAACTTACAGTACCTATCATAACATACTGAGCGTATCCGAACTAAGTTTACTGTCAAAAATTTGATGGACGCCATATTGAAAAATGTTATTTCTTAAGATATACGAGTGAAATTCGGCTTGATGGTAGTTTATGGGAATTCGATCATAGCAAATCAACATGATTCTGGAAAACCGGAAGTTGGTGGACGCCATATTGAAAAATGTTATTTCTTAAGATATACAAGTGAAATTCGGTTTAATGGTAACTTATGGGAATTAGAGCAAGACAAATCAACATGATTGTGGAAAACCAGAAGTTGGTGGACGCCATATTGAAAAGTGTTACTTTTTAAGATAGAGAAGTGAAACTCGGTTCAACGGTAGCTTATGCTAATTAGAGCACGATAAATCAACATGATTGTGGAAAACCGGAAGTTGATGGACGCCATATTGAAAAGTGTTACTTTTTAAGATAGAGAAGTGAAATTCGGTTTGAGGGTACCATATGCTAAGTAGAGCATGGCAAATCAACATGATTCTGGAAAACCGGAAGTTGATGGACGCCATATTGAAAAGTGTTATTTCTTAAGATAGAGAAGTGAAATTCGGTTTGATGGTAGCTTATGCTAATTCGAGCATGAAAAATCAACATGATTGTGGAAAACCGGAAGTTGATGGATGCCATATTGAAAAACGTTACTTCTTAAGATAGAGAAGTGAAACTCGGTTCAACAGTAGCTTATGCTAATTAGAGCACGATAAATCAACATGATTGTGGAAAACCGGAAGTTGATGGACGCCATATTGAAAGGTGTTATTTCTTAAGATATACAAGTGAAATTCGGCTTGATGGTAGTTTATGGGAATTAGATCATAGCAAATCAACATGATTGTGGAAAACCGGAAGTTGGTGGACGCCATATTGAAAAGTGTTACTTTTTAAGATAGACAAGTAAAATTCGGCTTGATGGTAGTTTATGAAAATTAGAGCATGGCAAATCAACATGATTGTGGAAAACCGGAAATTGATGGACGCCATATTGAAAAGTGTTACTTCTTAAGATAGAGAATTGAAACTCTGTTTGATGGTAGCTTAGGGGAATTAGAGCATGGCAAATAATAAAATTCTTAAAAACCGGAGGTTGCTGGTCGCCATATTGAAAAACATTAATTCGTAAGATAGAGAATTGAAACTCGGTGTGACGGTAGCTTATGCTAATTAGAGCATGGCAAATCAACATGATTCTGGAAAACCGAAAACACACATACATGCCTTCCTCCTCCCCCTCCGAAACACATGTGCTTCTATTGGAAATTTTCCCGTTCCTACAAAATTTCCCTTCTGGGTAGAAACCCCCCCATGAGCAAATTCTATTTCAGGACAAGGTTAAATACTGTCAATATGTCTGCGCCAAACTGCAATAAATAATGCGTGACAATCTTTTTTGAATCGAACTATCACCAGCTAGACTACAAATGACAGAATTGCGCTTTAGATATATAGTTCTTTTTGAACAGAAGAAGTGTTATCGCCAGTTAATATTGCATATTTTGCGTTAAAGTATAAAATTCTGTATTTTTCTGAAAAATGGCATAATTCCAGTTATTTCGCGATCTCGAAAGATCGAAATTTTTCCTCCTTTGCCTACCCAAATCTATTTTATACACATAATTTTGCTTTCCTCAACTTTTCGGTTTTATCGTTTAAACGAGAACTTCACGTTCCTATATATAACACATACCTTACAGAGGAGAGTGGAGTATGTAAAGAATTCATAGAGTAGGAAATCAAGGACGCGTCAAGTATCTTAACCTCAGCGAGCAAAGGGATCGCTCAACTACTTGACGGCCAAATAATCGTTGCTTGGCGAGCGCTGCTCACTTGCTCGCTGAGCGAACTTGAACCTTGCTCATCTAAGATATTTAAGCCATAGAATATATCGTTTTTTTGTCTCGAGTGTTTGTGATCAACGGTGTGATATAGTGTAATTAAGAAAAAGTACAAGTAACAGAAGGTAATAGATTTTCCCACTGTTTGTGATTCCTTTAAAATGAAAGTGTTGTTTGTTCCAAATACACCGTAGTTTTGGAAAGTTGTGCAAGTGTGTGAAAAATAAATTTTCGAATAACGTTTTGTGAAAAATGTTCGGTTCAGTTCTCATTCATAAGAGCCTGGATATTGTTTTGAGAAGCAATAGTAATAATTATATTAGATTCGCACTACACTAGAACCATTCTCTTGTCTAGTGCGCAACTGTACCTTTACGTCTACAATTGTGATATTTTTATCAATGAGCACACACCGTCAAGTAAATGAACTATCTGCTGAACGAGCGAAAATTTTACTCGGCGAGCATCGCTCAGATACTAGACGCACTCCGAGTAGAGCGAATGCTCCTGGTACAGCCCCTTAAATAGGTAGTGTGGAAAACGGCATTGTTCTGCGCTCTCTGGCTGTTCCTGTGCATTATGATATCCACTAGAGGCGTTGGTGTCTGCACGTCTACTAGAAATTCGTCAGCTTATAATGTAAGTAAATGGAGTTTTCGTTGCAACGTCTGATTCTTTTACTTGGAGCATTTCTATGATTGTGATAATTTCTACAATATCTGGTACAGTGGTCGTGAAGATACTAATAGATATTCTGGACAGTCAACCACGTCCAGTTATCGTGACTTTCATTAATAATACGGGAGAAAGTATACGCGTGGAATGCCCTTGGTAACTCTGAATATTTGTGTATGAATTACACAAAAAGGTTTATTATTATTATTATTATTATTATTATTATTATTATGATAACTCCCTTAGTGTCATCGACATGAGTGTAAGGAAACATACAGGCCAATGAGACAAGCTACACGGGACGTTCAGACTGATGTGACTAGTAACACTGCCAGACTGTAAAATATCATTCATTGAGCATGATGGTCCAACAAACCATTCAGCAAGCGACCATTCCTTTAAGGAGCTTTACGACCGAAGTAACAAGCGGTACGAGAATACGACACATTGAATGGGTACTGATACGGTCCAGGTATTGAGCGTATGGCTACAAGGCTTGGTCTTCATGGCCAGAAGAAGATAAATCATAAGCAGATGTATTCTGTGTATATTCTTGCTATATCATGGGTTCAATGTATTTGAATGTTTCGGACATAACGTCCAGTTTATATTAAATATGTTAATTGTTCACCGTCTGGTTTTTATCTTGTGCAACTTACATTAATTTACATTATCATGTCCTTCACTCCGAACCTACCAATTTGGCGCTGTGGACATGATAATGTAAATTAATGTAAGTTGCACAAGATAAAAACCAGACGGTGAACAATTAACATATTTAATATAAACTGGACGTTATGTCCGAAACATTCAAATACATTGAACCCATGATATAGCAAGAATATACACAGAATACATCTGCTTATGATTTATCTTCTTCTGGCCATGAAGACCAAGCCTTGTAGCCATACGCTCAATACCTGGACCGTATCATCCCTCCAGGTGTCCCATTAAAAAAAAATCAGGTATGCTGGTGACCGTATCGATCTGGTGGGCGGCGAACCCTGGCAGACCTTCTCGGAGATGAGTGAGGTGTGCTAGGACCTGGTCCTGGGTATCCGGCTCTGCCTGGGGTAGGTTCTGGTACTGTTCCACCGGGGTTGGCTGAATTTCTATTTGGTATTGTAACGTTGAAGTCGTCTTCATCTGCAGTGTCACGTGAAACACGTCTCTTCAACCACCTGGGATGTACCACTCGTTTGATTCCATCTTCCAACATTATGTCGTAGAGGATGCTATCCCCAATTCGACGAATGACAACTCCTGGGATGTAATTTGGAGTACCGTGCTTAGGTGATTGAACCCAAACTGCTGAGTTGATGGCGAAAGTACCATATTTCGACGAAGAGTCGTTCCGAAACTTTGCTGACTTCCTCGGCTTGAACGGAGATTCACTCGACAGAGGCACATTGTTTGGTTCCCACCAAAATCTGGGTTGGTGTTTCAAGACCGAAAGTGCTGGTAGGCTTCCTTTTCCACCCAGTCGCGTGTTCCGAAGGATGAAAAGAAGGTTGGCGATCCCCATATCAAGTTCAAGCGTGCTCAGATTGGGTTTGTCAGTTATAAGCTTGACAAGAGCGGTTTTGACAGTACGAACGTATCGTTCGGCTAAGCCGTTGCTAGGGCTGTGATAAGGTGGTGAAGTAACATGTTTGATGCCATTTTTAAGACAGAAGTTACGAAATTCGAGAGAAGTGAACGTTGGGCCGTTGTCGGATACGATAGTATTTGGTATCCCTAGCGTGGCGCAAGATTGCATAAGCCAGCGGATCGTTTCCTTTGTGTCCAATGTGTGTACAGGCCATACTTCTGTCCACTTGCTGAAGGCGTCTACTATCAGTAGGAACTTACGCCCTGCAAAGAAAAAGTGGTCTATATGCCATCTCTCGTTCACGTACGAAGCGAGAGGCCATGAAGAATCGGGTCCGTTGCGGACCTTAGGAGCATTAGCTCGGCATGTATTGCAGCTCGCTACAAAATCCGTAATCTCTGCTGACATGCCTGGCCACCAAAATCTGGATAGACATAACTCTTTCATGCGAGTTGAACCTATGATATAGCAAGAATATACACAGAATACATCTGCTTATGATTTATCTTCTTCTGGCCATGAAGACCAAGCCTTGTAGCCATACGCTCAATACCTGGACCGTATCAGTACCCATTCAATGTGTCGTATTCTCGTGCCGCTTGTTACTTCGGTCGTAAAGCTCCTTAAAGGAATGGTACTCAGAAGCAAAGCGCCGCAGGGGCAGTTCAGAACGAAGTGACAAGCGACATGGTGTCTTCAGTCTATTAGCAAGCGTTTACTGCTATTGTGCGAATCTAGGCGACACGATAAGCTGCATGTGTCGCTTTGTCACTTGCATGTCCTTCAAAATGGACCATTACTTCAATAGCTTGCAACGTGTTGCCGCGGTTTGTTTTTCGCGCATGCGTGATGAGTGTTTTGCTTTAGGGAGATTTAGCACCGAAGTGACAAGCGCCACGCGACACTTATCGCTTGAGGATTTCACCAACCGAATGCTGGCCTGTGCGGCGCGTCATGCCTCTACGGTGTGAAAGGTTGCTCTTGATTGGCCCGCTCCCAAGCGACATGTGTCGCATGTCGCTTCGGTCTGAAAGCTGCCTTGGGCTGAGGGATCCTTGTTGATTTGGTGTGAAATCCCATGTCGTTTGTCTCATGTCTAAAATATCCCTGAGAAAACGGTCCAGTCCGAGCTTGTGTCCCTACGGTTCGAAAGGCTGCATTCATTACCTACTGCTCGGTTCCAAGCACCACGATACGAAATATCTCTCAGGATACTATTAATATTCTAATAACATAGAAAAATAAACTCTAGAACACAATTCAACAATTGACGTCCAGAATCACATTGCGATGTTTCTTCTTGTGTTATGCATGTTATTTATTTATTTATTTTATTTAACTTTTCTTTCCAAATTAATGCCATTTCGTGACTGCAAATTGCTAGTGCCGTAGAGGCTTGAGCATTTTACTTTATGTTCAGGAAATCACTATTCTACTTCACAGCAAATTATGAAATAAGAGTAATATAAATAGTTCAAAATCACAACACCGTTCTCTGGTGAACATACTTGTTATTTCAAATAACTTATTTGCACTAAATGAATACATTAGTTTATGCTTGATTTGAAGAGATTCGAACTACTCACAAACTTTCTTGTTATCTCTTTTCACGTGTTTCTTACAACTGGTTGCTACGCAACAAAACAGTATGCTATAACATTTATTTCTTTTTCTTTTACACAAGGAGTGATTATACATTTTACAATTTGAAAACAGTCACAAAATCACTCCACAAATTCGTATAACTGTTTCCATCAATTCACCTACTGCCTATGAAGACAAACAATTTTACGCAATGTATTCCAAAAACTAACTAAGCTGCTTCACTTCAATAAGAAAATTAGTTGCCGCACTGATTGCACTGCCATTTATTTTGTTATCCGCCTCTGGAACTAGTTTTTGGGTCGTTTCCCACACGGAATCGGAATCACAGCTGCAGTCACGCGAGGCTTATTGTTTCCCATCATCCATAGCGTCAGCGTGACTGCAATTGAGATTGGCTGAGCTTCTGACCGGTTTCGGCTGTGCTCGGAACTGCAATATCTACATTTACCTTGAAAATGCATGTTTTTCTTACTCCAGTTATGCTTTACCTCATTCTCTGTAGGGTATGTATGATATATAGACTTATTCTCCTAAGTGTCATCTTTACATAAATGTACTATACACGTTATAATTTTGTTTCATAACCGCTCTCACAATCACAAAAGCTACCCCTTGCGGTGGAAAGTGCAATGTTACCGAATAAGTCAAAACCAAGCGACTATTTTGTTTCGACTCAATCGTGCTCAGTTGCCATGCTCTAATTCCCATAAACTACCATCAAGCCGAATTTCACTTCTCTACCTCAAGAAGTAACATTTTTCAATATGGCGTCCATCAAATTTTTGTTTCTCCAGAATCATGTTGATTTGCCATGCTTTAATTAGCATATGCCAACATCAAACCAAGCTTCAATTCTCTATCTTAAGAAATAACATGTTTCAATATGGCGTCCATCAACTTCCGGTTTTCCGGAATCATATTGATTTGCCATGCTCTAATTCCCATAAACTACCATCAAGCCGAATTTCACTCGTATATCTTAAGAAATAACATGTTTCAATATGGCGTCCATCAACTTCCGATTTTCCGGAATCATGTTGATTTGCCATGCTCTAATTCCCATAAACTACCATCAAACCGAATTTCACTCGTATATCTTAAGAAATAACACTTTTCAATATGGCGTCCATCAACCTCCGGTTTTCCAGAATCATGTTGATTTGCCATGCTCTAATTCCCATAAAGTACCATCAAGCCGAATTTCACTTCTCTACCTTAAGAAATAACATTTTTCAAAATGGCGTCCATCAAATTTTTGGTTCTCCACAATAATGTTGAATTGTCATACTCTAATTAGCATAAGCTACCGTCAAATCGAGTTTCAATTCTCTATCTTAAGAAGTAACGTTTTTCAATATGGCGTCCATCAACTTCCGGTTTTCCAGAATCATGTTGATTTGCCATGCTCTAATTAGCATATGGTACCCTCAAACCGAATTTCACTTCTCTATCTTAAAAAGTAACACTTTTCAATATGGCATCCATCAACTTCCGGTTTTCCACAATCATGTTGATTTATCATGCTCTAATTAGCATAAGCTACCGTTGAACCGAGTTTCAATTCTCTATCTTAAAAAGTAACACTTTTCAATATGGCGTCCACCAACTTCCGGTTTTCCACAATCATGTTGATTTGTCATGCTCTAATTCCCATAAGTTACCATTAAACCGAATTTCACTCGTATATCTTAAGAAGTAACGTTTTTCAATATGGCGTCCATCAACTTCCGGTTTTCCAGAATCATGTTGATTTGCCATGCTCTAATTAGCATATGGTACCCTCAAACCGAATTTCACTTCTCTATCTTAAAAAGTAACACTTTTCAATATGGCATCCATCAACTTCCGGTTTTCCACAATCATGTTGATTTATCATGCTCTAATTAGCATAAGCTACCGTTGAACCGAGTTTCAATTCTCTATCTTAAAAAGTAACACTTTTCAATATGGCGTCCACCAACTTCCGGTTTTCCACAATCATGTTGATTTGTCATGCTCTAATTCCCATAAGTTACCATTAAACCGAATTTCACTCGTATATCTTAAGAAATAACATTTTTCAATATGGCGTCCACCAACTTCCGGTTTTCCAGAATCATGTTGATTTGCTATGATCTAATTCCCATAAACTACCATCAAGCCGAATTTCACTCGTATATCTTAAGAAATAACATTTTTCAATATGGCGTCCATCAAATTTTTGGTTCTCCAGAATCATGTTGATTTGCCATACTCTAATTAGCATAAGATACCGTCAAACCGAGTTTCACTTCTCTATCTTAAAAAGTAACGTTTTTCAATATGGCATCCACCAACTTCCGGTTTTCCACAATCATGTTGAATTGTCATATTCTAATTAGCATAAGCTACCGTCAAACCGAATTTCACTTCTCTATCTTAACAAGTGACTTTATTCAATATGGCGTCTAATTTCCAGTTTTATCAAAATCATATTGATTGGCAATGCCAGATCAACCCGAATTTAAAATCTGTAACTTATATGGTAACATTTCTCAATATGGCGTACATTAACTTTCCCTTTTTTCCAGATGTATTAGTTGGTAATATTCTAATTACATAAATTATCATCATGTCGAACTTTCAATATCTTGCTTGAAAAGATTTTTTTTAATATGTTGGCATCACCTTGCACCCTAATATTACGTGTATTGGTCATATAAAAGTAACATTATTAATAAATAACAAATCTCACGATTCCATATTAATTTTTATATATATATTGCCTACAACCTCCAATAATATTAGTTATTATCGATTTTTCAAGAATTCAACAATGAAAGTTTTAAAATGAAGAGTTACGTGACATATATTTTCTGATCCATTAAATACCCATTTGAATTGTTGAAAATAGGTTTTGTTACAATTGTACCCGATCCTAAAGTTTCAGGTATACCCATCATGAATTTGTACCGGTATGATTCTAAGGAGAGGTACGTACCGTAACGGAACCGGCATTCAGAGAAGGAACAAGTTCCATGCTTTCTGGTACGGGTATTTTAACGTTCCACTCTGTGTACCCAAAGCTGTCGTCCCCGAAGCACTCTCGGGTACGAACGGAACGGTATAGCAGAAGCGTTACTGTTTGCCTTACCAAGTGGTTCTGGTATTTTCCTTGGAACGGTCCACGGCACTTGGGCCGGTACGCGTTACCCGGTACGGAAATAACGTGGAACGGTGACAAATACCAATGAATTGCGTTACGTTACAGGTCCCTGGTTTGGAGCGTGCTTTTTTCAGCCAAATGCATTACAGTGACACCCCGATTTTACATTTTCTCGCATTATACATTCAATCTTGATGGTCCCAACATAGCAAAATGCTAAGAAATTTTCCTCAATTTTACATTTTTTTCAGCTTAGTCCCCTGTAAAACGTAAAATCGAGGTTCCACTGTAGCTGTGTTTGCTATGGGAGCCGATAGTGGGTTTCCCATGGCAAGGCCTTCAGATTGTTCATAGAAATTATTTTCAAATTGAAAATAATTGTGTCTTAAGCACACTTCTAGCAAATTGGCAGTTTCGGCTACTTTGTTTATGGTCAGCCACTTTTCAACTGATGTTAGGGCTAGGTTTATGGGTATTGAATTATACATGTCCACTATGTCGATGCTTGCGATTTTAGCACTATCTGCTTGCACTATGGTCAGGCACACCATGCCTGGCTTCCATTACTGCAGCAATTACCGTATTTACGTGTGTATAATGCGCACCCTCGTTTTTGATGAGTAAAAGTTACACAAAATTATATCTCTTATATAATGCCCAGTACAATCCAGTTTAAATAATTGGCTTCCTTAGTTGTAGGCCGTAAAGCTGTTGCTATGCTCATCAACAGTGAATAACATCACCTATTCAATGAGTCACCTGTTGCTATCTGGACCAAGAGGAGAATGTCCTCTTGTGTAAACAATGTCTCCAACCCATGCCACCTCCCCCCTCTCCCTCCACTGTGTTTAGCATCCCAAAGCGTGCACTCTTTAACCACCATATTTATTGTGTAATAGTAAAAAGCGAGATCAAAATGACATTATGGATTTGCATTGCGCAGGAAGTTATTTTCTATTATTTCTCACCCAACAAATACTGCTGATATGCATCCCATGTGACGGAAGATGCTTTTCTTGGTGTCACAGAACATTACATTACATAGTGAAAAATCGTGTGAAATGGCCTTCAAACTTTTATATGTTGTTTTGCTCATTCCATCTTGACTTTTTCTTAAAGAACTTCAAAATATACTTTTTCTGTGACTAACGTAACATTTATATGAGGCACATTCAGGACCTTCAAACTAGCAGTTAGCAGCACAAGATTTCTTCCATTAAGGGATTTGCACACTCCATATATATATTATTATTATTTGGCCAGTAATACATTTTAATATTGTTTTCTTTTTCCTTATGTTTTCTTTCATCCAAAGTACCATAGAAATCAGAACGTTCCTTCATTTTGTGATGAACTTATTTCAACTGCATTTTACATTAGTGTCGTTACCTTGAATGGAATACTGTTGCCATGTTCAGAAACTGCAGGATTTAAGCTTTACAACGATATATAACATGATAGGATTCTGTAAACATGAAAAATCAATGCAAGTGTCCCAAAATCATGGAAAAAAGTGTGCATTATACATGAGTAAATACGGTAACACCGGTGAACAGCAGACGACATTACGCGACAGCAGCGATTTAGGAAAAAACAACAAACGCACCAAGCAACATCACAACAAATTCTAACGAGGATGGTGGCTGTGGCTACCGAAATTAATAGAAAATAATTTAAAACAGCTTCGCGGAAAATGTGAGTACCTTAATTATTATTATGTTAAACAAATCAGTATGTTTTACACTAAGTACACACGTTTAGTTAGAAGTGATTCTGCAAACTGGTTTTATGGGGTGCCAATTGTTTTAAACAGTCTTGTTTGGTAAAGAGATTATGTAGTGTTTAGCTATACTGTTCTTTTGTTGCTTACAAATTGAAGATTAGTTAAAAAAAAAAAAAAAGTTATAAATCGGAATGAAGCTAAAAGTGAACGTGCACATGGAGTATGTATTATTGTTTTTGCATGTCCTTACAATAAAGAATCACAAAAATTGAACATTGGTATAGCACCAGTATGCAGATGATTTTCTGCAAGGTGACCTTGAAGATGTGCACAAGAGCATTTTTTTTATGCAGATCATGTAACTCATCGGCATTGTATCATTTCTACATCTTGTCAAGTTTTTCAGCTGCAGTTTCTTGTTCCGCTCATTTCCTTTGAAGTCTAAAATTGAGCAATCACTTGTGAAGAGGAGGGTGAAAACTAAAAACAATCTTCCATCCTTCCCCATATCTTGAATCCACCACTGGTGTATGACAGTGGCAAGATGTTAATGCTCGGTTGACACCAGGTCCGCTTTTTTTGAATTTTCCAGTTTCGGAAAAAAAAAAAACAAAAAAAAAAACATTGCTATTCCAATGTCTGGCAGCTTGAAAGATGACAGTATCCCCTCTCTGCTTGCTTCAGCCAGCCATAACTCACCCAATTCAAAGGAGATAAACAGTAGGATTTGGTAACTCCTTCCCACAGGGTTGCTTTGACGATTACAATATATCAGATGCAACATCAGGAGATAAAGCAGAGCATGATGAAAGTTGAATGCTGCTTCCCCCCCCCCCCCTCCTCCATCCAACTCTCACTTCGTCACTGCAGTTTTTACGTGAACAAAACAATAATTCCTATCTTACGAATTAGAAATGGTTAATTTTTAATTGGAGTCCAAACTCTAGTACCTATAATTTTTAATCTGATAGTAAAATGAAGTTCTAGTTTTTCTTGTATGTACGCATTGCTTGCATTGTAGAATTATTTTCCTGTAGTTTACGGTTATTACGAGCATAAGAAAACAGTTTTTTTTGTCAAAATGAAAATTAATGTCTGATTAAAGGAGCGCGTGTTCTGAAACGTCACAAAGAAAAACTGTTTTCTTATGCTTGTAATAACCGTAAACTACAGGAAAATAAATTAAGTTCTGTCTTCCTGAAGGTGAACATGAGCTTGGGCACTTTGTGCCATCCAGAATTATGGGATGGAAGTGGCAAAAAAATTTCTTTCTTCCATTGACATTTCAATATGGTCTGCATAGCACTACACGAAGTTTGGCTTGCAATATGTTGTTTGGAATGGGCTCCAGAAAGATCCGAGTAGGGAACTTTTAATTCCAACCATATTAATTTGTCTTAATTGGCCCCTCAACATCAATTTTATTTCTGACTGTACACTATTGATTACTGGTATGGCAAACCTTTTAGATTTACGTAAAGGACATCCCTACAAGGAAAAACAACAATATGCACAAGAAATACCTTTGAAATTGTAATTCATTTATAGTTACGAACAGGTTCAAAGTACTCTGAAGAAAATCAACAATGAACATGTGGAAGGCGCAAAATAACTTACACGCTATACACATATACTAAACTAATATTTCCAATGTCGTGAGGGGGAGGGGATATTAAATACAGGCTCCTAAGTTATCAATATTGTACATAATGCAATTAATCTGTATAAATAGTCATCTGATGTGTCCACAACTACTTGTTAAATGTTCCTGCACAATGTTGCACAAGTAACAACTTTTCCATATGCCAGCCAGTTGCACTTTGTAAACATTATGACATGCCAGAAGTTCTAAAATAAATGTACAATGTTATACAGAGTAAGGCATCATATTGAAAGGGTACAAACTATAATATCACATAAAACTTTTAAATTAATAATAAAATAGCCTTATTGCTCTAATATTAAAGCCTTCCAACTTGCAAACACTTATTAAAAAAAATATCTCTTTTTCCCTTGAAAGCAGAAGAACAGCATAAAACAAGTTCACCTAGTCTTTTGACTGATAGTCCTCGACAGAAGGAAAAGTTCATGCTATTGCATATATCCCGCTGAACACATGACTGAACGTAACGCCACCAAAGTTCGTCCATGTGGTTCAGCCACACTGATCGGTGTCCATGTCTTCGTCGGCACACTGTCATTTAGGATTCTCGACAATTGCATTTGCGAGGTTTGTCATTTTCGGGAACTTTATCTTCTTCTTTTCCAACTCATCCTGGGCCCAGAGGATTAGTTTTAACAAATTTGCTAGCTTCGGAGTCGTCGATTCCTGATTTTCCATTTTTAGGATGGCTGCATTGAGTTCACTGGCTACCTGCAAGACAAAGTCATAAGCTATAACATGTGGCCATTTTTACTCTATTCATTAAAAATTCTATTTAAGCAGATTATAAATAAGAAGGGGAGGGACTTATCATTCTATATAACAGGGTGTCTACGAGTCAAGAAAAAGTAAAGAAATCAAGAAGTCAATAAAAAGTCAAGAATCACAATGATTGACTGGTTTATTTTACCTTACTTTTCTGCCCCTTTGGCTAATCGCAAAGATGAGGATGAATTGTGATAAGATAAGATGGATGAATACACAATCACAAATATACACACACACAATTCCTGCATAAAATTATACTGGCTGCGAGTCCAGATGTCATAGCCTCGCTAATCTGCCAAATGCAGATATATATATTTGTTGATATAATAAAGTATCAATATGTACAATGTTTTAAGTTCTAAACACAATGTTCTTTTCGCTTTATCAAGTTTTTTGATGCAGTTATCGGCTGTAATTTGCCTTCAACATTGTTTAAAGAGGCCATGTTTTGGCAATTTACGAAGTGACTGCTTTTATTTAAAAAAAGCCAGCACATGGATGCACTTTAGTCCAAAATAGATAAGTCAACATGGTAAAGTACTCTAGTGCACTGTTTCTCAACTGCCGGGCCCTCGTATCAACTATACTGAGCTTGGAAAGGTTCTGATGAAATTGGTTGACAAATAACACAATCCCATTATCATATTTGAGTTGTGAGTTTTCGTTTCTGAAGTCCATTTTATGCAGAAATAGACTAACCCGGACTAGATCTACAGTTTAAAGTGAGACCCATGCCACTATGTGCCTCCACCAGGTATCGAACCCGGGATCACTTAATTACAAGGAGACTACATTACCACTTAATCATCCATATTTTTATATTTGTCAACAATCCTACGTAAAATCCAACTACGTATTATTACTCTATTTGATTATACCAGAATTTATTTATCAATATCCATATTTAATTTCATGGGTACATGTTAATTCATGCATAAAATCTTAAATACTGGAAAGGTATTTACGAGGAAAATCTTGGGCTAAGGGCAAAAAAGAAAAAAATACTAGGACATGGGTTTACGAAGGTTGGGAAACATTTCTCTAGTCTTTATGTCTTCGCTTTATCTGGGCTGGAAAGTATCATGTATACAGTTTGAGGTCAGTTCATATTATTTCTCCATTTCCCATACACAGCATGCCTCTCCTGAGTTTCAATAACTTGCACAAATTTTAAAATGCTCTTTATGTGTAACAATGTCTCTTGTTACGTTTCTTTCGGGTGACTAATAAATTGATTAATGCAATTACATTGGTACCATGCGAAGTGAGCAAAGAAACAAGTGTCGCTTGCACCTTGTCTCTTCGGTGTGATTTCTCCCATAGAGAGATGACTAATATATTACAAGAGTCAAATAAAAACCTTAAATGTCCAATAAAAATTGTAGGGCAGACTGTATACATGAGGTATCAACTATTATTTACAAAACAACCTCAAGGATGCAACACTAAGCAAGTGAGCTTCAAAATATTTGTTATCTTCAAGATGGTGCCTCCTATACACACTTGCACCGGTGAAGAGGAGTGGTTTATTGCCCTCTGTTAGCCTATAACTTACTGAAATTTCTCGGCAAATGAAAATTCAATATCTCTGTGCATGCTTACCACACCAGCAAGTTCACTAATGGAGGAGAAAGTTCGACAATGGGCTCAATTCGCAGGCAGATGGGTGGAAAGGCCTTTGCAGTGGCTCATAAATGACAGAATGTGGACCCCAAAGACTTATTCTCATTAAGGTATGCAGGCACTAACTCAAAGTTTAAAATTTATGCAGATCAGCAATAGGTCTGTGCTAAAATGTAGCAAACTTGTGCAACTCTACATACAGAAATCTACTAGATAAGAAAAAAAGACAAATTAAGGTTTTTATTTTACTCTCCCTTGTATGCAAGTAACACAGTGGTCAGTAATAACTAGGGAGCGGAAGTTGATGAAATGTCATTTTTTTTCTGACATCTCGGACACGATGCCCATTAAATATACACAATATTACACTTCGTCTAGAACTCAAGAAAGGTAATTTTAAAGTGCATTTTTTTTTGCTTTTTTGCCAATTTTCAGGTTCTAGGTCATTTTCCCTGATTTTCAGCATTTTTCGCAATATTCGGTGTATTTTTTCGTCATAACACTTCTTTCATTTTGGTAATATTCTTGAGTCTATTCACCAAGGTGAATTAATGCATTGCACACCAATTCATTCAGTGTATACAACTTTTTCATTAAATTGTTCTAAAATTATTCGGTTGTTTCCATTGGAAATCCTCATTGCATATTTTAATTGAATGTGCATATGGTATCATTTGGCACCTTCTTTTTAAAGCAAGATTGCATTTTGTTTAATTTCCTTTTCATTTCAACTTTTAACCTGAAACTAACAAATTAATGGTCATTTTTTACCATTTTTAGGACATTCTATAGGTCATATACCTATATTTTTTAGGTCATCAACTTCCGCTCCCTAGTAATAACACAAATAATCAATTTTCAATTGATTGAGTTGCCATTTATAATCTGATACGAAAAGAAATGAATCAGAAAAAGAAACAAATCCCATGGTCCAAGTGGCATGTTGAAAGCCAAGGTCTGACCAGTGCATCACTATGGTTTTTCTGACTTTCGGAATCAAAGTCCACCACTATTGCTTCCAATGCCACCGGGAATTGAATCCAGAACCACTTGCACCAAAAGTGCACTAAGCATTATGCTATGCGAGCTAAAACATACGTAGAATCACATAATAAAGAAATATATGAAATCTTACCTTTTGCCTATGAGCTGGATGAAGTAAATCGCTAAAGGGTGACTTATCGGGCTCCTCAAATGCTAAAAGTGCGAGAGTACGTTCCAATTCACTAAGAACAGCCGGATCCATCTCTCCTGCTTCCGACAGCTGCTCCTGGGCAAAATGTAAGGCTTCTTCTACTCGTCCACTGCGAATCAGTTCAATCAGGTGTTGTTGCTGAAGTAAAAAAACACAAACACTGAACTCAAAGAATGGCAAATAACGTGCATGTTACAGCCTATGTGTGGAGTTCCAGTGGTCTAGTCAGCAGGATGTCTGAGTGACACATGGGAGACCCAGGTTCAATTCTCAGGGTGATCTAAGGTTGGAATTTTTCTGGCCTTGTCCACGTATAAAGCCAAAAATGGTCGATTGAGTTTGTGTTTTAAGTCCACTTTATGCACAGCAAGGATAATCGGAACTGGACCTACAGTTCAAAGTTGGTTCCGAACCACTATGTGCCTCCACCAGGCATCGAAGCTGGGACCCCTTGATTGAAAGGTGACAACGCTACCAAAAATGGTCGAGATCGAGAACATGTAAGTGTAAGGCCTTCATGGCATGGTGCTATATCTACGGGGTAAATGTATCTGTGTATGTGTGCACACATATACAAATTTTCTCTCCCTTCCCTGTCTTTTAATTTTTTTCCTTCTAATGTGCAGCATCCCTCCAAGCTACCGGATTATGAAGATGAAAATTACAAAACTCTCATGATACACATTTCAGTGTCTTGTGGCTTAAAACCTAAAATTAATAACACTGGGAAATAACTAGGTTTTATTTATCCAAGAAATTATTCTAGCTTTCTCTTTGTTTTATATTGGTATTGAAAAATTTAAGTATATTATTACAGAACAGATTAATCTTTGTGCAAACATTATTAAGAATAAATAATACATGAGATTACTACTTTTATTATTATTTATTTGTAAGCATTAGCCACTATAGTCCACTCAATATGACTCAAGGGCCTCACAGCATCACATGCAACAATATCACTCTGGCTACAATGATGAAGCAAATTGAGAAATGTTTGACACAAAATCATGAACTTTGCTACAAGATATGGTAATTATGCGATATCGCCCGAACACCTCTCACTCGTTTATTTCGTTAATTTTAGCATTGATATTTACCTATTCTGCATTGCGGAAGTTCTTTAAGGTGAAGTTATGTCTTTTTCCATAAAATAGTGTCAACTTTTCATATTACGAGTCATTATTTGTCTTCCTTGTTCCGCTTGGGTAACAGACAATATGGCGTGCACTCGTCATGGATCATCGCGCATCGTGCTTGTGTTTTGTCGATTTGGAGTGGGATATGCAGTGTTTCAACCTTCTTCACCGAAAAATACCTACTTTCGTGTTCATTATGTCATCACAAACCATTGACGGATAGCCCCACAAACCATTTACAGGTAGCCCCAAAAATTATTCACGATAACCCCAAAAACTATTCACAATAGCCCCATGAACCATTGACGGATAGCTCCACGGACCATTTCCGGCAAAGCTAGGTTAGGTTAGCATAGTTAAAAAAAAAGAAAAAAAAATCTTACAAAAAAAAAAAGGCACCTTTGGAAACAGTGGCGAGACTGCATGACTTTCGACACTCTTGCCATCTGCAGGTACATAATGGAAACAACGGCATAATGTTGTCGCTTTACAGAAAATGCAAGTTCCTTACATAAAAAGTGATTATTTCTTGTTCTGCAGCATTCTATGGTGAGGTTTTCAGTTTCCGCGAAAGAAAATACCTTGAAGAACTTCAACAATGCTACAGAAACTGATTTCAGTAAGTAGTTTCTCCTGTAAATTTGAAGAAATCTGTTTGGGCCATACTGCATATTTACCCACAATATTAAGCTACGTACCTGCAGATGAAAGTACAAGTAGCGATCATTATCTAGCAATTCAGGGTGAAGCTGATTGACCAATGCAGTGGCTTCTTGTATGTGGCCATTTTGGATTGCATCCCTAATCCGGATTCGGTTATCCAGCGAGTCTAAATCAACTGAAGGCTTAATGCCAGATTCCTGTTGAAATTTTTCTGCTGCCTCTTTGAATCCTTCTGGAATTAAGAAAATTCAAAGTAATAAAACCTGGTATTAATAAGTTCCATTTTATTCTTTAGTACATAATTTTCTTAATATTTCTCCCCTATATGCTTCATAGTTTTCATCATGTATATCTACTTTGCAGAATGCTACCTCATTACAAGCCAAACATAATTACTCTATATTAAAGCATCTTCTTTGAAGAAGATAATCCTTGGTTTTTGTTGCAGTTATTAAACAATGCTCAGCTGTACATGATTAACACAAAAAGATGAGGGGTTTCTTTTTCACATTCTTAAAAAAAAAATATGTCTTATTTAACATATGCCTATCATTTCTACTCTTAAGAATATGGTACAATTCAAAATATTGTAATTGATATGTAGGAAGAGTCAAGAGTTGATGCAGGGTTTTCTATTCTGTAAAACATGTTACAAACACCTTCCTGAATTATGACAATAGATTCAAGTAATATTTACATGTACGTATCTAATCATAAATAAATACAATTGAGAAAAAAATTGCAAACTGTTACTCACCTGTTACCAAATAATTCATAATTAGCTTATTCATATCTGCTCTCTGAATGTGTAAACCTTCTAACCGATTCATCCACTCTTCTTTCGATATACTTTCATGCTTCTCCGTATAGCTCATAGTGTTTTTATTACTACTGTTCTCACTCTCCTCCAGCTCGGCTGATTTTTATGGAACAGGTAACTGGGAAAGTTCTGTAAAAAAAAAATGGGAATTTTTTTCACTTCAAAACATTCAAGGTTCTTAGAATTATAACCTTAAGTTGGAAGGATATTATTTTACATTTTATACATATCTCTTCTTCTCATGATTCAATCCTTTTGATTTAGATGCATTACTATAATATAGGGATTTGCAACATACATGTGCTGGCTCATACGTTATCTATGATATTAGTGAACAACTTATCTACTTTGGGCATGAGTTTACAATACCGAACCACTCTCCAATTTCTATAAAACTTCGCCTACTTACTAATTTCGATGTCCTGATGATGTATATGTAGTTCATATCTGGTGGTCACTTGTTAAAATTGTACATTTACGTGTAGAACTTGTAAAATAACCTTGCAATTTAACACAGTGATTGTCCATACAAAGCAATTCGGAACCATCTTTCTTTCGCAATTTGTTAATGGTCTTCCTTTACGCACAACCATTTCGCTGACGTCAGACGAGGAATGCCTACGAGGCTAGGTTAGGCCTGTTAGGTTAGGTTTCATTAGCATAAAATCAAAGAAAAATTATTTTTTAGCTAAGAGAACTATACCTTGTCTTGCCTGTTGATTTCTTCATGTTGGGAAAATGGCGTCTTCCATGGAGCTATTGTTCTTATGGTAGGGTTACGTTATGTTAAGAGAACATAGTTTATTTCGTTTCTTTTTCGATTTCCATATTTGACCGCCAATTATTACATGCAGATTCGTGATTAGGAGGTCACAATTAGTCAGTAGGCGAAATTTCATAGAAATTGGAGAGTGGTCCGGTATTGTAAACTCGTTCCCTACTTTGCACTGAAACTCGTTCTACTTCAATCATCTGTTTATACAAACTCATTTTCTTCAACTAATCCTAACAGTGTATATGTTAGAAATTAGAAAGTTCAATATACCATTAGCCATATGAAAAATGTCCTGAAAAAAAAAACTAGGCAGACGTTCTAAAATCTAAGATAGCTATGTTAGGTACTGTTTAACTGGGGCGACTCTTATGCAATATACAAAGAACAGGATGGAGCCTTGGTGTATTTTTGTGTTGTTAGTTTGGCGAAAAAATAAATAAAACGAAGGTTCATATATATACGTCATATTTTCAACAAACTGCTGTTTTGAGTAATAAACTATACATAATAATGTTCATGTTAAACCAATAAAGATGACTCACAACTATCAATTACAACAGGAAAAACAAGAAATTAGATAAAATATAAAATACACCATTCCACGTTGGTCTGCTAGTATACGACAAGACAAATTATAATAAATAGTGCAGCAAAATATATTTATCATTCTTATAACAACATATTTTAGTCTGCCTAAATATATAATTATTAATAGTTTATTTTTAGCAATCAAATACATACCTATGTTGCGTTGAGCAACAACAAAAACAAAAGGTTTTGAGATCGTGAATTTTGAAGCACAGATTACTTACTGGCAACAAGTGTTGAATGCTGTGCAAAAAATTACACGATAAGGTTGCTCAGCTGATTACAGTTTGGTTTGTAGTCCCTGTGATTTTTAATTTACAAAGAATCATTTTGTTAATCCTAAGCAAAGGAAGAATATATAATCCTTAGATCTTCTTTGAATGTTACAAATATCAACTATGACCAGAGAATATTTACTCTATGACATAAACAACAATAATTACTTTTGCTGGCAAAACGTCTTTGTTGTTGATGAACTAAGACTAAATATATTCTACTTTAAATATTACAAACTAATAAATAAGTATATTCATACTATATATAGTATATTTGCGATTTAAAGTTGACAGGACTGCATATAAGAAATTATTGGTGATTTGAAAATTACATCATCTGTGCATATGGGTGTATGGACCTGGCAACGTGGGGTTCTCGCCCAGTGATGGCGACAGTAGTAGAAAATTGTTGTGGAGGAATGTGAATGAGCTAATATTTATTGTTTATAATGAATTAGTGATCTGAGAGAGGCGGCAATCTTTCAGGTTTACACGCAGATATTTACACAGGTAAGATAAAATTTTGGCTTCATTTTGTTTCTTAAAATATTCTTAATGAAACACAGAGCATGAACTGTCACGACTTTTGACTGTTGTCTAAATGAATAAATATATCTGGACTTGTTTTGGTTCTTTTTCTAAACTTTTATCCACGTTATTTTAAATATGGGACATTCATTACTGCAGTGTTATTATTTTTCACTAATAAACATTTCATTATGTGAACGATCTTTTGTACTAAACGCAGAAGCTATGCGGCGTTATTCGTATTTAATGTTTATGGCTAGCCAGCTTTCTGAACTTTAACGCATGTTTCATCTGCGCTTATTTGTTTTTGTGCCTTTTTCCTCTTTCAATATATCTGTCGATTATGTCCAGAGATGATAGCGTGGTGCATATGGTATCTGTATGCTTCAGAAATGTTGAAACAAAATTTTAATTTATTCAGTGAGGTAGGTGGTTTGTTTTGTATCGATGACATTTACATTTTTATTTTACCGTTTGTAAGCATTATTTACATTATAGCCTAGACGGAGTGTGCAATGTATAATAAACGATAACATGTTGGCAAACAATTGTCAATTTAAACCAGTTGTGTAACATTAAGAGCGATTGTAAATTTCTGACTGCAATATCTTGTGACTATTCAAATTTAAGTGCATTGCGAACCGATAGTTGTGTCACAATTTCTCAGAATGATGCAAATCCTTGATTTATCCACACACCCCCAAAAATTCCTCAACACCCCTCTAATTTTTTTGGAACTTGTTTATTATCCTTCGGACACATTTATTTATTTTTACAGAATAAACTACTTATCGTAATAAGTTCCTGTAGCATTGTCGAACATCGGGAAGGTGTTTTGGTAACACTTTACTATACCTGAGACAGATTCCTTCAAATTTACAGGAGAAAGTACTTACGGAATTCATTTTCTGGAGTGTTGTTGATGTTCCGGAATGTAGTTTTGGTCCATTTTAATCCGAATCCATGTGGTTTTATACGAAAATCTATTTCCGACGCGCTATTGCTGCTGCCGCCATTTGCTTTCTGCACGAGAGCACAATACGCGATATTGCTGCTGCTACAAGCCGATGTTGTCCGTATATGCTAAATTGAACGAAAGGAGTGCTAATGGAACCTAACCTAACTTAGTAGGCATACCTCGTCCCCGTAAGTAAGTAAAAAAGTCAATTTAAAATTCCTAAAGTGTTTTTAATTTTTTTAAAAATATTTCCGACGCGCTATACGCGATATTGCTGCTGCTACAAGCCGATGTTGTCCGTATATGCTAAATTGAACGAAAGGAGTGCTAATGGAACCTAACTTAACAGGCCTAACCTAACCTAGTAGGCATACCTCGTCCCCATAAGTAAGTAAAAAAGTCAATTTAAAATTCCTAGTGTTTTTAATTTTTTTTAAAAAATTTAAACTATGCTTGCCTTACCTAACCTAACATAACATCAATGGTTTGTTCCTGAGTTTTTTTTTTAATTTTTTTTTTATTTGAGCATACTTTGAAATCCGGCCCGAAAGTAGGTATTTTTCGGTAAAGGAGCTTGCAACACTGCATGCACACTCCAAATCGACAAAACACTGGCACAACTAATGATCAACGGTAAGCTATCGCTATGTTGTTTGTGGAAATAAACAAGAACAGTAAGTACTCGTAAATGTAAGAAATATACATTATTTTCGTTACAAATTCCATTATTTCACCTAAATAAGTGTTTCGGAGTGCAAAATAGTACGTTAGCAATGTAAAAAAGTGCAAAAGAAATCATTCCCAGGTGTCTCAGGTATAGTAAAGTAGTACCGGTGTTTTGTGTGATGTGGGAATGTTTCATAGCTGAAATTCATGTTGTTCGTTGAAAATTAATTCTCCGACGGAGAATAGCTAGCTAGCCCCACGAACCATTGGCACGTGGATAGGTTAGTTCTGTTAGGTTAGGAAACATAGTTAAAATTTGGTGTCGTGTTAGTATCAGGATCTAGAAATTGGAAATAATTGCGAACCATTGGCGCTAGCCTCACAAACCATTGGCACGTTGTTAGGTTAGGAAACAGTTCAAATTTCATCAAAACAACGTTGATACACCTTCAGGAATGTTCCGCGAAGCAGACGTAAGTACGAATGTCAAAAATTGACGAAACGAAAAAATTAGAGGTGTCCGAAGGATAGTAAATTTTTACCGGCGTGGTTACATTTTCATTTTTGTTTATTGGCATGTTTCCTCCTCGTGTTTACTGGTGTGGTTCCAATTTGATTTTACTGTGTGTTAAAAGGCGTAAATCGTTTTTGTGTTCGGAAATTGTTAATTTTGTATTTTCAATATGGCGGTTCGTTTTTGATTGGTTATGATGCGAGTTTGGAATGATGACGTGATTTTCAAAATAGCGGCAGGTACTTCGGGTGGAGTTACTACTGTAAATTTTCACCATCATTTTCTTCACCTCTGGTCAAAACTGTAGCCAAACAGGGGCCAGGATGGTGCCCATTCCAGTTGAAAAAATTAAGTACTTAACATAAAATACCAATTTTTACTGGTAGATGGCAACATTTTTACAGTTCTCAATACTGCAGTATAGCTTCGTGGTTCCTGAGCATCATTGAAATTGTTAGTGTAGCCCACACTGTCTGACGAGTTGAAGACCCCTGGGCTACAAAGTGCCACACAGAGCCATCTACTTGATGATTTGATGTCTGTGCCATTTACACTACATTTTGGTACGGTGTCGTGTTGTGGTCACATGGTACAACTCATCGAATAAATGCTGAAAGCAGTAGACATGCAGTTGTTGAATCTTCTGAACTTGAACACTGCTATTCTGGCAGCGTCTGGTTGGTTGAACACAATTTCCTTGCACCAGCCTGACACTGGGATGCATCTGCACTACCAAAAAGTGCAGCAAACTAGAAATAATAAACAAATTTAATAAATCTATTTCACGGGATTAAATCACTTCTTTGATCTGACACCTTTTCCTTATCAAAACTGGGGTGTAAGGGGTGACCTTCCACGTAATACACCCTGGACTGCATTTTGCAGACGAACGAGGCTCTGGTGACTGTCCCTGGCCAGTATAATTCTGTGTATTGTCCTGTGTCCTGTCCTTATGTGTGCTGATTGCTCTTTTAAGTCTTTACAGCCTGAGCTTTTAACCGAAGTCAGGATATTTTAATATTTTAGTTACGACATCACAGTTAATGTTTATGTTAGTTCTGTTAACCTAAGTCAGAATATTTTAGTCTTCCATTACAGTTATGTTATTAGTAGGGAGCAGAAGTTGATGAAATGTCATCTTTTTTCTGACATCTCTAACACGATGTCCATTAAATATACACAATGTTACACTTTGCTTAAAACCCAAAAAAGGTAATTTTAAACTGCATTTTTTTGCCAATTTTCAGGTTTTAGGTCATTTTCCTGGATTTTTGGCATTTTTCAGTCATTTTCCACAATATTCGGTGTATTATTTAATCATATTTAGTCTCTTCTTTCATTTTGGTAATATTCTTGAGTCTTTTTACCAAGGTGAACATAGGCCTAAATATATATCACAGGATTGCAGTTTACGAGCAAGAGAAATGCTAAACTGGTGACAGTCTTTGTTGTGTCGGGGGAAACCACCAGGTGTTCGTCTGGGGCAAACTCAGATTTAAGATCAGATAAGGTCAATTTTTAGCGTGAAACTAACAAATTTAATGGTAATTTTTTGCATTTTTACGCCATTTCCCCCATTTTTTAGGACATTCTATAGGTCATATACCTATATATTTTTAGGTCATCAACTTCCGCTCCCTAGTTAATAGTTACATTCTAGTTCAGGTAAGGGGCTGGACCCTGTATAAAGTGACTGGTGCAAAATAGCGTAAGTGCTGACGCACTCAAAATTTTAAATTCCAAATCCTATCAAAATTGCTATTCTGTTTAAGTCTCTACAATGATGGCTTTTCATGTTCGAAGAAAACACAATTGTAGGACATGGTTGAAAGGCTACATTTATGTAAACACTGGATGCAACACTGGTATGGTTACAATTCAACAATGTTTACCATGCACTCCAAGGTGGAAGATCAAAAGAAATAAGGGTGATATATTTTCTTGAAAAACTTGTGACCCCGTAAAATGTACATGCAGTTTAACTTTTATTGTATTCTATCAAAACATAATTTGAAATTGCTTCCTTGTGTGACTGCCACACCACAAGCATAAAACACGAAAGTTTTATGAGAATTTTTATTTATTTTTGTGCAGTTTCTCTTCCCTTGATAATTAGCCCTACCTAACTACGTCCATGCATGGGAAGCTGATATGCTACCACCGGGCTATTTGATAGTCAGACAATATCTTCGCCCCATGAGGCGTGCATGGAAATCTTTGAAACTTTGAAGCGCTTTTTCTTGGAAATGACTGGCTAGTGCATGCTAGTACCTTGACATACTAATACATATGGGGTACCCTACCACTAGATGAAGTATCGTCCCAAACCCAATTTCACAAGCTGTGCACTATCCTTGTTAGTTTTTTTATGTCTATTGGACAAAGTGGTCCCCATTTACTCTGTGTTAATTCACTACTTAGGGCAGACCTAGGTAACTCGTCTTAATTGTGAAAGAGCACGCTTCTATGGTTGTCTATATGTCAGACTGAGCAAGATTATACAGTATTAGCATTTGGGGAGGGGGGGGTAGAGAGGAAGGAGCAGTGTTGCCAGACACGGAAGCTGCTATGAAGTCACACACAAAAACGCCCATATTCCACATGTTCAATAGCACTGTGGTTAACTGATAGATGGCTGTCGATGCGCAGCATAAATAATCCAAACTTGCAAATCTGTGTTTGCATTATTTACCTTTGTAATTGTTCCTTGTTTTTTCAGGGAGTCTTCAAAAGAGGCAAAGGGGGTAATAAATTTGAATATTTTATCATCCATAGAGACAGATAATGCTTATAAATTATAGTAGTGTGTACAGTGCCGGAGCTTCAAGTCTTGCCCCCCCCCTCTCTACCTACACACACACACACAACTCAAAATTTTTAAATGGGAAGGGGGTTGTGTGATATGATACTGTTTCCTCACACCTGGAAAAATGATACATTTGTTATAATCATGCAGTCATAACTTCTTCCTGATTAAAGATTGGTTGAAGAAACCTTCACTACTACATTTCTCGTGAAATTCTAGCCTGATTTGATTCTAGTCTAGACTGCCACGCAGGAGACTCGGTGTGGGTAATCTAGGGTCGGAATTTTTCCGGCTTTGTCCCCACACAAAGCGGCTCTAGAGCCCACCCAACCTCAAATAAAATGGTATGGTGTTAAAGGCAACCGTAGCGTGGTGCTGATCGCACCACCTCCAAGATGACCAACATCGAAAATATGTGCGGCCCTACCCTCACATTCCCTAAATGTGCCTTCATGGCACTGTGCTATGTGCACAGGGAATTTAACTTTTCTTTTACGTGTATATATTGTATATGTTCCTGTACCCCTGAGTAACTAAATCCACATATACATGTATGAGCCCTGTACTATGTCAATGGCTGAGGGCTCCCTAAAGGCTTACTTGACCCCCCCCCCCGGCACTGAGTGTGTACTGTAAATATATTTTTTTAGAACTTGAATTGCTGCCATGTATCTAGTTTTCCCACCATTTTCTATTGCAGAGAAATGAAGCTGAAAGCCTAAATTGGAGACGCTAATTTCAAGTAATACAAGGTTTACCTGCATTTTTTCACCAGGCTCACTGCTGAAGCAATTATCGTAATGCGCTACAAATACACGAGTCCCAAGCTTGAAATGTTTAAAACATGAACTGTTATATTTGTATATTTCATATTTTATGTCACTCTTCAGCCACATATGCCTAATCAGTGCTGAGTATATAAAGTTGATGACCAGGCCATGACTCAAACCGGGATCCATTGGTGGCAAGAACCACGGTTTGCTCTTGGTTGAAGGTGGTTCCGCGGATGTATCATTGAACACTCCATTTTATTTCACCATTCAACATGTTATTCTGTATCTCCACAATGTCCTTGTGGTAATGCAGTCACCTGGTATTCAAGATGTACAGGGTTCGATCCCCGCTAGAGGCACTTGTATCTGAGCATAAACTGGACTTAAACTTTGTCAAGCTTTTTTGGTTCGTATTACCTATCCCTGTCCATATCTGGAACAGATGTCAAGAAATGCCCCTGCTCTCTCTCTCTCTCACACACACACAGTGACGTGCGGTGACGTCGACACTTGGGGTAGCAATGAGTGGCGTGCCCAACGGGTCATAACCCCCCCTTTTTAGGGCCCAGTATTCCTAAAAGAAGAACGTCAAATACAGGAAAATTGCGAAGTTAGGAATAAGTACAAAAAATTGTACACATAACTTCCACCCACTTTCGAAAATAAAAAACGATTTGATTTGACTACTGAGCCAGAGATGCCGGATTTGAATCTCGGCTTGTCAATGGGTGATCTTTGTGTGTCCCTTCATCAATTCTATCGTATCCTCTTCGCGATTAGCCAAAAAATGGCGGAAAGCGAAGTAAAATAAACCAACTCAAACATTCAATCAATGAATGATTTGATTTGATTCGTTTTTTTGACACATTTGATTAATCGCGAAGATGATACGAAAAAATTAATGAAGGTACAAACACAAAGAACACCAATGTCCAGGTAGGGGTTCGAACCCGGAACTCCTGGTGTTGTAGCGCGTTCTGGTAACCACTCCCCCACGGTTGGTTGATTTGATGGTTGATTTGACGTTTTAAGTCCATTTTACACACAGAAAGGCTAATCGGGACTAGACCTATAGTTTAATGTGGGATCCGAACCACTATATACCTCCATCGGGTACAGATCCGGGACCACTTGCACTCCCCCACAGAGGTCGGCCGGCAACAAACATGTGAGGAAGGCGCTAACCATTAGGATACATGGGTATCGGTAAAGCAAACTGCATTTTTCCTGAGTAGTAATTTTCAATTGAATTTTTGAAATACCATCTTTATATATGATTAACGTTTTTTGTTGTTTTTTTTTCTTCAAAAAAATTGCATTGCTTGATATCCCTAATTTCCCCATCTCACGATCTCGTTACTGAAGGATCCGGGCTCAAGCCCTGGCCTTTGTATGAGTGTTTCTTTGCAACCAATCTTCACCAGTTAATCAACGTTCATCGTCATGGCAGAAATTAGGTAAAGCGATGGATGAGAGAAGAAAATACAAATAATTTCTTCCCAGTGCATCTGCAGGGCACTGTGAAATCAGGAGCCTAGAATTCTCTGTTTATGATTGTCCCTCACGACTTTCCAAGCTCTTAGCTACTTATTCCGATTAAATCTATACAGCTAGAGAAAGCGATGGGAAACAAAACACACCTTTAAACAAACCTTTTTTCTAGTTTCTTCAATGATATTCATTTGGCTTTTGAGTTCTGGGATTCATTTTTCTTTTCTATTTTTTTCATTATTCACTGCAGGCAGAGTACAACACATAAGAACAAGAATGCTGGCTCGTCACGAATTCCAGCCTGAAATGTTCTTTGTGAGGTCCGTTCATCACTTTCATCATATCATTACTCATCCTCATTTTCGCGATAACCAAATGTGGCAGAAAAGCGAAGTAAAATAAACCAAACCAACACAAGAATTAGAACGCGCGTTCACTTGCCCAAATAAATACATCCGTATTTATGATTGTTTAGCTTATCCATTTTTTTTATTGGAGGCCAAGAGATTAGTATATTTAAATAAAACACTACTAAAACGAGAACAAGAGAGACCGTGAGCAAATATTTGTTAATTAATCATTATATATTCCATATAAAAAAAAACATAACATTTTTGTCTGCACATAAGACGTTCCAATTGCATAAATAATAAAAGTACATCCCATATTATACATACATATTGTACAACGTGTAAAAAGTAGTGTAAATACAGATAACAGAAGTACTGCAGAAAAATTTTCCCTTAGTTCTTTAGAGGATTTACAAAGGAAGCGAAGGAAAACCTATCCCCTATCTGTCCTATAGGAGATAGACTGGAGGACCTGAAAGCACGGGCTTCCAACCATGGGAGCGGGGGCGAGGGGGCAAGGGAGGTAGAGGCAGAAATCATCCCTTTCCCTTCGAAAACCCGTTTCTACCTGGAACTGTGAGGCTGAGAAAGAGCGAGCTAGGCCGCTGAACGCACCGAGGGACGAGAAGCGCGTGAAATAAAGTGTTGCATATGAACTGTGGCTTCAACAAAACAATAAATATTGTGATTTGAAAATAATTAGAGATTTGAGATTGATTGATCTATCTCTGCTAGACTAGCTACTCCTCAGTGCACGTCACTGCACACACATACACACTGCACCATGGGCGTACCTGGAACCGAACTGGAAAGGTGGGGGGGTGGGGGCAGAATTGAACTTGGGACTCAACTTTGGGAAAGGGGCAGAATCGGAAAGTTTTTTATCCCATAAAAATAGTGTCCAGGACTATTTTGGTAAATATTGTTAAATTTCAAGTTTGTGAAATCATAAAAAATAAAAAAAAATACTCATTACTTTGCTTCTCATGCCCGAGGAGGTTAACAAAAGTACCATTCACTCATAAGTTTTAATTATCTGCACTTTTTGTGGGGGAGGGGACAAGTGAGTTCCTTGTCCTCGCCAAGTTATGCCTGTCCACTGCACTACCTGTGTTGCGTTTCCTGTTGTAGAGTTTTGGAACATATAAAAACGTCAAAAATGCATGACACAAACAAAAGAGGAAGAGCAAAATGCAGTTAAGAAAACTCAAAAATGCAAAAAAAAAAAAAAAAAAAAAAAGGAACTGAAAATACTGAAAAATGATCAAACTCAAAACGCTCAACAGATGCGCAATCAAAACAATGTGTTTTTGGTTCAAACTCAAAGTAAAAACTGACTAAAAACGCCTTGCAATCAACTTCTGAACCTCACACGTAACATGACCAAAGGAACAAACAGCAATGTAGGCCGCGTCCTGGTAAAAAGAGGATGTCTGACCATGTTTCTACAAGGATCCCACCATTCCGAAGTTTCGCAACACGGCAGACATTAATCCAAGCTTTCCTAATTCGCAACGGATGGTGCGATCGCACACAAAATGCCCCTTTCATGACTTGCGTGTGCACATGACTTCGCACTGCAGCACCTGGTGTGCCCTGAAAGTTTCTGCAATTTGATGCAGTGGTGTTCCTGGCCCAGAGGGAAATTTCCCTATCGTATTCCCGATCTTATCCAGTTTTGCAAACAATAAATACAAAGTGTTATTCGCGAGATTTCGCTCTAGGAGGATATAAGAACGATTTTATGGGATGGAAAACAAATTTAGCTCCATATTAGGTGATTTGTGAGTAATTTTATAGGGGAGTGTTACAAAGAATTTGATTGTGGGTGGATGAATCTTAGACTATGTACTGATTTTCTTTTATATTTATTAGACATTAAATTTACAAAATTTGCTGTATATTCAGTCCTTGCTATTATTCTTTTAACTTGAAAGTTGTTACACTTTTCACCTCCGGGATGGCGTAATAACACAAGGGGTCCCGGGTTCGATACCCGGTGGAACCACATAGTAGTTCGGATCCCCTTTAAACTTTAGGTCCTGTCTCGATTAACCTTTCCCTGCATAAAGTGGAACAAATTCAACACAGTCTTAGACTTTCCATTTTAATTTCTCAAACGAGTTCAGAATGAAAAAACAACGATATTTCAGGTGCCTTATACTCCGCTAGAATAGGAAAAGCAGTAGCAGCCGTGAGTTAAAGATATTTCATTTGGAAATTTGATTTTCTCAAAATGTCGTGAGATGCTGTAGCCTCATCAGCTCACTCCGCTTACGCCAGTGGTTACTATTCACCAAGGTTCAACCCCCGTCTCAAACCCGGATCTTTCGTCGAACCAACCCCTGAGATTGTCGTTCATTCGCTACTGAATATGCACTTGCAAGTGTTAGGACGTGCTCATTGATCGAGACTGGAAAGGGGGGGGGGTCCCGATGATCTCTCCACACTTCCTGAAAAGCTGAGAACTGCACGCAATTTCTTGAAATCTTCCGCTACTCCACCATTCGGAATATCTAAAATTTCCCAACATTCGAATCGCCCACACACTGCTTAATATTCTTAATAGATGACACTTAGTTCGTTTATTATTCGGCAACACTGCGCGAATTTCGATCTAACCTAAGGTTTTCCGATTGCCCGCCGTGGCGCTATTAACCAAAGTCTTTAATATCCCAAAGTTAACTAACGTTAACCTCCTTGCTGGCTCGTAAACCTCCTCTGTTTTTGCAGACCGTCGGCATTGCTTTGAAACGGGAACGGCGTGCCACGGCTACGAATCGAAATGGAATGCTTCCTGCTCGAAATAAATGTCCAAGGATTCAGGAAGCAGTATCCACAGCAACAAACCTTTCCCAAGGGAAGAGGGCTGTTCCACGAAACGTCAGACTGGAGGATTTTCAATTACAGCCACCACTTATGACGTAACTGCAAAATGGGAACACAAAAGACCCTTAATTTTGGTTATTAAAAGTCTGAACGAAATTGTTAATGCAGGCACACTGTTTCCTGAGACATGAATGGTTTGATTCTGTTTTTACTGCTAAGCACATTATTAATGAAAGAAATAGTAAGGAAAATATAGCTATATCTCGGTTCCATTATATTTAATGTTGTTGCTGCCATTAAATTTGATCTGAGTTGATTTTTTGTTATTTAGCGCCACTTTTCTGCCACTTTCGGCTAATTGCGACGATGAAGATGAGTGATCGTATTGATGAACGAACACTCGCAAACGCTCAGGCCTGGATTCAAACCCTGGATCTCTGACTTCGTAGCGCGATACTGCCGGTAAAGGAAGTAGTATGCCTTGGAGGGCTGAAGGGGTATTGTGTTATACCCACTTCCTTTGGCTAGCTTCTTCAAAATAAAGAACGCCATATGCATGAAAAGATGGTGAAATATAGCCGTGATCTTGAAATGATGATGGTGCCTTACGCAGGATTCAAACCTGAATCATGCACCTTCTTAATTAATGTAATGTAGCGGCATGTGAAATCTTGTATATCATATATTTTATGTCCTTTCATTGTCGCTCACAGGGAGTGACGTCCAACGTTCGAATCCCTGCCTGGGCATCAATTTCGTCATGTCATCATTCATCCCGATCTTCGCGATTAGCCAGAAGTGGCAGAAAAGAGAGGTTAACGCAAATCAATCAACCAATCACAGTGAATGACAAGACGATTCCCCTCAGGAACAAAGAACAAATTATTTCCTTGTTCTTCTCTTGTTTCATTTGTTTTCTTTCCCACCTTTCTGTCGTTGTCTGTTTGGATTCTCGCCCAATTTTCCTCAGTTCTAAAATCTTGTTTTACTTCCTTGTTATTTCACTATGTTTTCTGTCGTGTTTTTCATTTATTCTCAGTCTTCACTTCTGTTGTGGGAAAGTCGGGGAATTTGTTTTGCCAATTTATTATTATTTACCCTGTTATGTTAACTGACGATTATTATAATCTTTAAACGTCTCCGAAGGAGGCTGTCGCCCTCTCCTGCCCCCTTATTCCATTCATGACTCGAACCGCTCATGCTAGTCTTTCTTCTCTGCAAGGCTACGTATGGATCATAAGCGGATCTAGTTCCTTTTTTTTTGGGGGGGGGGGGGTCACAGAATATGATGTAAGTATATGAAAGATCTAACACTGGATACACAGTGTGCAGATTTTTCTACATATTAAACACATCTTAAATATACAGGGTGTCCGAATTGAAACGCCCTAATTCTAACCGACTGTAGTACCGCACGTATTTAATGCATTCAAAAGATTTATACAATAATGAATACACATAGGTATGAAGTTTTGTCCGTGCAATCAGTAAATTTCTGTGTGTGCCCCAAGAGTGGCACGGAGAATGTCGAAGCGATACTCAATTTCTCTCCAGGTTGCCTGAAGCATCTGTGGCGTAACTGTCTCAATAGCACCGCGAATCCTCTCACGAAGCTGTTCCACAGTTGTCACTTTTGTTGCATAGACCATGTCCTTAACATACCCCCACAGGAATAAATCCAGGGGAGTAATGCCAGGCGACCGGGGTGGCCATGGAATTGGACAACCTCTCCCAATCCATTTTTTGTGGGAATTCCTCACTCAATATGTTCCGGACTGCCAAATGCCAGTGTGGAGGTGCTCAATTCTGCTGGAAAAGCAGGTTTTGCTGTCGATGTGTTATCTGAGGAACACTAGATTGTTTAACATATCAAGATATGTTTCACTTTTCACCACCTGGAACGATACATTTCATTACCTATTTAAAATTTCCACAGTTAAGCTACCATGTACCACCTACCACGGTGTTCTTGCCTATATAATGTGTTTAATGTAAGCATTTGAAATTAGGGCGTTTCAATTCGGATACCCGGTATTAATATAAGTATATGTAAAGAAATTGTACATAAGCAAATAGTCACATCAATATTATTACAAGAATTCGTTGTGGATCCAATTTGCGATTAGATAACCTAATCGGGGCTTGATCTTAAAAGTGGAATCCGAATCACTGTATCTCCACGAGAAAACGAACTCAGGCTCCTTTGATTATAGGGTGATAGCATTAGTAGATTCTTGTTAAATTGTAGTAGTTCTGCATTTATTTGTATTAACATTCAAGCTTGAAAATTAATTTCCTCAGGCGAAACTGTCACATATGTGGGAAATATTTGACTCTCGCTTTTTGTTCATCAATGAACATTTTTGCCATTGAATCGAACCAGCCTCGGTTCAGTTTCCGGAATAGACTTATTTCAATGTCTAGTAAATCTGGTCCCGATCAACGTACTGAACTTTATTTTATGATTATTATATCATTTACCCCACGCCTTAACCAATGAGCAGATGGCACGACGCGTTTCATGGTGCCACGAGATGCCCAAGAAGTTTGAAAATGGATCATCTTGACAGGTTATGAAACCTGGCTTTACTATTATGACGTGCTCACTAAAGCCCAGAACAAAGTCTGGGCCTTAGAAGATGAAAACACACCCGTGTACTTAATCATCCTTTTTGGGATGGGCACGTGCCCCTACTGTCCCGCAGTCCTTATATTCGGCGCGGAGACCGCCTTTATGGCAGTGACCCTCTGTTGCCGCGTTTACCTACCAAGGCACTCGCGGTCAAACACCCGTTCTGCACTGTGAATGAACACCGGTCGCTACGATGGCCGGAATATAGTACCTCTCCCGCTAAACCTCCAATAGCAGGGACTCGTTTGCTAAAATCAACAACGGTTTAAATGAACGGAGCTGAAGCGTTATCGGTTGACGATGTGTTTGTACCCTGTCATCAGAATCTCGCACGGCAGCTGTACGACACAGGTAGAAGATACTTTCATTTGGCGGCAAAAATGATTTCTAATGTGATATTCCAATGTTGTTCCACTTTCTCATGTTCATTATGGCCGGATTATAAATGTTATCAGTGAGGTTGCACTGTGCTGGATGGATTTAATGCCTTTTTTAGTAATTAAAATGTAAATGTTGATAAAACGTTAATTGCTTGGAGCTCGCATTCAGCCAGATTGCCGTAGTGAAAGAGCAAAAGGAGCAGTGTTTCCATCCTCCTGACAGAGGAAGTCACTACCGACGTTAGGAAATTTGATATCGTGCTATGGGATATCAAATTGAAATGGCATACAATGCGCATCATGAATTGATATCAGGTTAACATTTTAGTAGGCTGTATATCGTCGTATGAGAACCAGAGGAATAGGACTCGAAAAATGCGTTTTTTTTAAATATTTTTTTTTATTCCCTAGGAAAAGTTCTATTTCGTTTTCTTCTCTGGTTTCCATCTTATTCACCACTTAAGTTACCACATCACCTTTGTTTACATTTCATTAACTTTTTAGAACATAATGAATTGAAAATATTGTCTTCTGAAAAATTATGCCAGGACTGGTTATAGCGATGTTGGGTGCCAGAAAATAATTTTAATTAAATCCCTGTTTTACTTTTAAAGTGCTAATTTATCGATAGGCTGTATTTAAATTGCTTACTAGTTAGTCAGTATTTGGTCAGTTAAATCAGTAATTTGGACCCTTTGACTAATTTCCACTCCAGCTTGAAGTGAATATTCATAATTCCCACAGACACTGTTACTTCTGAAAGATGGAATTTATTTATTTAATGTAGAGTCTCCTTTCCATGTACAGTCGGATGCATAAGTATTGCCACGAAATTTTCATACGAAGTGTGGCTAGAAAAAAAACGGATTGATGTTGCTGTCAACAAACGGCAAGCGCGTGAAGGTCAAGCGGTGCATAAGTCTATAACATGATATCCTGCCTATGGACTGTGTGATTTCCCAGGGTGCGCGGCGATCTGTTTCGCTGGAGCTTGTCTATTGAAGTGAACTGTACATCTGTGCTCCGTCGGAAAAATGTTAAGTGTGAAAGTGGAACAGCATATTAACTTGATGTCTCTTATGAAACTCCGAAAATCCGCCACAGAAACTTATGGTTTGTCGAAGGAAGTGTACGGAGATGAGTGTTTATCACGCACGCAGGTGTTCGAGTGGTTTCAAAGGTTTAAAGAGGGACGAGAAGTGATCGCGGACGACTCGCGTCCTGGACAGCCTTGCACGTCGAAAACTGAATCAAACATCGCAAATGTCGGTGAATTGATTCAAAAAGATCGTCGCTTGAGTATTCGAACTATTGGAAAACAACCAACATTATTACATTACGGTGCTGACGACCCTTCGTGAGCGACCAACAAGACGACGACCTGATTTGTGGAAAAGCAAGTCATGGATTCTTCATCAGGACAATGCTCCTGTCCACACGGCATTGTCAGTCAAGGTTTTTTTGGCCAAGCATGGTATCCCAGTGTTAGAACATACATCCTATTCGCCGGATCTCGCTCCGTGCGACTTTATTTTATTCCTAAAGGTCAAATCAGCACTAAGAGGAACCAGATTTACGACCGGAGAATCTGTGAAAACAAAAGCGACGGAGGTCATGAACATGGTTTCACAAAATGATTTCCAGCACTGCAACCAGCAATGGAAGATTCGTATGGAACGGTGTGTCAATAGTTCAGGGGAGTACTTTGATGAGGATAATGTTCGTATTGTACAAAATAACCAATCAAAGATTTTGTAGCAACAGTCCGGGATTTTTCTAGCCACACCTCGTATGTAAAAATCAATTCCTTTAAAGTACGTAGGATGCAAGATAAAAGTTAATGAAAATAGCCATGGTCAACTTGCCGGCGATATTTGTGCATCCCACTGTACTATACTTGAATTTTGACACCAAGGTAGTCATCTTTAATAGATACAGTGACGACGAATGCAAACCTATTCTAATCGATCTTGCTATTTCACAAGAAGACACCAAGAGGAAACAATTGCGCTATACTTAGCCCTATCGTGCTGGGGATGGCACCACTGCAAAGGAGCGTCGCATCTCTTGTCTGGCATCGCATTCAGGTCAACGAGCGGGAGGAGGGGCGGAGGAAAGTGTAGGAAGAAAGGACGTGAAAGTGTTGCCAATAATGGAGATTGTGATTTTTCCAGTCACTGTCGCAGCGGACTACGTACATTGATCGGTCGTCTGCGAACCGCAGCATTTTTTTCATATTTTTATATCATTATGCTGAAGAACGAACATATGTGTCGACGGTTCTGGTTTTAGTATTATTAGTTTTTATTATTGGTGAAGTTATTACGTGGACAGGGGCGTAGGCAGGATTTTTTCGGGAGGACCCCGCCTTTGATGAGGTATTCGAAAGTTGTTAGCGGGAAAGTGGTCTGAAATTCTGTAATGGCAACTATTCGACTACTATAGTCCATTTTGTATAGATGTTATCGAACGCATTAAACCCGCATATCAAAAGAAACAGGATTTTCACGATGTGTTTCACTGCATATGTAAAATGTGGTAGAATTCTCGAAAACGCTAAACTTGAAATATGTATGAATGTGTTAATATGTCACTTTATCCAGGTCCCCGATGAAATAGTGGTCACGTCGTCGCCTTGGAATGAACACGTCCCGGGTTCGATTCCCGGTAGTGGCGCATAGTGGTTCGGATCCTACGTTTAAACTAGATCCAGTCCCGATAAGCCTTTCTGTGTATGAGATGGACGTAAGACAAAAACTCAAGTACTTATGTCATTTTCGAGCGAGTAATTTTTTCAGAGTTATCGCAGTTGCGAAAAATAACGCCCCTACACGAAGTATATGCGATACAATATTCCCGCACACAACATGAAAATAAACAAGAACAATGAATCTCTGTCGAGGTGCACATTCCTCGCAGTATGCAGGAGGGAGATAAATACGTAGTCAGTCATTAACGCATAGAAGTTGTTGATTTTTGTGACTTACATGATGATTTTTTTTGTTTGTTTTCCGTGTGGGCGGAATTCGAAACTGTTTCGGATCCGTGTAGCCATCCCACATGAGCGCTTCGTTCGAAAGTAAGAATGTGTTTATAACATATTGTTACCTGCTAATATACATACATATATAGTGTGTGTGCGCGCGATTTGTAATTAATACACTTATTGTTAGTCTTGCAATTATATAACACTGCATATATTATAATGTTTTATTTTAATTTTTAAAACTGTAACTGTAGAACAATTATATATTTTTTGTATAACATTTCTATCTTGTTAAATGTGTTCAAGGTTTCATCCTGGAATGGAATGTCTCACATTTATGTGTGTTTCCATTTCCAATACATTCGAATGAATACATATTCGTTTCAGTGGCATTTACAAAATCACCTCTGACATTTTATGTTAAACAAGTAAGATTATTTTTGTGCACGAGTGTGTTAACCGATGCGTAGCAAAGTATTTTAGGAACAACACTTGAAAAAAAATCTTGTAGGACTAACTAATGAAAAATTTCTTTGTAATCGAAGATCATAATACCTTTTAAGGTGTGGTAATATTATAATGGGATTGAGATACGTAACTCTTGGATCCGGATTTTTCGGATCCGGATCCGTTTGGCCATCCCTAGTACAAATTGAGACGCGACACCGAACTTGCCATCTGAAAATATGATCTGATTCGAGACAGAGGCGTGCGCACCTTCCTTATCGCCGTTACTGTTGGAAATAAATAAATTATGTATAGTTGTTTCGAATCTGCTGCACGAAATCATGTTTACATGTAAAATAGTCTCTGAACCACACAGAGGGGAAATAAAGGAGGGGGTAGGGAATATTGGTGCCACGGAAGTTTGAATTCTTGTAATACAGTGGTTTCCGGCGGATCCGGACACACACTATATACGCCCCTGTCCCATACTCATCAATACAATAAAACTGATATGAAATGATTTTTTTCTTTCTTCGATTAAACTTTCATTAATCCTTTTTTGCCCACCCTAATCAGAGGGTCTGCGCACGCACGTTGAAAAGGACTTTACGATCTGGCTACTGAAGGTTCGTTCCCAGCTTGGACATCGATGTTTCTTTGTATTTTTCATCGAATTATCATTTTTCGTAATATCAGAAAATGCTATTCAAAATGTTCGTGTTTATTATTTGAGGACGAGAATGCTTTACTGAGACAGTCTTTCTCATTCACGAAACAGACTATGTATGCTCTATACCAATTCCACCCACCACTAAGAGTAAGCAAATATCAACTTTTGTGTAGCTTTCCGTGAATTTGCCACGTATCTGTACCTAAATGATCTTGTGGGAACGTTTATTTTGTCGCGCTTTTGTATGTGCCTCAAAGACTCGAAAAAATTGTGAAGTAAGAAATTAACCGATCCAAAATAATTATGATGTTCCATATTTGCAGAAGGTTAAAACGTGTTTTTTTATTCTGTGTATCATTATTATTATTATTATTATTATTACACAGAACTTCGTAATATAAATTTGTATTTTTGTTATTCCGTTTCTTTCCTGCAGCTTGTGTCAATAAGGCTGGGTGTTGATTGGATGAAATTGGGGGATCAGTACAAACAATATCCATGCCCTGGCCGGGACTCGATCCCGGGAACTTCGATGGCAAGATCCAAAGTCGACCACTTAACGCACTCTGCCGCCGATCCTGCTTCTGAATATAAGATACACATTTCCAGGTCGACTAGGAAAAAAATGAACACTTTCCGGATATATGGAAGGTCGTTGGTTCTGAAGGTCTTTCGTAGTGGCATGTCGAATCTTGTTCTAAAATCGATTTCTGCTCTCCGCCATTTGGTAAGCGTACAGTCAGAACCGAGAATAAATGTTTCAAGTACAGGGTGCGGCAACATAACTTCCTTATTTCAGAACGCAATAAAACCCATGTGATGAATTAGAATTGTTTAATGTTTTTTTACACTGTAGGTACATATCTAAAGTTATGTTTTACACAGTTTTGAAAATCATATCAGGGAGGTGACGCCTCCCATTGTCCATACACAGAAAAAGCCGATTTCTGGCGTTCTTCACGACCCGAACCAGCATATCAGCGGGAATGTTGGCAATTTCTTGACGGATGTTGGCCTTCAGGTCTTGGAGGGTCCTTGGACGGGTAACATAAACGCGGGATTTAAAAAAAAAACACAAAAAAAAATCGCAAGGGGCCAAATCGGGGGAGCAGGCTGGGTTGCGATAACAGAACATCCGTTCGTAAAGTAGGCCTCTACGGCAAACGCATGCTCCTCACTGTTCCAACGCATGATGCCGACTGACCGGGACGCAAACGAAACTTTAGACTCGCGCCTGTCGAATGAGACCATTCCCGCCCCGCTACGACCTCTACTGGCTGCATGGCGCGCATTTTAAAAAAGGAAGTTACGTTGCCGCACCCTGTATTACCGAAATTTGTTATATCACCAGCCTTCTCATTAAAGTTAAATTAGGCCATCAATCACTCTTCAGTATTATTATTATTACTGTTACAATAAATTGCATTGTATACTTGTAATAAATATTTAATGCACTTTATTGCTATAAATATTAAGTCCTGGGGATTCCGTAATAACCAAGCATACAGGATAAGTAAAATAGAATGAAACACCCTGACAGTTATTACGACGTAACTACGATAGGTTGGTTGATTGAGTTGGTGTTTTAAGTCCACTTTATGCACAGTAAGGCTAATCAGAACTGGAACTACTGTTTAAAGTGGGATCCGAACTACTATGTGCCTCCACCGGGTATCGAACCCGAGACCCCTTGATTACAAGGCGACAACGCACCATCGGGGAGGTTCTGTAACTACGATAGGATATCAAACTAGAGATCAATATAAGGAAAAAAATCTAGAAGTTTTATTCCCGCGAGCTTATCCAGCTTTGCCATTGTTCCTCCACGATTGCCAGTGTATAGTTATTTATTCTTTTTTACTTACCCAGTATACAAGGAGGGGCCGTGGTGAATTGAAGTTGATAACCGATGATTTCTCATTCAACCGATATGCAGGTGGGAAAGCTGTTATCAGTGAAGCGGTAGGCTTGACATCGGTGAAGTACTCTCAACTGCAATTGCTTGCAATATTCTGTAGAAGTACAGATATTACTTAAGTGATTCTTGGAACTGTATCTGGTCCTCCACACAGTCAGTAATATCTGGCGAGCCGAAGTACTTGAAAAAGCTGCTCCTTATCTACTGTATATTCCTGATAACACGCATGTACCTGTTAGTAATTCACTCACAGGAATCGTATTTTCATGTTATTAAGACAAGAATTGACGGGGAGTTTTACCGAGGGGTACAAGTCGATGGTTACAACCCCTAGAAATATAAAAGACATGGAATTATACTAGTAATTACAGGAGCCACGACGAACCAATCTGTTGTCTCCCTCTTCGTGTTTAAAATAATCAGGCCCGTAACCAGGCGGGGTCCAGGGGGAGCTGAGCCACCTGGAACTGCCGTCAGCCCCCTTGACATTAGGCAAGACTATTTTGTGTAATTTGTTTGCAGTGAATGGTGAAAATGTAGACAGCATTATTTTACTTACAATTTGGTGAAGGATAAATTCACAGATCATGAACAACATCTAATACATTTGTTCATCTTATTTATAAGAAGCCCAAGTAGCGGGAAGTATTTAGAAGATTCTCTTCTCTAGACTCGAGAAAGTTCCTTCTTATAGGGGAGCTTCTTTACCTGTACCTTCGCTGCCCCTGTTGCGACCTCCCGTTTAGACAGATATCTGTGACTTTGATGTCATCATGCAAATTTCTTCCGCCGGGGGTGGAATGTACTGTAGGCACTATGATTGAATATTGTGCATTTTTTCTTGCCAATATCTGTTCATCAAAAGTAGTATGGGGTGTGCAGTAAGGGATGATTTCAGTAGCAGCCAACACTTGAAAAATCAATGTGTTAAAAGATATAGAAAAATTGTAGTATTTGTGTATTTTGAAATTTCATATAACTTAATGACCCCCCACAGTTTAATACTGTTAAACTTTGGACTTGGTTTACAAAGCCCCCCCTCCCCCTGATAACCCGTGAGCCCCCTCTGGAGATCAATTCTAGCTATGGGCCTGAAAATAATGTTTCCGTTTTGGAACTGAGGAAATAATGTTATTTATTGAATAATGTATAAAATGTTAGTTATGTCCATCTTGCTGTTTAAGATAATCTTTCAAAGTTGTTCAGCAACAAATAAAGAAGAATTGGTTTATTCTATGTCGCTTTTCTTCCACTTTTGGCTAATCGCGACGGTGGGGATGAGTGATGAGATGGATGAAGGAAAAATCACGAGCATACATGCATGGACGACACAAGGCCTACAGTGGATTACCCTGTCTACAGCTGCAAGCGCCAGAACTTCATTAGTCTGCAAAAGTTCAGTCCAGTTTGTACTACTTGAAAGTGAGATTGATAAGTATAAGATTAATGTAAAAATACATGAAAAACAAACCAGTCATACGAACTTTTGATGCAATGAAATGCATACGTGCAGGAACAAGCATTAAATTTTGATACAAGTACAAAAATGCATTTATTTTCTCCGTTTATGCATTCAGATATTGGATCAGAAGATTACGTTAACACACGCTTGTTTCAATTGATGCATTGAAAGTGCAGACAATAAATTTGATGCATTCACTTTTTGGTGTGCAAACCTCGATGGTGGTGTGGTTAGCACAGTGCGCTATCACGTCGTCGCTAGGAATCCAGGCTTCGAATCCCGGCCTGAGCATGGGTGTTGTTTTTGAATGTCCCTTTATCAGTTTCATCGTGTCTTCACTCTTCGCGATTAGCTGAAAGTGGCAGAAAAGTGAAATACTTTTCTGTGCGTTGTTAACAATATGAGACGAGTATAAAATTCTTATGTATGCCTCATTGAATTTCTGTCTCACAATTTAAAGTTGATCTCACCATCAGGTTATCGCTGTTACTCCTCAGCCAATGGGAGTGTCTTCATTTACCATCCTCTATCTCGTCCTTCGGCCAAATACACACGACCTGTTTGCATAGCAGAGTCGCGCATTTTGTGTGCTATCCTGTTTGCGAACCGCATTAGTGCAAACCTACGAGGGGAGTTCAACAATTATTGTCCCTGAGATATAATTTGTCATTTTTCCACATAGTCCCCCATCACTGTAATGCACTTTTACCACCTATGTTTAGGGCATGAATACCAGTTAAAAAGAAAAAAAAATATGATGGCTGTGCTAGAAGCCAGTCTTCGACACCATGCTTAACATGCACATCGCTGGCAAAGGTGGTCCCCCGCAGGTGCTGCTTCAGCTTTGGGAACAAGTGAAAGTCACTCGGGGCAAGATCTGGAGAGTAGGGAGGGTGCTCGATTAGTTCAAATCCAGCAGCAGCAACAACGGCGGCTGTAAGATGACTTCTGTGGGCTGGAGCATTGTCCTGCAGCTGCAGCACTTTCCTGTGACACCTCCCTCTGCGTTTCTCCTTGTTGTGCCCATCGCGCAGATACCTTGCGCATCTCCAAGTGTTGGTGTAAAATGGTTTCTATTGAACCGATTGACAAGCCAGTAACCTCAGTTAACCTCCGAACAGTCAATCGTCTGTCAGCTATTATCAGGTCGTGATCCATGTTGATGTTTTCAGGTGTGCACACTTGTTATGGATGGTCATGCACCTTGATGCATATTCACAGCCCTCCCTGCCGCGCACAGAAGGTCACGTAACCAATTCTTGACAATATGGTATGACGGAGCACCATCACCCAACACATACACCATGTCATCATGAATCTCCTTCCGTGTTAACCCCTTCTTCTGGAGGTACTTAATGACGTCTCTCACTTCCGATTTTTCCATTTTCTCAGTCAGAGCTCACCTTGTCCTGAAAAATATAACAAAACATTAACATTGTAGACCCTACATGGCTGAAATTGTGTGTGCAATCATTCAAAGAGTTATACATTATAACAGTTGTTTCGGATCATTCATTCTGTGTTAGGGACAGTAGTTGTTGAACTCCCCTCGTACAGTAACAAGCACCTAATCAATGGTGCCAAATGAGTGAATGGCAGACGAAGGGAGAATAAGAAAACCAAGCACTTTTAATGAAAGAGTAAAACCAAACTTACCTAATTTCGTCCCTATTTTCAATAACAAATCAAGGAAAATTCCGCATTGCACCGTCATGAAAAGATTGGTGGCAATTCCTACAACTTACCAGCCGGCTCCCGTGGCAGAGTGGTTACCACATCGCGCTACGACGCCAGAGGTCCCGGGTTCGAATCCCGGCCTGGGTATGGATACAGTCCGGACCAGTGGCGCAGGAACGGGGGGGTACAGGGGTACATTGTACCCCCGCAAATTTTTGAAGAGGGGTACTGTACCCCCCTAAATCCGTAAATCGAGTTGTACCCCCTGTACCCCCCTTTGGTAATTTGACAGCAGACGGAAGGTGCTACTGTTGAACAATTCGCCCAATAAAAAAATGTATTATTGTTTATAAATTTTAAGCATTATAGTCCTTACCACAGAAATTCAAAACATTTAATTGTAAACTTATTATACTACATCGTGCTTGCTGCTAGTTAGTTCATTGACCTAAGTTCTTGGAAACATCTTTAAGGAGATGAAAATTGTTTAAAATGTGTGTGGAACGATGGAATCAGATTGACTCTCAGACAATTACGCTGCAGACGATTGCTGCTTTGCGTAAAGGGGGGTACACATTTCTAAAGCAGTGGTCGCGTCGATTCGAAGATAAGATACAAATCTTCATCAGAAGAGTATATGACTGACCCCAATTTCTTTTGAATATTTATAATGGAATTTTCCGAAACGGAACACTTACACGAACGAGACGAGACACGACAGACCAACCTGGGGGGGGGGGGGTGTTACAATGCACTCCTGTACCTCACCCATATTTTTCATAAATTTTTAAGAGGGTGTTGGGAAAACTATACTTAAACCTATATATTAAGATATATATTTTTTTTAAAATAGAGTGCCGATTAGCCTATCTGAGAATGAGGTGAATTTGGAATAACTTTTCATAACTTCAGAGTGGAAACCGAAAGAAAAATAAGCACAAACAAGAACGAGAAGGACCTCACCACACAGGAGACGAGATGAGGCTGTGCCAATTCTCGACTCATCGCATCGCGATATCATTCCTAGGTGAAATGAAATCTTACCTAGACATTTAAACAGGGTGCAATTTGCGATTTTATCAGAGGGGGAACTATTTTTTTTACCTATGTATTAGGTATACTTATAATTGGACATTAATTGCTTAAAATCTAATTGTGATATCAACTACAGATCAAATTTTTCACATCAGACAGACACTTAAAAAAAAGTGGGAATATAATCAAAATGTCCATCAGCTATTCATTGATTTCAAAAACGCATATGATTCGGTCAAAAGAGATAAATTATATAATATATTAGTAGAGTTTGGAATACCTAAGAAGCTTGTTAGTATGATAAAAATATGCACCAGTGAAACAGAAAGTAAAATTCGTGTAGGTATTAATATGTCTGACAAATTTACAATTCATGATGGGTTAAAACAAGGAGATGCATTATCTCCATTGCTCTTTAATTTTGTCTTAGAATATGCTGTTAGGAAGGTAAACGAAACTAAAGAAGGACTAAAATTAAATGGTGTGACTCAGTTGTTAGCATATGCAGATGATGTAGACTTCCTGGGGGATGATGTGAATACAATTAAGAATAATGCTAAAATATTTTTCAAAACTGCTAAAGAGATAGGTTTGGAAGTTAACAAAGAGAAAACTAAATATATGCTTACAGGCCGAAACCAAGTGTTACGTAATAATCAAAATCTAATTATTGATAACAAATCGTTTGAAACAGTTTCCAAACTCAAATACTTAGGAGTAATATTAACAAATGAAAATTATATTAAAGAGGAAATAAAAAGTAGGCTTAATTCGGGAAATGCATGTTACTTCTCTCTTCATAAACTTTTGTCTTCTCGTTTAATATCTAAGAAACTAAAAGTTAAAATATACAAAACAGTAATATTGCCTGTAGTATTATATGGGTGTGAAACTTGGTCCCTTACATTAAAAGAGGAACACAAATTGAGAGTATTTGAAAATAGGATCCTTAGGAAAATCTTTGGACCTAAAAGGGATGAGGAGACAGGTGAGTGGAGAAGGTTACATAATTTAGAACTACATAATTTGTATTCATGTCCAGACATTATTAGAATAATTAAATCAAGAAGACTTAGGTGGGCAGGCCATGTGGCACGAATGGGAGAGGAAAGAGGAGTTTACAGGATTCTTGTTGGGAAACCTGATGGTAAGAGACCAGTAGGAAGGCCAAGACGAAGATGGAGGGACAACGTCGAGATGGACCTAAGGCAAATCGGTAGGGATGGAAAAGAGTATATAGATCTTGCTCAAGATAGGGACAGATGGAAGGCCTGTGTTGCTGCAGCCATGAACCTTCGGGTTTAAGAAGGCTAGAGAGTTAGTTAGATATCGAATGCAACACAAACACAACGCCATTTTATGTTAAACTCTAAAGTCAAATTGTAAGAAAATTACATTAGTCAGATGAATGCACGAGATAAATGAGACTCGCTGCAGGTTCTATTGGTAGATTTTGGATTGGATTTACAAGGTCGCTGGGAGTAAGATGGGAATATTTGATTGACTTATTTATTTTACTTCGCATTTCTGCCACTTTTGGCTAATCGCGAAGATGAAGATGAGTGATGATGATATGATGAAATTGATGGAAACTCAAAAATAACACCCATGGGCAGGCCAGGATTCGAACCTGGGACCTCAGGCGTCATACCGCGCTATGCTAACCCCTCCGCCACGGAGTCCGGTGAGGTGGGAATGTGTTTTGGATTTTCTTTGTAGATGCGAAAATCTTTAACTGTGACGCGCACATGCTTCTGCTTACATTAAAATTTACCTTTTCACATAAACGATAAATTGACATGTCATCCTAAAACACACGCATGTATCTGCATTTAATACCACTACATACGAAAATAAACCTTGGCCGGCTCTTCACATTGTCCACCAAAAATTGAAAAGAAAGAATAAACTTTTGAGCGTACGGCTTTCCTTGCTACTTCTGAGAGCTGAAGAATTTCGGTTTTGTAAATGTACCGAATGATATTACTTTCAGTACTTGAAGAGCGTCATTAGGTACAGCTAATTATATTACAAAGAAATGATTTGTCAATTTTTTCACAAATATTTCAAAGTTAGACTTCTTACGAATTGATTGGAACCATCTGAACTCATTTTTTTCTTTCTTAATACAACACCCTATAGGTGTCTGAGAAAATACCAAATACATGGCTTCTAAAAGGCATTGGATGTGGTAATCTGCCATAAATTGTTTAAAGGTATTTTTATGCGTAGCTATGAGACTTTTAAAATTAGAGAACGGAACTGAAGTGGAACTCTTCATGGAGTTGTCTCGGTACATATGGGAAACAAAATGGTAATCCTTGTTCTTTCCAACTGTGAAATAAAATTTTGCATAACATCGATCGTTGCTTTGTTATTCACGAATGAAATCCGGGAGTTATTTCTGCTGCACCCTGTATACTCGATGGTTTTCTCCGCTGAACTTATTGGAAGGCAAGGAATTTGCCTCATACGGCTTTGAAGGATTCCAAAGATTTATGCACACTACTAATGATAATATCCATAAAATATTAATCAGGAACTTTACTTTTCGTTAATTGGATCCTTTTTTTGTTATTCATTAAATATTCAATTCTATTTCTATTTCTATTTGACATTAAATTCCTTGCCAGGGCAGTTGTTTTTGCGCAAATCTTGGCGATCTTAACTACACGTACGCTAGATAATGAATACTTGTTGTTATATTTCTATTCCTTTACTAACTTTTACCTATGCATGTAATAATAACAATACAATATTAATTAATGTACATATCTAATTAATTAATATATTAATTTAATTAAATATAATTATCCTAATTATTATTATTGCTACACTTGATTGGACATATATATATATATATATATATATATGGGAGGCTGAATTTTGTACCCCCCAAATGAAAAACGTTCCTGCGCCACTGGTCCGGACAAGGAAGACGAAACTACCTGGAAAGGACGATTCCAAACGCGAGAGGGGCAGCAGGGAGAAGCACTCGCCAAACTATCCTGTGGTATTTCGCTTTGTTGTGTTTATTACCGCTTTCTGTGTTGTGTTTGTGGTGGCTCTTACAATTCGCAGCAAACCGTTTCGAAGTGGAATGAGGAAAATTGGGACGTTTGGCCCCTGTTGCACATTCTACAAAACACCCTCGTTATGCTAGAAAATGTCACAAGCCATTCAGTTACTACATTCATATTTATAATACTATATACAACAATATTATTATTATTGAATACTATCCTGAGTAATGTTGTGTACATTTGTGCTAATTATAATCTTTACTAAGAAGATCAATTTAATTGAATGATCTAAAATAAAGCTACTGCTTTACAAACAAGTTTATCTACTAATGTGACGATATGAATACTTTCCTGATATGTTCTGTTTGCTGATATAGTATATGACTGGCTTACATAACCCTTACATAATTCGTAAACATCTCTGTATTTATTTTGGCGGGAGATGTTACTACGTTCAAACTTCATTGCTGTTTCTACAGCAGACGATTTTCAAGGAACCCGCTTCCTGTCCAAAGCTCCGTCACCCCTATTTAGCCACTGAACGCGTCCGGTTGGCGCATGCGCACTTCCGTCCATGGTCTCGGCTAAGGCAGCCAGACAGTATGTGTGTGTCCCTTCATCAATTTCATCATATCATCACTCACCCCATCTTCGCAATTAGCCTTAAAAGCGAAGTAAAATAAAGCAAATCAATCAATGGTACAACTTACTACCGTGCATCGTGTATTGCACCTTGATTTCTACCATTACCTGGCTTTTCTGTCAGAAAGGAATGTTGCCGACCTTGAAACAGCGCGCTAAGACGCCAGGGGTCCCGGGTTCGAATCCTTGCGTGGATATTCTTTACGGGTGTTCCTTCATATCATCAGTCATCCTCATCTTTGCGACGTCAACCAATTGTTGGCACAGCGTGGTTCAGAGTACAGTTGCGTTTACCGAGGGTTCGTAGCGTCCGTCAAACAAAATTCTTTATTAAGAAAATATGTTTGCTTTATTGACCTTTGAATGCTGTAAAAAACATGTCTGGGAAAATTTCATTTTTGGACTGGAAATGTCAGGGAATTTCATAAAAAAAAATCGTAGCAACCCTGTGTTCGTATTCAAGTTTTATCAATGGCCTGACTCCCCTTTCAAAAAAAATCTGTCGACCCCCACGACACTATGTTATACTATATAATTCGAGGCGATTTTTTTATAAATGGAAACGAGACTAATACTGCTCCTAGTCTCATCTTGCCACCATCCATCACTGGCGTGCCCAGGATTTTCGAAAGGGGAGGGGTTACATATATTTTTTTTTAGTAGTCAGCCTTAATTTTCCCATGTTTTCCTTCCTTTAACGTTTTTTTAGGAATACTGGGCCAATGGGGGGTATGATCCCCCCACAAGCCCCTTTGGGCATGCCATATAGTGGAGGAAACAGCCTTACAGGGAGAGTTTCCTTTTCGCCACACCCGAGATCGAACCCGAGTCATCCGCACTTAAGCCGGACGCTTTACTCACTTATCCCAGCAAGACTAAGAGAAGGGAAATGTTAATGTGGAAACATTAGCAGGTTACGGGAAAAGTCACCGCTAACTGACTCCATAACGTCTGCTGTTTCGTGTAGCTCTGCTCTAGCGTAAAATTCGTCATGAATATTTAACGTGAATGTCAGATGGGAGGTGCTGATTGTTTGGGTAGTACGTTCAAGAGAGACAGGTGAGATAATAGTGGCAACCCTGCCTCTCGGTGAATAGCTGTTTCTCATGAAGCGCAGTGTCTATCAGTGTTGGTAGATCGACAGAAATTTCCCTCTGGGTGTGAAAATCTCATTCTAGGTTGAAAAAATTCGGCAAGGAAGAGAAACAATTGAGGATTTCTTTTCTTTCCTGTTTCATTTTCAAAATAAAGGGTATTTTCTTTTCTCAGGAAAGTTGGTTTAGAAAAGAGATTTGTTAAAAACAGTGGTTATTTTCCTTAGTACAGGGGAGTTTTCCTTAGGCAAGGGAATAATTTTATTACACAATAGTAATTTTATTGTGGTAAGGGAATAATTTCTCAAAGGAAGGTTTTTTTAAAGGGAATTTTATGGGATTTTTAGTTTAACCCAGTCGCCACAAAGATGCTTAGATGAAATGGATGGGAAAGTCTCAAACACACCAATACAGAACACAGGACATAATCCCATACGGGTATTATCACAGACTTGTTTGTGGTATTATTCTGGCTCTCGTTCCAAGGCTGTGGCATCCTCCCTGGTCAAAAAAGATCGTCAAAGGCAGCTAAAGATGGCAAAATGAGGACTGACTGCTGAAAAGTATACGTACCCTTCCCCTCCCGTCCCTTTTCGAAAATCCTGCGCACGCCACTGGTCCAAGAAGGCTGTTGAGAGAGGTTGGCATTTTAGGACGCGTCCATGTTTTAGATGTTTAGAATTAATCTTTTTCAATTTATTATTATTATTATTGATTTATTCATTGTTTCAATTGACCGTATTACATATATATACTAAAGATGTCAGATATTACTTTATACATGTAATGCTTTTTTCTTATGTTTTTATTCAATTTATATTTTTATATTCAATCTATATCCATTAATCTTATGTGTAATACTTTTCATATTTTTTCAATGTAGATTCTTTATTGCATCTTTGTATTGTATTAATAAAAGGGTCTGTTGTACAGTCATGGACACTTCTGGGTTGTTTATTATGTAGAAGAGGGCAATTTTGGAGACGAGAAAGGGAATTTTTTAGGTAAGGGAAATTTTCCGCTACGCGTGAGGGAATTTCTGTCAAATCGAAGTTGCCGACGCCAGTAGTGCACGGAGACCAGCCAGGAGCGGTTCGCGTTTCCCGCGGTGCGTGATGTAGCTGAGTGTTATCCGGTGCACGGTCTTCTTTGTGTGTGTGTGTGAATGCAGTTGTGTGGGGATGTGTCGTGGGCGCAAGGAGTCGGCCCTTTGACTCGAGGAGAGAGGAGTCAAGATATTGATTTGTGGCTGGGTGTTTGGGAACCGTTCAACCAGCGGAATAAGAAACACGGGACAGCTGCGTCGAGGAACGTACAGACGGTTTTCTTCCCCCTGGAAGGATGTTCTTTCCCTCTCCATGTTCTTTAGATCCGTTCGTCCAGACCGAGGCGAGAAGTAGGGAAGCGTTCGGCTGAGGCGTTGGATGTAAGTGTTGTCTCTTGATTGTTTTATGCCTCTCACCCATGGGCGTCCGGAAGAGGGGGAAAGGGGGGCGGAAATGAATGTGTACCTAAAAATTATATATTTCACACATAATTTCATTTCAATCACAGTAATTTGTTAATTATTATAAATTCGTTGAAGAAGCATGATAATTTCAGACTGAAATAGTGTTTTTTGAGAGGGCATCACTATTTTGGAGGAAAATATGCGTCCTTTGCCCCCCCCCCCCCGGAAAAAAAATACCTTGCTTGCCCCTTCCTGGAAAAATTCCTCCGGACGTCCATGCTCTCTCCCATTTTCAAAACTATTTTTTTCTAATCCTAGATGAACTATAGCATGTCTTATCCCCTTATAAGAGTGATTTATCCACACACCCCCCCCAAAACCTTAATTGGAGTTAGGTGGTAGGCCAGCAACAGCTGAACCTCGCCCAGCAATAAAGTCAATGCAATTCAATTCCCCCAAAACTTTTTCACAGAGGCTCAATTTGTGGTCATTTTGGCTTACAATTTACCCTTACTCCTCTAAATTTGAACTTACACCCCCCCCCAAATGGGAAATTCTGGATAAACCCCTGCCTTATAATCAAGAGCTGCTGGATCCTATCCCCAGTGGAAGCACATTTCACCTGGTTCGATTGATTGATTTGTTGTTTTAAGTCCACTTTATGCACAGGAAGGCTAATCGGGACTGGATCTACAGGTTAAAGTGGGATCTAAACCACTGTGCCTCCACCGGGTATCGAACCCGGGACCCCTTGATTACAAGACGACGTTACCACTACGCCATCGGGGAGGCCCACACAGTGGTTCGAGTCATTAACGTATCCATACCCCCCTAACAACAACCCTATTAAAAGGCTCAAATTTATGATCGTATTGGTCTAAATGCTTACACCCCCTAAGCACAAACTTGCACCTCCGCCCAATGGAAAATTCTGAATAAACCCCTGGTTCGATTTCCACTTTAAACTGTAGCCCCACACCCAATTAGGGGGTGACCTTCATTAAATGCACTCAAAAGTAACCTCGCTTCCACGTACATCTCAGTGCCTGCAATTTGCAGGACAACGAGGTTCTGGCGTCTGGACTCTCAGGCAGTATAATCCTCTGTGAGACTTGTGTTGGGGTGTTCTGTCTATTTTGTCTTTGTGATTGTCATTTCATCTTATCACCATTCAACATCATCTTCGCCATTAACCAAAAGTGGAAGAAAGGCGAAGTAAAGTAAACCAAATCAACGAACCAACCAGTTCCGATTAGACTACGGTATTTGAGCTTTAAGTGAACGCAAATCAAATTTTGATAAACAAACTTGGTGTCAGGGTTGTTAAAGGTCCAGGAATTTTAAATATATCTGAATTCCGGTCCAGGAGATAAAATCAGCAAGCGTAAATGGGTTCTGGACCGTAAAGAAACTTTTTATCTGTAAAGTATTTCAATTCGGTCCAGGAACCTTTTTTTCAGATCAATTTAAATACGGTCCAGGAACATTTTTTCCGGATGAATTTAAATTCGGTCCAGAGACATTTTTCCGGCTCAATTTAAATACGGTCCGGGAACCTTTTTTTTTTGGATCAATGTAAATACGGTTCAGGAACCTTTTTTCCGGATCAATTTAAAATCGGTCCAGGATCATTTTTGCAATGAAACAATACGCAACTTGGACCGAATTTAAATTGTGAGAAAAAAGTTTTCGGTCCTGCAGCGGAGCCCAATAGAACCCATTATAATTTATGTGTTCATGGACATTTAACAACCCTACACTAGTACACAGTATCCGTGTCGAAAGTTCACAAAATATTTTTGCATTTCCAAGCAACCAGCTACAGTATGTGCGAGTGTGTGTGTTGCTTCTATTATAATTTAAATAATACATATTAGATGTAAACATACAGACGTACTGGTAAAGCTTTTAGATCCGGACTCATTCTCAGGAACTCGACGTAATACACTCCGGTAACTGCAATACTGTAGTGCAGGCCAAATGAGACTCTTGACACCTTGACTCACAGCCAGTGTTGTCCATATATGTATGTGATTAGCCCAAAGTGGCAGAAAAGCCACATTAAATAAACTAAATCAGTGTAAGGAACTGGCAAACCGTCGATAAAAATGAAAGAATGAAGCCCGTTTCTACTTCCCCTACCCAGATATAGTTATGTAAACCACTCATTTCTCTACATGGATACTTTGCAGGTTGTGGTGCCTTGACTTGCAGCCAGTATAGTCCTCTGTAGGAATTGTGTTGTGTCGTCCACGTGATTCACCCTTCATCTTCGCAATTATCCAAAAGTGGCAGAACGCGAAGTAAAATACATTATTCATTAATTCTAGATAGATACGTGGGTCGTTCAATATATAAGTTTCCGTATGCTGTAAAAAAATATTTTTAAGATACCTTAGAAAACTATACATACATGTGTAGGAGGCTCCTTCCTCACTTCTCCACATAATCCCGATAGAGATTCAGGCATTTGTCCCACCGTTGCACCAATTTGTCCATACCCTTTGCAAGAAAATCAGGGCTCTGGCTAATGAGAACTATTCTCACATTCCGCTTCACTTCTTCATCTGTTTCGAAACGGTAACCTTGAAATTCAGACTTTAACACCAGAAAAAGATGGAAATCACTCTGCGCTAAATCGGGGCTGTATGGAGGGTGGGACAGCCGTTCCTACCCCAATTCTTCAATTTTGTGTTGTGTTTGCACTGCTGAGTGGGGGCGAGCGTTATCGTCAAGAAGAATGACACCAGCTGACAGGAGAACTGGTCGCTTATGTCGAATTTCGTTTTTCAGTTTATCCAATGTTTGACAATAACGGTCAGCATTAATTGTTCTTCCTCGTTCCAAAAAGTCCATAAGCAGAACGCCCTTAGCATCCAGCTTCTGAACTCCTTATGACGCGAGCCCGCGTTTTCCGAACAAGCATTTACTTTTCGCCCTTGAGCGCATGCGCCTTCACGTCTGATAACGAATCGATTGTTGTTCCTTGTAGACGAAGGATGGCGCTTGTCAACCATGTGCTTATTTTTAATGGCATTGCTTTATACAATATTTTATAGCACAGGGAAACTTATATATTGAACGTCCCTAGTACTAACAAAGTGATGAACCATTATCAGACGAAAGTATGATTCTGTGTTACAAATTAGTTTCAGATTATTCCGACATGGATTATGCAGCTCCATAAGCTGGTATTTATTCATACCATTCGTCTAAGTAAATTCCTTTTTTCTATAGTTGGCGCCCATTGTGTTGTGTTTTTATCTTTTATAATTCGTGTAAAGCAGCCGGCTTCCGTGGCGGTGTGGTTAACACATAGCGCCACGAGGCCAGAGCTCCTGGATTCGAATCCCAGCCTTGGCAGGTGTTCTTTGTGAATGTCCCTTCATCAGTTTCATCATATCACTCATCTTCATCTTCGCGATTAGCTAAAAGTGGCAGAAAAGCGAAGTAAAATAGACGAAATCAATCGAATCGTACAAAGTAGTACTCGCTTTATGACGGAAATTTACATTTTTTTTATTTTATCGTTTGGTCAGCTTTGAAACTTCCTTTCCAGGTAAGACGCTTATACTGCTTATAGTGGGTTTTTGAACCCTTATATCAGTCTCTTTTTGCATGTATTGTTCTTTAGATAATATCACATTATCAGGTGTCAGGCACTAGAGAAGCATTATAGTTAGTGGCTCCTTGTTTTTTGCTTTCAATGTCACTGTTTTTTTTAGAAGCTTTCATATTTTTTACTATATGGTTCGATATTTGTCCTGCTGCTTGGCATAGGTGAGGAGAAAATAGCCATTTTTAGTGAAAACATATTTCTTATCGCCATTATTATTGAATTGCCTCCCTGGGGAGGCGCGAGAACTTCTGCAAGAATATTTCTTTTGTTCTGATAGTTTGGAATGTGTTTAAAAAATCTTATTCTGTATTATTACAACTCACGATGATTGTCCATCGGCTATGTCATATCCCGTGTGTTTTTTTACCACGTTGTTTTCCCCAGTTCTTTTCTGCTTTCATTTGAAATTTTGATTGTATCAAAATTTCGGAAGGGGCTGTAACCCTATAAGCTCCCTCCGTGCGTACGCCAGTTCATGGAACTATTTATGCTTTCCATTAAGTGGTATACAATATGAAGAATTCTGGGTCTCTCCAATGGTAACGTCGTCGCCTTGTAATCAAGTGGCCCCGGGTTCAATTCCGGGTGGAAGCACCTAGTGGTTCGGATCCCACTTTAACCTGTAGGTCAATTCCCGATTAGCGTGTCTTAGAACAAGAACTCAAAGTCAATAGGAAGAAAAAGAAAGAAAGTCGAATTACTCTCGTGATATTCCTGGGCCATGTCAGGCAGTGCTGGGGGGACTGATTCGGTTATCGGTATCCTTTATGTCAGGGGTTCTCAACCTTTTTGGGCCCTTTGCGTCCTCAAATTAGTCCACGCCCCCTCCCTCTATGCGTAATGAATTATTGATGTACAAAACTGTGCTGTTAGGGTTAATAAATCTAACTCAAATAATATTTTACAATGCTTTTATTATTACAGACATTAAAAAATACTAATACTTGTTTTGTTGATACAACATTTTCATCATACATTACAAAGCATTCCCCTCACTGCAGTTAAAATTTCAAACTACATCATTTGGTTTTATTTCTTAAGAACACAATTAATGAGTGACAGAGAGAACTATTTGCAGAAGTTTCTTTTCTGAGACCTACACAAGGGGTTTGTGTTTGCCACAACTTTTTTTTTTTTTGGGGGGGGGGGTAATTCATGTATATATTTTTCATTGTTCACCACGTCTCCCCTGAAATTCTCCAACGCCTCCCCAGGGGGGCGCGCCCCCAGGTTGAGAACCCCTACTTTATGTAGTGGTGCGAAAAAGAACAGCGTCAGAAAAATAATAAACAGAAAATTTCTTTTCAATTCATTGTTACAAATTGCCGACTGGATAAAAGGCTTCAGAGTGCTTTTATTTTACACCGCAACTCAACAATGAGGAAAACGCGGTGAGCGTACAATATAGACGTCGAAAAATTATAATCTGACAAACAGTCGTAAGCACCACTCGTCACGTACGCCCATTTGTCAGATAATACAACATTCGAAAGTGTCGCATACGCCAGTCATGTTTTCTATACAGAAGAAACTAATAAAGATAGAGTTACGCCTGTTTGTCAGGTGAAAGATTAATACATTATACATCATTAGGCAAAATATCTCACAGGGAGTTTCCTTTTCGCCACACCCGAGATCGAACCCGAGTCATCCGCACATACTCGATGGAAAATGAATGCAAACCTAAAATTCATTTCACGCATACAATTTCGTTCAGTGGCAGTAATTTATGTTAATTACTTTAAGGGCGCTGCAGGAACATGATAACTTCAAACTGAAGGGATTTTGAGGGAGCAACACTGTTATGGGGGAAAATATGCCTCGTTTACCCACTCTGAAAAGAAAATCACCTTGCTTGCCCCTCCCTAGAAAAGAATACTGCGGACGTACATGTCCTGGGCATATTACTTATGCAAGAACCTGAAATGGTCTGGATGTATACAGACCTCCACGAACACGTAGTTTAGACCACGCGGCGTAGCTTGTTCATACATAAAGAAAAGATATAAGGGCTACGGGCTTGCCATTATTGACTTATGATAAGAATTTCCTTGAGTTGTCTTTCCGTTCGACTTTTATCAGGGAACTGAATATTGCAGGGATAAGCTGCTAAAATGTGATTGGTTTTAGATGTTCAAATTTTTAAATTCGCCCAATTCCAGCGACTGTTATGCATAGTATGTTGTTGGTAGAATTGGGTTATTTCCAGTCGTTCACTGTGCTCTCCCCAGAAATTGTGTATTGTTTAGATGCCATTCTCGATGAGATTATTTTTTTTAGACTTTTGCAAAGGCACCCAAGAGACAGCCTCACTTTCACTTAACACTCCAGGTAAATGCAATGTTAGGCCTCTGGAACCACATCCAGTATAATCCTCTGTAGAAGTGTGTGTTGTCTTTGTATGTGTTGAGGGTGCCTTTACACCGCAAGTTTTTTATTATTATTATTTCTGCCACTTTTGGCTAATCGCGAAGATGAGGATGCTCAGAGCGGGATTCGAACCCGTGACCCCTGGAGTCGCATTGGGTTGTGCTAATGAGCACCAAGGAGGTCGGCAAGCCTAAGCTGTTATTTAACATACTAGGTAAGGAGATTTAAATCCTCCGAAGATTTTAGTTATCGTAAGGGGCTTGGCCCCGTATAATGTGACGGGTGCAAATAACCTATGTGCTGGCGCACTCAAAATTTTCGTTTCAATCAATCTTTTTTTAGACGTTTCAAATTTGCTCTGAATTTAATTTTTTTTGCAAACTAGAACATCTTTATCATTTGTGCATTATAATCTTGGAAATGTTAAAGATATCGACCTATGACTAAAAAAGTCAGCGAATGTAATACAATAGTGATTTCAATACGTCCCAGTTTTTCGGGACAGTCCCGTTTTTTTTCTTTCAGGTGCGAGATATTCTCCATTCCATCACTTTCCTTCAAGTTGGCAAAACTGCTCCAGTTGGAAGCTGCAGATTCTATTTTATTCCCGCTCTGTAACAAGATAAGCGAGTGTTTATTGTTGGCGCCATAAGCCTGGAAGCGTGTCATTGTGGATGTGGAAGTGAAGAGTCAATCCACCCCTAGGGGCTTCGGTGCGTGGAGGATGTGGTATGAGTACTTTGACTACGTTGTTGATGGCGACAAAGTTGTAGAAATAAAAGGAAAGCCAATTCTGGAATTATATCCTTTTTTGTGTGATACCGATGTCCCGGTTCTTCATTTGCAAAATCTTGAAGAAAGAGATGGATGGAAATGAGAAAGAGGCTCAACCCCATGATTGTTGTACTTGTGATTTACTCTGGCGTACGCAGAGGGGGCTAGCTGATGGGACTACAGCCCCTCCAAATATTTTAATAAAAGAAAATTTTCAAATTAAACCAATAAAGAACTCGGAAAAAAAACGAATTTCGAAGAACACGTGTTTGTATGCAAAACTTGGAAGGGAGCTTGGAAAGTCATGGAGAATATCATCTTTCATTACCGCGTAGTTGATCTGATGGTAGCTAAAGGGTGGCGCAAAAGTCATCATCCTATTTGAACTGACCTTAATTTTGACATCTTGTTGTTTATATCAGTAGTGTTCTGTCAGTTAAGTAGAAGATACTCACGAAATTTATTGTGTGCGAGAATGAATAAGTATACCGCACAAGAACGTGGAAAAATTGTGACAATTTTGCGTGACACTTTTCTGGGCAGAGTAATATCTCGTTTTGGTGATTTGCCATGGCCGAGTAGATCCCCGATTTGATCGCTCCAGATTTTTTCCTTTAGGGATATATTAAGTCATTGGTTTATGTGAATAAGCCAGGACAATATTCAGCATGAAATTGAAAACATTTCTCCGCAGATTTCCAACACTATGGAAAACGCAATAAAAAGAGCCCAAATTTGCATCAATTCGAATGGTGGTCATTTATTGGATGTTATCTTTAAAAATTGAGGACATAAAACTTACAAGTATCAATAACAGTTTAACATCTACTTTGTTAATTTAAAACTCAAGCTATGGGCTAAGAAAATCAGGTGATGACTTTTATGCCACCTTGTATAAGCCAGCGTTATAAATATGCTACGTAAAATTAAAAACAATATATATTCTAAAGAATCACATCGTTCCCGTTATACCCGGTAAATGAATATTTAATAACACAATTTTTCCATTCATTTACTATTATTAGGCATATTTTGTTACAACTTTATGCCTTTGTGTAGGCAGTTTTAAGGGTAATCGCCATTGCGCTCTCCGAAGATTGGCACCAGGTACTGAGGAGATGAGAGAGAGAGTGGGGCAGTAATTCATCCACCACCCCTCCCAACGCCCCCTAAAACAATCTGGATTTTAAGCAACACCCCTACATTTTCCACAAACTACGATTTTTCTTCATTTTGGTTATAAATGTCCCTTTACACCCCGTAAAAATTACTTTGCCCACCCGCACGTGGATAATTTCGGATAAATCCCCGAGTGGGAGTGATAAGTTTTATTGCTCCGTCCAAATATTACAAATATCTTTTAGTAAAACGATATATAGGCGATTCGACAAAATAGTATCATCAATGGCGATATACCCCTATTGCAAACCCTGATCCAAGCAAAAGTGCTTGGAGGGCAAGAGCTTAAGATTTACACCCGTTCAGACTTTGTAAACAAGTGGCCATTATCTTCCATGTTGGATTTAGTAGTCTCGCTCGTATTGGGCGAATTCCATTCCGGCGTTGCATTATAACGTCGCTTGCCCTTTCGTGTGATGTTCTCGCGAGCAGATGAATTATTCATATCTCCATCTCCCTGATGTAAACAGAGGAAAAAAGGCACGATACAGCTGTTGACGCAGCGGCACTTGGATGAGTAGTATTTGTTTCATGAGAAGAGATTCGTAAATACAAACTGTTGGATGAAAGCGCCTGTTGTGTTCTGGGCTAGCCATGTGGTTATTATTTGGCGTGGAGGAATATGTTTAATCTATTTAATTAAAGGGTAGTGTTTGCATTGCTTGCTGGACTTTTTTTTTAAATTTGTACTTTTTCTCACTCATTACACAGAACATGTGTTTGGAGGAAACAACCAATTGGTAATGGAAACAAAGCGTTTGTTTAATGAGGAGGCACATCCAGCAGATGACGATCCATGGTTAGGGATGCGCCCCAACCTCTCAGTTCATGGTTCGCTGGCATATACAGAGCGGCGACTAGCGCGCCGGGAAGTGAGAGCGCGTCTGGCGGCAAACTGGATGCAACATCCGCTTAACTGGAACCGCTAGCTATGTAATGAAATAATCTTGTACAATTACACGTACCTTGTTAGAAGATGTGTTGGAAATGTTGTCTTCCTGCATCCACACATTTACGGCATCTTTTTAGGAAATTTTCACTTAACACATATCAGTTCCTCCTCTGAAGTTGCTTCAATTTCTCCCCTGGCGTATAAAAGCTTGGTAGCTCGCCACCCTGTCACGGAAATGTCTGTTTATTGCGCAAAGCGCCGGGAGGATTTGTGACGAGTATGTTCCAATCGTGCTCCAACGTCGTCTAGTTTCTCCTCAGTAAGTACAGTCTTAGAAAAAAATACCTGGGCCACGGGACGTAGAATTTCGTAACGTCTTAAAGCCTGTTGTTTATGCAACCCAAATAACAAAATATTCGCTTAAGTTTGCCTGGTGATTCTGAGTTCTCGGGAAGGATTGAGCTTTGATAGCATGAGTCACATGACTCGTGCCCCAGCCACGACAAACAGCTGGGTGCTACGATGCCTCCAGAAGAAAATTTCAGGAACTGGTTTCTTGACAATACCTACTCGTAAAGAAATACTATTCTTTCAAGTGATATTGGAGTCATTGTCAAGAGGTTCGCTGAAATGATGGTTCTCATCACAGACCACATGCCACACGTTAATTGTTTAAGTCCAGTTCATGCACTGGACCTACAGATTAAAATGGGATCCGAACCAAATGCCTCTCTATTTGGTATTGAATTCGGAAGCCTTTCATTACATGGCGAAGACGTTACCACTACGACATCAGAGAGGCAATGGAACCCCTTGAGAAAGAGATAAGCGAAAATTGCTACGTGACAAACCATATTTGCCCGTAAATTTTAAAAATAAGACAATATTTTGTACTGACAGTTTCGAACCGTGGGAGAGGCATATATTTTTTTGTACCATCGTCCATTTCACGAGTTTATAATTCTTCCTCACCGACATGAGTAACGCGAGTGGTAGAAGAAAAGCGAAGTAAAATAACTGAAACAGAAATAAAAGGAAAAAGCGAAATAAATTTTATTCATAATATTCTGCAGTCACTTGAGTTGTATTCACGGGATGCTATCTTTAAAGAAAGCCGTGGTCTCTTCCTTGTCTTTTTTGCTTTCTTTGTGCTCTTGCTTCCCCCGTCACGATTGGTCTAAAACTAATTAATGCGACGTTAATTAAACAATCCAAACAACGAAACAATGCACAATCAACTGCACAAAACAACATTCCAAATGTTTTCGAATCGGAAAACAATTGAGATGCTGTAAAATGACTTAAGATGCAGTAATAAAGTGGGAATTCGGTACCGTATAGAATTAAATCGGTAGAGATGTTCGATTTGATTGGATGTTTGTTATTTAGATTTGCTATTCTTTCACTTTTGGCAAATAGCGACGATGAAGATGAGTGATGCTATGATGAAATTGATGAAGGGACACTTACCAAGGACACCCACGCCCAAGTCGAGATTCTAACCAGGGACCCATGGCATCGTAGCGCGCTGTGCTAACCACTCCTCCATGGAGTGGACATTATAGCATATTTTGTGTGCTCAATTGGGATCAATCAATGGAATGAATAGGCATATTATATGATTAATAAATTCATATCATAATACCACGTCATATTATTCGGCACGAAGTAACATCAGAGACATTCAATCTTGCATTTTTGCCTTTCAACTAATTCTTTGAATTCAGGTTAATCACAACAATAAGATAAATTATGAAGCAAATGATAGTGAATGTGGGATATTATTACGAATTACCTGACAGAAACAACATTAAGCAGGCTCGGTGGTCAAGCTCATTAAGTGATTGACATTCGATATCGTCGCCAAAGTTCCCGGGTTTGAGTACCGTCCTTGTTGGGGGTGTTTGACTATTTCGTCATCAATTTCATGTAATGGTCACTCGTCCTTATCGTCGCGATCATCGAACAGGGAATAAAAATTATAAAAATAAATACGATGGAAGAGTACTTATTTCATCTCTCACGAAATCTCCTACAAAACCGGAATATATAAAATACATGTATATTCATTCACATACATTTTCGATTTCTATATTTAACTAATCGAGACCGAGAACGGGAGAGCAATTTTCAATTCGACAAACCGAGAGACGGAGAAACTGTCAAGTCTCGTTTCTTCTTGGCACCTCCGTAATCGAGTTGTTCTGTTTGTCATTGGCTTTGTATTGGCAATTATTGCCAGTATTCTTCCCCTGTAGGTAAACCATAACGATGAATTATGATGAAATGAAGCAGATAAAAGGGCAAGAACAAGAAAGTCATGCCTGTTCGGGACTCCAACCCAGAACCTTATGTAACGAGATTTGAAATTCTGGAGAAGGCGTCCTTGTTTCGCTTGGTTTTCTCTTTCCTCTACTTCTCTTATATTATCATACATGTATAATAAAAATGGATCTGATACGATATGTTGCGATTCATAATTGTGCTGGTTAGATGCTACAGATGTGAACTCCAAACTGCAATATATTATTCCCTTGTGTTTCGTATGTGGTTGAACATGAAATTTTCTTACACTGTGACAATTTCTTTCTTAGTTTTGGTTTGGTGCACAGATATGCTAATCTGGACTCGACCTTCAGTTTAAAGTGGGATACTAACCACTATGTGCATCCACCGTGTATCAAACCCGGGATCCACTGATTACAAGGCGACGACGTTATCACTACGCCAACGAGGAGGCCCCATGACAAAATGTTATTCACTCGATCTCTACCATAATTTATTTCAGCATTTACATTTTCGATTTCTTCTTCTTTTTTCCTTTTGTTAACTACTCTTATACAACTCTTTTTGCGTCTTCGAATTTCTTCTTGTTTCAGGAAAAATAATACATGCAGGCTGTATAAAAATCCCCCGTTCAAATAGATAAAACGTTCACTCTCGAGAACTAATTTACATGTTTATCACTAAAGTAACCATTAGGAAGGAAACTATTGAAATGGTAACTGATATAACTGCAGATGAAACAATACTTACAGCCACTAACGAAATATCTATTCTTGTGTAGCCTCACAGACAAGTATATGGTGAGTCATTCACTCTTGCTGACTACGGGCGAAGGTCACTGAACTAAAGGGTGGTGGCAAGCAAGCAGGCTTCTGCTCTACCAAAGACGAGGTCACGTGTTCCAGTTATCAATGGCGTACAAAATAAGGAGGAACACAGCTATCTGCCGTATGTTTTGGTCCCGTCATTGCACTTTATCGTCGTGGCCTTGAAGTTCCCTCAGGGCACTCCTACGTAAAGGCTTCTCAGCTAGAAGGATATCTTCCCCATTGAGTGGAGGAAAAGTGGGTGCGTATAGAGGTCCTTCAACTTTCGTATTCTTTTTCATTTCAGAATCCGTCCTGTATCGTCGACTTAATCCAATCTATCCGATGTAGGTTTTAGGTTCTGTTTCTGTTCGGTTATTTCACGTTGTCTTCCTGCTTATGTTATTCGCGACGAAGGTTCTGGATTCGATAATCTGGACAATAACGGGATTGTGTTAGTTGCTTGATTTGGTGTCTTAAGTCCACTTTATGTCCTGTTAGGCTAATCGTGAATGGACCTATAATTTAAAGGGGGATCCGAACCACTATGTTCCTCCACCGAGTATCGAACCCGGGATCCCTTAATTACAAGGCGCCCACGATCCCACTGCGCCATCGGGGATTGTGTTCGAAACGAATGAATCAAATTTGAGTGATATGATATGCAACCATTGGAAGACTATTGAAAGAAAGCCAGTTTTTCTACTGCAGACAGGAAACCATAAACATGGAAGAGAAACTTATATTCTATGAAACCTGACGCTATGTGCTCGAATACTGGCTAAATATAATCCATAGAGGCATAGCAACATTAAACAACCTCTTATATGATACATATAGGTTTAAAAAGGTCAAAATACAAAGATTGTGTGCGCCTCACTGATGGCGTAGTGGTAAGGCCTTGTAATCAAGGGGTCTGGGGTACGATACCAGGTGATCGCACATAGTGGTTCGGATCCCACTTTAAACTGTATGCACTTCAGATAAGTCTATCTGTGCCGGTGACTCAGTCGGTAACGCGTCTGACTACCATGCTATAGGTCCCGGGTTCGATTCCCGGCCGGTTCAAGCCCGGGAACTTTTCTAACGTTGGAAGCGGCCCCAGCGCCCACCCAGCGTCGAATGACATGGGTACCTGGGGGAAACCCTGGTGGTAAAGGCGGTCAGGGGCGTGATGCTGATCACATCACCCCCACTCACGAACGAATCAAGAAAGTGTGGGGCGGCGTGATGCTGATCACATCACCCCCACTCACGAACGAATCAAGAAAGTGTGGGGCGTTACCCCCACACCCCCTATACGCCTTCATGGCGTAGCGCCAAGCACAGGTGAGAACTTTACCTTTTTTTTTTTTTTGCATACAGTGGACTTACAACAAAATTTCAACTTGCGATAAAGATTATGATAAGGTATTAAAGAATTGGGTCTAACACATTTTTTTATTGTTTACCAATGACATTATTAACTAATATTCTTAATTTCAGTTTCAAGATGAAATCGGCTACGAAATAAAAGGAGTGGGTTCATATTTCTGTTACGAAATTCCACTTTTGTAGTAGACCTGTGCCACACTAAGTTGTGACAATAAACAAATCTGAGACACTTTCAAAGTATTAAATTTCTATCTACGTATTTGGGAAAAAATCTTTCAATATAATACTTTTTTGGACGCGTCAAATCATAGTATTTAATTCCTGTTTTAGCAGCTTTAAGAAACCTGATTTTTTTGGGGGGGGGTTACAAATGCCCTTTCTGCTCCCGTCAAGTTACGCCTATGACAAACAGGAATTCAAAGTAAAAGACTGTCCCGACTAAATCGGGAGACACGTCTGATAGATTTACAATTGGGAAAATCATAATTAAGCGTGTAGTTGAAAACAACCTATTTTCATATATTGCATGCAGCTCTACTTTTTCTGCAATGTGGATCAAGAACTGGGGACGTGGAGAAGCACAACACTCCACGTAACCAATAGTCACGTGACCCTCTTTGCTTTCCTGTCATGTTGACCTTCGCGTGGAACACATTTCTCGGTGTTAAGACAGGCAAAATCACCCGATCATCGAAGGGTGCAATATGTGTTGCCTACCCTCCTGCATTACTTGCTCCTATTAAAGCCTTATGGGGAAGAACTTTTTTCCATGACTGTACACGCAATTTCACCCTTCGCTTCTTATGAATAACAGACCCTGTTTCCCTAAATTTGTTCACAAGTTTTCGAACACTATATCTGTATGGAACAAGAACATTTGGGAATTCTGCTGCAAACCGCCCTCAAGAATTCGTAATGACGTAAGAGTTGTACATAAAAAATCGTTGTTGTAAATTGTGCGCGTAGCATTATTAGACTGCAGAAAAGCACTACCGCCAAGATTGTGAGGGGATAACGTCAGGGTTTCTTTATATTAAGTTTGTCCGGAAGTGTAACATTCCTGTTTGTATTAGTGACTAGTATTCCATGCGTTGTCCTTTCTTCATATTCTCCGAATCTAACAGTTACGAAGAGATTCTCGACAGCACATTTCGTCAACGTACTGTCGATGTTAGTATGTTGGTCAACGGAAGAAATAAATGCCAGTGGCAACCCTGGTTTGTGCTGCGCGATTGCATATATACAGAATAGAAAGTGTCGCGGATTGGTGGCGGCGTAACGAGGCCTCAGTGAAACAAATCTTACCAATATAACTTCTTAACTTGGATGTCCTGAATACCGTGCGCGATTTTGACGGTGTTTTTTGGGGACACCCTGTGTGTTCGTGCCTGTTTTTATATATAAAGGAACCATTGTTTACAAATATTTCAGAAAGCTAAAAAAATGCTATCATAATGCGAATTCTAGAACATCAAGAGCGTAATGCACTAGTTTTAGACACTACACATACTATACGTTTACCACTACAGGAGTTGATTCATGTAAATCAAACGCAGAAACCCACACACCTGAGAGACACGAGAACATTCTACATAAATCATACGATGTCCACCTTCTTTTGTAACATCCATTTTTGTACGATTTTTCTACGTTTGTCTATTATATTTATATTATTAGCCTACTTGTGCAGACGATATCTACTTAACGAGGAAATTCACATCATTAACAATTAAGCATCTTTTATACCAATCGCGTATTAGTAACTCCGTCGCCTTGTAATGAAGGAGTCGCGGGTTCGATTCCCGCTCGGATCACACTTTAACCTGTAGGTCCAATCCCAATTAGCCTTTCTGTGCTATCCAATGTACATAGTATTTTTCTAAGGAATCAAATTCTAATTATATCCAAAGTACTAGAATCCGTAATGCAGAAAAAGAATGTAAAAGTTGTAGAAATTGTAGTTTTCTTTATTAAATGCCCTACAAGCATTTTGTCTACGCTGAACACATAAGACAGTTCTCCATTCGTTACTCTTTCTACGGCAGTTTTTTTTTTCGTGTGGAAACCTTACACTGTTCCCAAACATTGCGTGAACCAAGACAGCAAAATGAAACAGAGACGCTAATAAATCTTTGTCGAAATTGACGTACGTTGATATCAGTAACATAACACTGCCGAGTGTCAGGCTTCAAACCTTCTTTGAAACTCCTTGTATGTTTCAGAACATTTTTTTTCGTGCAGGAAGTCGCTGCCCCCTTAATTTGAACCTATTAGATCATCGACCTTTAGTGACCTGGTTAAATCAGTATTATTATTACTCCTATTAGTAGCAAGCTATGAAACTAAAAAAAATAGCTGACCGCCTTAGTTTGTTCATCTAGCCTGGTTTCTTAATTTGATTTCCCTAATTAATACATTTTAGTGTTATAACACCATTAAGCATTGTTTCCATGATATGAAAAACTCAATATGCTGACCAAGGCAGACATTTATTTTATTATAAAACCTAAACTAAACGTAAAGTTTCAACCTTCTAGCAAGGTCTTCTTCAGACTCTGCACCAAGTACAAATGTAATGTCAGCATATTTAGTTTTTCATACATTTTAATGATACTGTTTTTGAATATATATTGTGCACGGAACTGTAATTTGTAATCGTTATGCATGATAAAATATTCAATTTTTAAATAAAATAACTTTTCGTACTGTTTTTGCAAATTACTAAGTGTTTATCATTCATGTTAGGAGATGATAGCTTTTTACCATATATTTTTTTTCCTTTTCGCAAAGATCGGACCTCTTTTACACTGTTTCTGAGGAAGTTTTTAGACTGCCTTTACCTTTTTAATGTGTTGCATTTGTCCCTTTATAACCATGCACTTTGAACCTTTCTCAAGGGGCTGTGTACACCCCTTTTAAAATTTTAAGGTAAGGTTTATAGCTAAGAGGGTTTTCCTCGTACACTTTGAAAGATGCAAAATAGCCATTTGTGCCGATGCACCCGAAATATTTAACGCACTCATGCAGACTGTTAAATTTTAACGGCAACCTTGTAAATTTTGCGGCAATTGTGTAAATAACAAGGATTTCAATAATTTATTATTATTTATTATTTGAAGCTTACCGTTTACTTTATATTGTTTTTGTGACTATAGAAAATAGCATTTTGCCCTGCATGAATTAATGTACAGTTATGCTAATTGTTTGTAAATATACAAAATATGGTATATAATAGAGAATCATAAGAAATAAATAGAAATAAACAGTTTTGCATCTATCATATGAACGGCTCGGGTGACATTTTAGTTATTTCTGAGTTCATTAAGAAAAAAAGTTATTAGAAGCTATACTGTAAATAAATTGTTTTCGTGTTGTGTATCAATTTCAGAAGGCTTCACTGAGTCTAATGCAAATTGTATGACATGGCAATTTCACTCCAAAATTAAAGAATGGAACATTTTACTTTTTAACTCAATAATGACCAAAATGTCACCGTGTTTTACACCCGAGACCTTCATATGTGAAGGAGGCAATGAGGTAAATGAGTCACGGTGTCAGTTTTCATAGATTAATGTCATGAACTGTCGTTTAAATTTACCCAGTTTTCTCTCCTTCTCCAGGTTACAGACAGTTGATTCCACGCTTTACTTGCCAGAGATGATAGTGATTTTGATCCGTATCTTGCCTTGTTGCATTTTGGTACACGGATAGTATTGTTGTTGTTAGATCGCAGACTGGGATAATGATTGTTATTAGTAGAGCTCGAATTTGTATGTAATTACTAGGTCCCGGGACTTTATGGTATAACATATTTTTCATTTGGCTTCGGATCTTGGGGTGAGATCTTTACATATCTGATGAAAATCAGCCGAAATAGTCAAACTTGACAAAGCTTATTTTGACATATTTCACCAATTTCGCGTTTTTACAACATTTTTCTTCAATTTTGTTGTAATAAGACATATTTCTGTATAATTTCGTAATTCTCTCGCACATAATCAGTTATTTCATATTTTTTTCTTCGTAGCTTTAGCACAACGGATAGTTTATATTGTCGATGACAGGATATGGAAATTACGGAGGAATTCTTAGTACAGAACAATAATACCCCACTTTTTTATCCCGCCTACAATTGATAGCCATGCAAACATTATTGAGGAAAAATGTTCTCTCTCACTGTTGCACGGGAGGTAAAGAAGTTTCGTTCTCATTTGTTTGCCTTTCTCGCTTTTCCCAAATATCAGTCAAAAGTAAAAATAACATTCGGTACATTACAGCCCCTACTCTACTTTATCGGGTATGGGAGAAATTCGAGAGTACTGTTTTGCATATTTTTGGCTGTACTGGGAATATTTCTGCATTTTTCTGACATATTTGTAATTTTACATGACATATTTTCCAATTTATATGACATAATTACATACATATTTTACAGTTTTATAGGACATAAAGTCCCGGGCCCTACTAATTATGTATTCTGTTCCTTTCGAGATATATATATACCTTGAACACGAATATGTCAACGAATTATGTAACTGACATCATTTTGCATAAGTTTTATGATACATATTTTTACATATTTGCCAGGATATTACATGTTTTACATATTTGATAATTTACTTTACATAAAACAATATATTTCTGTAATTTTTCATTGATCCTTTTCTCCTATATTTTCAATCTCTGAAACATGAGGAAGAAAATTTACTGGCTGAAGAAAAAAAAATACTGGAACTGTTATTTATTGAAAGATGCTGGAGTTTCTCCCCCCCCTTTCCCTTTTCGCTTTTAGGTTTAGGCAATGCACCTAGAAACTTGGCATCGGTGGACATGAAAGCTCATTTCCTGTACGTAGCGAGTTACACAATATGTTCCCTTGTACAGAAAGTACCAAAGTTGCTATGTATTTTCATTCAATTGTTTTTTCTGTAGATTTTTTTTTTTTTAACAATTTGTTTCGAAACTTACGAAGAGCTCTCTTACACATTTACTATTTCTACAATAATTTGCGATGTGAAAAGTAATTAGTAGTTGACAAAATTGGTTTCTTAAATATGTGCAGGTTGCTGTGCTTTTTTTGAGTTTATAAATTTGATACAAATTTTAATTTGGAAAACTTATGTCCTTACAATTATGTTGAATATGTTCAAATAAAATAAATATATAGCAGATTCTTGAAATTGCTTGGATACTCTAATATTATTAATATTACGTATTCTGTGATACTACATATTTATGTACATATTTTGATAGTACATAAAAATCTGGAGTCTAGTTATTATATATGATTACTTTGTCACTTGTTAATTTCCAGATGATTTTTTTTTGTACATGCATATTTTTGCCTGGATTCAAGCGTTGGTTTTATCTAGTAACACCAGTACATATTCAAAAGAATGATATTTCCTATTTGTGTACGCAATTCTACATTCAATTCCAAATATGTTACCTGTAACACCCCTCTAAAGTTTTTCACGAATGCTCAATTTATGGTAATTTTGGCTATATAATCACCCTCACCCCTCCCTAAATGCAACTTAAATACCTACACCCCCCAGATGAGAAATTGTGGATAAACCTTTGTGTTAGAAAATGGCAAACTGGTGCAACCATACACACCAGAAAAGCTCAAACAAAATATGGTTTTCATTTAACTAACTCTCGTAGAATTAGAAAATGGATAACGGCTGTGTGAAAAATGGTTAATGGGTACCATATGGGGAGAGACGTAACCAGCGCAAACGTGTAAGTACTTTGCTTCAATGTTGAAAATCCATATGTTAGTACCTCAAGGCTTTCTCCGTGGCGTTTTTATTTCCGAAGGAAAGGTGTAGCAGAGAAAAATGGGTACGTTGGAGAGAAGTAACAAATGCCAGGTTGGAAGGGCGGAGGAAACTGTCAGCTCTGGGAACTGGATATCTCCTCGTAGCGCCGACCGCCTTCACATGTGCGGTCTATTTTTGATTCCTCCTCTCCTGGAAAAAAGGCGGCTGTAACTCTTGCGACAGGAGGGTTCCTTGTATAAAATGGACTCAGTTCACCTCTAGGCGAAGCCAGCAGTTCCCCACGTCAAAACAACCTCAGGGTTCTGTAAACTCTTCAATGTTTTCTTGACTTTTGTGCTGTTGGAGGCTGAAGAGTTGGATGACTATGTTTGCACCTCTTGCTCTGGTCAGGGATGGTTGGTACACTCTTAACAAATCAAGACTTATGTCTGTAAAATCGAGACAGGACAGAGACCATGGGCGTCCGGAAGGGGGGGCAAGGGGGGGCCGTGGCCCCCCCTGGAAAATGAAAGTCAACCAAAAAATATGTATTTCACACATATAATTTCATTTTAGGCACAATAATTTGTGTTAATTATTGCATGAACACCATAAATTCATATTTAAGCAATGTTTTTTAGGGAACAACACTATTTTTGGGGAAATTTTGCCTTCGTTTGCCCCCCCCTGGAAAAAAATACCTTCCTTGCCCCTCCCTGGAAAAAATCCTGCGGACGTCCATGACAGAGACTTATATCAGACAATCTGGTCTCCCTCGAGACTTAGTAAATTAGATTACAAGATATATGTGAATATTTCGTCTAAATTCTAAATTCTTACACCACATGAGCCTTCTCGGTGGCGTAGTGGTAACGTCATCGCCTTGTAATCACGGGGTCCCAGGTTCGATATTCGGCAGAGGGACATAGTGGTTCGGATCTCACTTTAAACTGTAGGTCCACTCCCGATTAGCCTACCTGTGCATAAAGTAGACTTTGCATAACAACTGAACTCTTTCACCATATGACTTCTTCAGACCGAACTGGTTGCTATATTTACATTAAGGTTAGCCTGTATGTGTTGATAACTGTGTAAAAAAAAACTTAGTTTTTGGTTGGTTTGCATTGATTGAATTGTTTTAAGTCCATTTTATGCACAGATATGCTAATCGGGACTAGGCCTACAGTTTAAAGTGCGATTCGATCCACTGTGTAACATTCCCCAACCGGGTATCGAACCCGGGACCCCTTGATTACAAAGCGACGACGTTTGGTTGGTTTTAGTAACCGTTTTGTACATTTTTGTACTAGAGACGACATCGAGACTGGATGAAGGAGACAAGGACTTAAAACTTGATTGAATGATTTATGTAGTTTATTTTACTTCGCTTTTTTGTGCCACTTTTGGCTAATTTGCGAAGATGGGGATAGGTGATGATATGATGAAATTTATGAATGGACACTCGCAAACATCCATGCCCAAGCCGGGATTCTAACCCGCGACCCCTGGCGTCGTAGCGCGATGTGCTAACCACTTCGCCACGGGAACTTAACATTTGAGACGAGAGCGGCTTTATTTATAGACGATATACATACGCATGTTGTTCAATGTTTGAAACTTTTTTTTTTTTTTTTTTTTTTTTTAATTTTTAATAAGGAATACACACCTCACACATATGTGTCTTGTTCTTTTGAGACGACGCGCTGCTGTGGTACAGGTGTCTGGCTGCCACTTGGGGAAACCGGGTTCGATTCCCGGCCTGGTCATGAGTGTTCTTAGTGCCCGTCATCACACATCACTTATCCTCATCTTGACAATTATCTAAAAATGGCAGAATAGCGATGTAAAATAACCACATCATCAATAAATGAACTGGGGGTGAGTGATCCAAGGTCGGAATTTTTTCTACTTTGCCCCTGCACATAGCAGTTCTCGGATTCACCCAGCCTCTAATAAATGGGACCTTGCTGGTTGTAAAGGCAGATGGAACGTGATGCTGACCACATCACCTCCAAGGAAAGTGGCGGAAGATCGTGAATGTATGGAGCCCTACCTCCACGTCGAGCGCGGGGAACTTTACTTTTACCTATTTCGAGACAAGATCGAGAATTACCGCATCATCAGTGACCTAGCGGCTGTTGTTGTAGCTTTAAAATCAAGGGGTTGTTGGTATGATTCCCGGTGGAACTTCAGAACCCCTTGAAATTCTAGGTTAAATTTCCGATTAGTTTCTTTGTGCGCACGCTTGTTTGTTTGACTGTAAAGTGGATTTAATCTTGGACAACCTTTGAGACAGACGATAAGACACTTTTACAACCAAAGACAAGAAGTAGAACGAGGTAGACTATATATCCAGTTCTCTTCATGAGCTCCGTGAATATTTTCATTCGTGCAACAGAAGTGCGTTTTACGCTATGACTTAGGGGGTGTTAATTGTGACCCTTTTGGAAGACACCCAGATGTCGGCCTCTCTTGCAAAGTGTTGTTTTTAAGTCCACTTTATGCACAGAAAGGCTAATCGGGACTGGAACTACAGTTTAAGGTGGGATCGGAACCACGTGCCATGTACCTTCATCGGCTATCGAACCCGGGAGGCCTATCATTCAGCTGCCGTTGCTCGTAGGACACCATGTACTGCATTTTGCATACTTACGAGGCTTTGGAGTCTGCACTCAAGAGAACTAAATGCATCATATCGATTGATGCACTAAAGTGTGTTTTATGGCTTCTTCAAAGAATCAGATTCACATTTGATTCATTTGGGTGCATTTTTGTATGTTGTGAAAGAAACACCAAAGTGCATCATTTGATTCAAATGGGGATTCTTTTCAGTCGAGATGCACTTCAATACATGAGTTGATGCACCTTCCTGCATCTTTTTTGGTGATCCACTTCAACGTTTCGTCTGAGATACATAAACTCTGTTTAAGTGCATCAAGGAACATCAACTGATGCATTGAAGTGCATCTCGACTGTAAAGAATCCTCGCTTGAATCAAATGATACACTTCGGTGATTCTTTCACGACATACAAAAATGCACCCAAATGCATTAAATGTGAATCTGATTCTTTGAAGAAGCCATAAAACACACTTTTGTGCATCGATCGATGCATTCTGGTGCATCAACATGATGCATTTATTTTTCTGTGTGTGGAGTCAGCCACGGGATTTGTGTTCTGTTTGTTTTTGAGTGTTCTTTCATAAATTTCATGCGATCTATATTTTATTATCATCCTCGCGATTCGACAAGAGTGGCAGATTCTTTGTAGTTTGTCCAAACATTACTCATGTCTCTCTTGACTTTCTAGATTTAAAAAGAAAATAATAATAAAAGATCACGTATTGGCACCAGTCCTAGAATCATATCAAGTAGTCTGAATCTAACCTAGTTCCGGATCGATACAGGTCGAGACGCTATATCCGTTTTCCTGCGTTCTCAATTCCGCTGTGAAGATTGCAGTGGAGCATTTCAGTACTCTGAGGATATGCACCATCTCCTGGTTTCTTCGCAACCATATTTGAACTTGATGAGCAGGCTCATAAAATATTGCGATTAGAGAATTGGATTTGCATTCTATATGAAGTTTCTTGGAAAGGTGGACGGAACGAATATCGCAAGTATTCCCACGCTGTGAATATTGCACTTAACTCGACTAATCACAGACGATCATCCGAGCTCAGATTGAGACTCGAACCCGGAACCAAGATCACGGTCATTGAATCGGCAAATTGATAGGCTCTACCTTGGTTTTATTGTATGGCTTTGATAAGCACCACATAGTATTTTAAAAATAAAATATCTCGATAAATAAAGCTTTATAATGCATGAAAACCTAATGTATATTGTTGTAATTATAATAACTAGGGGAGGCCATTGGATGATTTTGCAGATTTTTACTTTTTAAATTGCCCGAATATGTAAAATGTACATAATGAAATAATTGTTTAAATAAAGGCAATTTGTTTCGACATTTTTGCAGTTTTCGTCATTTTCGAGGGATATGTTATTTTATGGAATTTTTAGATCTTTTTGGGCATTTTTAATAGTTTTATTGAAAGCAAGGCGAATTTTAAATTATAGTTTTAGACATTTATTTGTATTTATTTATTTGTTTTACTTTGCTTTGATTTTATGCCACTTTACGCTAATCGCGCCTTAAAGTTAGAACTAAATACAGCCCCCCCCTTTTCATTTGTGCTTGAGAAACGATAGAGAAACTAGGGTGTAAGGGGTGACCTTCCACGTAATACACTAAATTGTCAACCTCACTTTCCACGTAGTACACCCTGGACTGCATTCTACAGACTAACGACGTCGTTGCCTTGTAATCAAGGGGTCCCGGGTTCGATTCCCGGTGGAGGCACATAGTGGTTCGGATCCCACTTTAAACTGTAGGTCCACTCCCAATTAGCCTTACTGTGCATAAAGTGGACTCAAAACACCAAATCAATCCAATACAGACTAACGATGCTCTGGCGTCTGGCCATTATATTTCTGTGTGTTGTCCTGTTTTTTGTCCTTATGTGTGCTGAGTGCCCCTTTACAGCCTCAGCTTTTAACCGAAGTCAGAATGTTTTAATATTTTAGTTACACAACATTACAGTTGTTTTTTTTTTTTTTAGTTATGGTAAGGGGCTGGATCCCGTATAACGTGACGGATTAAAAATAGCCTTAGTAAAATTTTAAATTCAAATTAAAGAAAACAAAAAGAGAAACTGAATTGTAATTTATATTCATGTACGTACACAAACAGTAAAAAAATGTATTTTCCTGTTCTTTGATTTTCTTACAATTTGTTGCATCGTAATACATACCTTTCCATAAACGGAAATAATAAAGGGTGTCCCAAAAGTAACGCAGGATTTAATTTAAGGAAAAAACATTTCATATATTTATTAGTTGGCAAAGTTATTACATTATATGTAAGAGTGAACATTCCCATTAAATGTGGAAGAGAATATCTGACCAAATGTCCTCCACGACGCATTTGACACTGGAATTCTTTTTACAATATTCTGAATCACTTTTTCGCATAACCGTGGCTCAATGCCGTCGATAGCTCATTGAATTTCTGCTTTCAATTCAGGAATCGTTGTTATCTTCGCAGCATAAACTTTGGACTTAATGAATCCCCAGAGGAGAAAAATCGCACGGTGTGAGGTCGCACAGTTGTTTCATTTGGGGCGCTTCTCCTATCGAAAATGTCAGGTAATTTGCCCACAGTTTCTGTACTTGTAACGAATTTTAACGATCGTCGCTAGCTCCTTCGTCATGAAGCGCTCCATATTGACTAACCGCAATGTTCTTCCTACAACATGTGACCTCTCAGAACGCTGCCAACCCTGCAGGGAGAAAAATGGCGCACAATTAAAATCATGCGTACCTTTTGGGACACCCTGTATTTCCCCTTATTTGTGGGTGAAAGAGTGTAGTCTCCGTCGCTCGCTGCCTTACGGAGCAAAGCGCAGAATCCGTTTTACGTCTCCCGGGATTTGATTTTCGTTCCTGTGTGCGCCTGTTTTCCTTTCTTGCATCCTCCCCCGATGTTTCGTGTGGCTGGCCTGATCCGATATTCACGAATGTAGTCCCTCAGCTCGGAAGGCATTTCGGAGCCGAGTAAGAGACGAAGAGTATTGCAAAATTCACGAGGAAATTCCACACAGCAAAACTCTAAGCAGTGTTTGACGCGTACATTTCATGATCCGCTGCATAGTTCATTGAGAATATAATATTCATGTCGGAGATGGTGTTTTCTCATAGGGTGCTGTTTCAGGTGTCCACACCATTGTCCTGACAACTAACCCTTCAGGTGACGTGAAACAAAACAAAATAAAAAAAAAATTAAGGTGTACCGATATCTTGGAAGTGTTACCAGTCTGGAAATCATGGAAATGTCAGGGAAATTTACTGTGTTTCTGGAATAAGTCACAATTTTTGTGCTAGTAGATAGGTTTGCATAGTGCATAAAAGTAGGTTTTTGAACAAAGAAAGAAAGGAGAAGCAGGGAATTTCAAAATTGTTGTTGAGAAACTATACTTCAGTTTGATGTTCTTAGTATGACCCATAGTTAGAGTCAAAATTGTGTTAATTTTGTACTATTTTCATGTAGAAATTTACTACAATAGTTGGCAATTCACCACTTTCCTGTTGCACCTTTTTTGTGTGTGTGTTTTGTAGAAAGTTATTACGAACAATACGTATATTACTAAATTTTACTATTATTATATTTATATTATTATCCATTATTTAGGCAATAATGAACGATTTTTTATAAAATTAATTCTTTCTTAATCATTAGTATCACAAGTATCGCACAAAAACTCACCCCTGATACTTGCTTTCCTCCCCATATCCAAAAGTTAATTACTGTTGATTTCCCCCTTCTTGTCATCACCTTTAAAAGAAAAATTCAATGTAACAAAATATTGTAGAAGTAGAATTCAAATATTATGTAGTGCGTACAGTCTATGCTTCGCACATCAAAGGAAATAAATCTAAATCTACAAGTGAAGTTAATGTTCCAACACTTAGTTAAGTGGGATTTTAAGAGTGGCTAAAATATTGTGGTTTTCTTCCAGACATGTTCATATACATTAATTACCCTATAGTGTAAATCACCAACCCTGAGATCTTCTGTAAATAAACCGTCTCACCGATTCGATATATCACTCTGCGTCAGCTGAACACTGAGACCTTCCCGCACGCATAGAACTCGCCATGTTGAAAGTGGCACTACTTTCTTGCTGTTCACATGATTATTTTTTAAAATAACCAATGTTATAAAATATTATTGTACACAAATTTCTAAGCTCATTGGAAGTTACAATGCATATTCCTACAAAATGTTCACACTTATCTTGCCTTGCCATGTCACCAAGTTATTTTACGAAGTGCACTATATTTGGCGGAACAAAAATCGTTATTAGGATGCTTGTCAAAGTTTCCAACCGCAATAATCATCATCATCAATATATTTATTGGACTTACAGCATTGCATATGAAATTTCCATCAACAAATATTTTCTAGTGAACATATTGAAGTCTAGACATAATGGAACTATTACTCTTTATGATTATGCCATTATTTAAAAAAGGTAAAGTGCTCCCTTGTGCTATGCACTACGCCATGAAGGCGTATAGGAGGTGTGGGGTTAGGGCCCCACACTTTCTTGATCACGGCCGAAGGTGGGGGTGATGTGATCAGCATCGCGCTCCTGGCCGCCTTTACCCCCCAGAGTTTCCTCCAGGTACCCAATTTATACGACGCTGGGTGGGCGCCGGAGCCGCTTAAACAGGTGGGAAAATTCCCGGTTCTCCGCCGGGGATCGATCCAGTCTCTCTCAGATGGTAGTCAACCGCCTAACGACTGAGCTACCGCGGCTACGTGCCATTATTTATTTAGTAATATTAATTACAATTATCCACATTAATTAACGTATAAAGTTTGAGAAAAGTAGGTATTTACGAGTAAAATTGTTGTGTTTTGGGGATCGACTTTTAAAAAATGCTTTTACCGTTTGCGAACCAGTGGTGTAATGGACCGCTTCATCTCTCTCTCTGAAAACAGTTGTATGTATTGTTGGCACGGACAAGTGCAACTTTGCAGGGGTTATTTGTTTCATCTGTCCTGGTTGGTTAGTAACCAAAAACTTTCAAATACGAACTACATAACGAACGAGGGATGAATGAATACAAGCGTACTGTGTTTCTCAGAAGAAAGAAGAAAAAATGTTTGAAAGAATTTGTGCTGAATATAGGAAACGTTCGTACTCCTCCTTGGTTTTAGATTGTGGGAGAAAGGATTTGAGTAATGCGCGCCTCCGTTATTTGAACAGAATAACAGGCATGCTTGGAGAGGATAGCAAGAATTATGAGGCCTGTTTTCTGCTTGTGCATGCGAGAATTCTTCGACGCAGCTATGCGTTTCGTCGTTTGATAATAATAGCAGAGGAAGGGAGACTGAAAATCTGGTAGATTGGTACAAGCATATTACTTTGTAGCTCGGGGATGTTATCGGAAGATCTTCCAGGTAGACTACTTTTTCATACTTGGGAGAGAGAGAGAGAGAGTAAAGGCTCAGAAGGAAAAGGAAAGATTGGTGAGTGAAAGAAGAGAGAGAAGTGGAAATAGACTGAGAGATCTATTTCTCTCTCTTGCTCTTTCTCCTGTCTCTTTCTTCTCGCACATATTTCTCCGCTTGTCTTCCTTTTCCAATATATTTCTACAGAGAAGAGAGAGATCTATTTCTCTGTCTCTCCTTATTTCCTTTCTTTCTCACTTATCTAGTTTTCTTTTTACAGAGAAGGGGAGAGAGAGATATCTATTGTCTCTCTCCTTCCCCTCTCTGTCCCCTGTCTCTTCCTTCTCTCTCCTATTCTCCGTTTCCTCCACTTATCATTCTCAATTCTCTTCTACAGAGAGCGAGATTATTTCTCTTTTACTGTATCTTCTCTCCATACTTTAACT